>NW_024730668.1:2302406-2487435 GCF_018991925.1 Homarus americanus
ACCTAAAGATGGAAAAAATAGCACAAAACACATATACGTTTTCATACGAACAAACAAACATACACACGCATTGAAAAGACATAAACAGAAAGCAAACACACCTTTCCACCATTCACCGTCAACACAGGTGGGAAGGGGGCGCGTTTAAAAAGCTTTTAGCTGGCATTTATACAGGGAACACTCAAGGCAGAAGGAAGTTATTCGCGGGGAGCTCAGCACTTTAAAAGCGTCGCCACTGACTAATTGCAACTCTGAATAGACCAGTTATGTGGCCCATTACGAGGCTCGTGCTTTATTACGCTAGTTATCAACACCTTGCATGGCGGAGATTAACTGTTGCAGGTTACGACTCCTGAGAGAGAGAGAGAGAGAGAGAGAGAGAGAGAGAGAGAGGGGTCTGTAGTTACCTTCATACGTAAACATAAAATTCTTATTACAGTTTATTTTAACAACTTCACCACAGTAACTGAAGCAGAAACACCTCATTGCCGACACTCAAGTAAGGTAGGAGAAGATAGGCACTCTTACCTGTGGTCTAATTATTACTAGTTACGAATATAACCCTTGAGTGTTTTGCCTCCAAGTACTAATTTATAAAACCTGACTCGCATTACAAATGAACTCCAGATAGAAATTACAGACTTTCAAGAAATTATGAGAAGTAACAACCACAAAAATTACATGAAACAGTGTCTTCAGTACCACCTGAGGCTGTCATTATATATATATATATATATATATATATATATATATATATATATATATATATATATATATATATATATATATATATATATATATATATATATTGTTTGAAGGTAAGTAAACACAACTCACCCCCAAGAGGCGCCTTTTTCTCAATGTTGTAATTCTGACCTTTGACTCTGTGACACTCTAACACATACCACAGCTCTGAGGGTTGCCAGGGTGACTGTACACACCCACTAGAGAAACACACAACTCAGGGTGCTATTTACAACTAAATAAATATTAACAAAAGCCCAGAGCTTAAAGAACCAAAAGCACAGAAATACTAAAATAAAATATCTAAAATAAAACCCCAAGAAATAAAATAAACTCAAGGATAGTAGATGGTAATGTTTGTATGTTTTCCTTTATGATTTATTTATTTTATCTCTCTGTACATTTACTTCCTGTTACCTATCTAGCAAATCCTCCATTGTCTTTCTACACACGATTTTAATTTCTCTGTGATATTCTTAAGCTTCTCTACTTCCTGCTTTCGATGCTTGTTTCCCCTTCACTAGTTTATCACTGGTCTTGCACTTACGTATTTACCAATCTTTTATTTTACAAGTATACCTAAACCTTTCTCGTTGTATCTGAATGTATAAAAAAATCTACATTTTTCTCCACTAATACTATTTGAACCTGTCCGTCTTACTTAACGTAATCTCAAAATATCCCCTTCTTCCCCTCCCTACAAATATTTAACACTTTCCACCTTCATATATTGTCCTCACATATCCAAGGCTTTGTTTTGTTCAGTCTCTAATTGTTTGGTTTCGTTGGTACATGTCCTGTAAGCACTGAGGTAACACTACAGGACATGTCAACAGGAACGTCAGTGAATTATCTACCGTGCCTGTCCATGATTGTTCTATAGCAAGTATTATATCTGAGTAAAACAGGAAGAGAAGAATGAGAGAAAAAGTTAGGAATCAGCAATGGGAGATAGAGATCGGCCACACCTCACTCTGCTCGGGGACCAGCCCACCACCATGAATAAAATCCTTCTCAATAAATAAAATACAGTAAAGGAGATGGATTTTTTCTTTTTAATCTCAAGTTGAAAATATGATAATTTACACCCTCGGCTCCTGAAACCATTTAAGGAATCAGACTTATACCTCATCTTTTCGGGGATTTACTCCTAAGAAAAGATCATTCTATATAACACAGCTTTGGAGATAATCTACAAGTTACGCTCACCAGTACATCCTCTGAAAAATCACCCCAGGAGCTGCCACACCACCAGCAGATAAGCCGTTGATATATAAAAAGCCTTTAAGAAGGTTTGTGCTTTAGAAAAATATATCTAATCATTGGACAACATCATCACCTTCTCGCTCTTCTCAGCCCTGATGATGGTACAGCCAGACACCCACAACTGGCAGGTAAAAGGTAATTGGTTAAAAACTACGCCATGTGTACCTACAGACTCCTCAGTTAAAGTGATAATAGAAGGTATTAGTTGTCAAGATGCGCTTTAAACCACGAAGGCGATGACGACAACAACAAGTGACGAAAACAACAATGTAAACGAAAATAACAACAAAAGCAACAACAAAAAACAAAAACAACGAAACAGCAACAACAGCGACGATATCAAGAATTATAACAACAATAATTATGAAAACAAAAGCGACTACATCAACAATAACAACACACAACGATAACTACACACGCTCTGAACTACGTCTGGCAGAGCATCAGTATTTATTACCTCTGTGTTATTTCCCGTTATATCACTAAATCATTCTTGTTATCCGTAATGTTATATTGGATGGATTCGGCTATACTGTTATACTATACTAGTTGTTTATGTTGTAAATCTTCCCACGCCACGAACAAGTGTACAGTATGTGTTCATCTCTGGGGTAAAAAGTATGTGTTCACAGCTATGCTAAATTGTATGTGTCCATCGCTGAGGTAAAAAGTATGTGTCCACCGCTAGGCTAAATAGTATGTGTCCATCGCTGTGGTAAATAGTATGTGTCCACCGCTAGGCTAAATAGTATGTGTCCTTCGCTGGGGTGAATGGTATGTGTCCATCGCTGGGGTAAAAAGTATGTGTCCAGCGTAGGAATAAATAGTATGTGTCCACCGCTAGGCTAAATAGTATGTGTCCATCGCTGGGGTAAATATTATGTGTCCATCGCCGAATATACAATATGTGTCCATCGATGGGGTGATCACATGAATCTTCTATATAGCCTCTCTAGTAATCTTTTACCATTTATGTATCCCTAAGCATCGGGTATTCTGTTACCATTCTACATTCCACTTTAATGAATTTCCAGTTGGAATGTCATAATACGAGTAATCCAATAATCCATAGTTGCCTATATAGAATCCGAGCAGAGGAAACGATCTCTCTCTCTCTCTCTCTCTCTCTCATTCACTCATTCCTTCATAGTAAAGCCATATAACCGAAGAGGACCCATCTCCTTCCTTCGTCTCGCTGGAAAATGAGATCCAGACTCCCAATTACACAGTGAGAGCCCCTGGACTTACACACCGAGCCTGGAACCTGACACACACATGATTGGACAGTCTCGGTAGGAGATTACGAACCCGGAGAGAGAGAGAGAGAGAGAGAGACATGTGTCGAACGACGTCGCTATTCCGCATTCTAAGTAGTGTGGTGACATAAGAGGATACGGGAACAGAAGGTGGGAAGGAGGAGTGGAATGACGGAGGAGGAAGGGGGTGAATGGAGAAATGGGTGGTGTGAGGGAGGTGAGGGAAGTAAGGGAGGGAGGAGATATGGTGTGGAGGGAGTTGAAGGAGGTTGAATGGAGAAATGGGTGGTGTGAGGGAGGTGAGGGAAGTAAGGAGTATGGGAGAGAGGAGTTATATAAGAAATGGAAGGAGTTAGGGAAGGGAATAGAGGCGAGATAAACAAGAAGTGAAGCAACGGAGAGGAAGGTGTATGTGAGAGATTGAGAGAGAATAAGGGAAGTACCGGGAGAGAAGAAGGTAAATGAGGAGAGATGAACAGAGAAACAGGAGAGAATGAATTGAAGAGAGAGGGAGAAGAAGAAGTATGGGAGAGAGAGAGAGAGAGAGAGAGAGAGAGAGAGAGAGAGAGAGAGAGAGAGAGAGAGAGAGAGAGAGAGAGAGAGAGAGAGAGAGAGAGAGAGAGAGAGAGAGAGAGAGAGAGAGAGAGAGAGAGAGAGAGAGAGAGAGAGAGAGAGAGAGAGAGAGTTTATGGTGGTAGACACATTCAACGCTACATCTTTTTTCTTATGAATCCTACAAAGAAAACATACTACAGAAGGACGCATTTATGAGGACTGAGAGAAACAAATGAAAAATGAACATGGAACTATCTCAAGTTTTAATGACAAACAAACGGTAGTCTAGTGTGTGTGTGTGTGTGTGTGTGTGTGTGTGTGTATGCGTGTGTTTATTCAGTCGTTTGTTTACTTTTTATTGAATGAGGCGACATGGGTACGTGTTTGGGGAGGGGGGAGGAAGAAGAAGGGGAAGAGGAAGGGGAAGACGAGGAGGAGGAGGAGGAGAAGGAGAAGGAGGAGGAGGAGGAGGAAGAGGAGGAGGTAACAAGGAAGAAGTATCATCAAACAGACACTTAAACGGTTCTCAGAGGACATAATCCCGTCAAGGACTAAACAATACGGGGTAAAGATCACACAAGCAGCTCACACAGGTAGGTACAGTACATGTTATATCACCTGCTTGTTAATTGCTTCCTCTAATGACGTTCTGATAACAGGTATACACGATCAGAGGAATACAGCAGAGTTATTCATCTAGGTACAGTCGAGAATAAGATGAGATTTAGACTTACACTACTGAAGGTTCATCATCTTCACTAATGACGAGTTCGCTAACGTGTAGGGGAAGTCATTCATCTAAAGAGTGAAGAGGAATCAAGTGTTTGTTGGGGATGCTGCTGTTTGCTGATGATGCAGTTTTGATGGAAAAATAGACGATTTTAGCAGGAGAAGAGGGAGAGGTGAGGGAGAGTGAGAGGTGAGGGAGAGTGAGAGGTGTGGGAGAGTGAGAGGTGAGGGAGAGTGAGAGGTGAGGGAGAGTGAGAGGTGTGGGAGAGTGAGAGGTGAGGGAGAGTGAGAGGTGAGGGAGAGTGAGAGGTGAGGGAGAGTGAGAGGTGAGGGAGAGTGAGAAAAGTGAGACAAATTGTGTTAGGAGTAAGGAGTGTAGTAGGGTTGAAGACTGGTCCCATTAGCAGTCCACAAACAGAGTACCAAATCTAATACTTCAACCAGGAAAGAGATTTAGAAAATATATACTAAGAAAATATATAATTATTCAACACGTGTGTCTGTATAATGGGCAGCTCTAGGAGGCACTATAACTCAGAGGTGTGTCTTCAGTTACATACCAAGTTAACATATTCTCGTGAGATTTGATTCAATATATAAGCCTCAATGAACAAAATCCAACCTTACACAAGTCACTACTAAACTATAAAAAAAGAGACTCCTTCCTTGACCTAAAAGATTTGAGGCGACGTACTACAAGAACCCAGAATGATCTTTGACCGAATTAGGGCAATCTTTTCTCCGAAGTAGAGTGATCCTTTGGCCGAGTTAGGTTGATGGACTCGCGGGGCCAACGAGCCTTGAATCACTCCGAGGTGAGATAAGCAAGATTGATGTCGCTGTGAATTGAATTCCCTGTTGCTGGTGAAGGGGGGGAGGGAGAATGGCTTAGCAGGTAAGAAAGGATAGTAGTTTAGCAACTAAATAGGGAGGGATAACGGCAAGGAATATAAGAGGGGATAGTGGTTTAATAGCAAATGGAAGGGGGTAGTGGTTTAACAGGGGGTTAGAGGGGGTAGTAGTTTAACAGGGGTTAGAGGGATAGTAGTTTAACAGGGGTTAGAGGGGGTAGTAGTTAACAAGAGGTTAGAGGGGTAGTAGTTTAACAGGGGTTAGCAGTTTAACAGGGGTTAGAGGGTAGTAGTTTAACAGGGGTTAGAGGGGGGTAGTAGTTTAACAGAGAGGAGGTTAGAGGTAGTAGTTTAACAGGGGGTTAGAGGGGGTAGTAGTTTAACAGGGGGTTAGGGGTAGAACAGGGGTTTAGTAGAGGTTAGTAGTAGTTTAACAGGGGGGTAGGTTAGTAGTAGTTTAACAAGAGGGTTAGAGGTTTAACAAGAGGTTAGAGGGGTAGTAGTTTAACAGGGGGTTAGAGGGGGGTAGTAGTTTAGGGGGTTAGGGGTAGTAGTTTAACAGGGGGTTAGAGGGGGGTAGTAGTTTAACAAGGGGTTAGAGGGGGTAGTAGTTTAACAGGAGGTTAGAGGGGGTAGTAGTTTAACAAGAGGTTAGAGGGGGTAGTAATTTAACAGGACATTGTAGGGGGTAGTAATTTAACAGCAGGTGAGAAGGGGATAATAGTTTCGTAGTCGATGAGAGTGGGGTAATTACTTAGCAGGTAAGAGAGGTTGGTAGTTTAGCAGCAGGTGGGAGTGGGATAATGACATAGCAGATAAGTAGGTGGGTAATTATATGCAGGTGAACACGGTAGGTGGAGGTAAATAAAGTCGTAGTTGTCAATAGGTATGATATTTCCATTTTCATTCTCATATAAAGTTCAATCGTGTATAGAAGCCAAGGGAAAATAGTGACCCATAACTATATTGAAAACACCTTTACCTGTCTAATTAATTACTACAGATCTTCATACCTGAGAGACGAAGGTAAGGTTTGGTGTTTTATTCGGGTCTTATAAAATATCAACCATCCAGTTGTTGTGGTATTTTCTCCTCAGTTATTATATTTTTTTCAGATTTTTTTCTCATAATAAGATGTGTTCCATAGTTTGAGGGATTGTGTGTGTTTTTTTTTTGTCTTGTTTCAGGGAGATTTGATCGATTTTCTCATGATTCGGTGACATGTTTTTCTGGAAGATTTGTTCACGTTAATAAGGAATCAATTTTAAGGCTATTTATTCCGTGTACCCTAAGATTTTTTCTTTCACTATTCTTATCAAAGGATTTGTTTTATGAATTTATATTTTTTTTTTATTCCGGAAAATTTATTCTCTCTCAAACATTATCATCAGAGAAGAATTTATAACTAAGAATCTAAAGTAATAAATATCAATTATCAAATACTACCAATTATCAATTACCTATTAATAATAATCATTCACCAACAATTATTCCTCAATCATTAATTTTCAACTTTTTTTTTCAACTTTCTTCCTAATTCTGATCTACAGTTTCCCATAATCTTTCTTAGGTTTTGTAAATAGTTGGGTCGAATTTTTCCTGACCTGTCATTTTAAAGTCAATAACAGGGTCAGGAGGAGAACTTACACGTGTTTTGGTGAAGTGTTTTAGGTAATGATGTTCTTGTTAATTTATTTATTGGTGAAGTATTTTAGGTAATGGTGTTCTTGTTAAGTGTTTTGTTATCTATTTTATTGTATTTTAAAGGAGGGTTTATTATTGTACTGACTGCCTGTGCCTGTACTGATGAACTACATAGATATATCTGTAGAAACACACAAAAAACATGTTACGTGGGTTTAAAGACACGCAAAGAAACGCACACACACACACTCACGCACACAAACACGCAAATACCGATACACCACCATATAAACATACGTGACCTTATACGGGAAACACACACACACACACACACACACACACACACACACGTTAAATCCGCCTTTATACCACCAATTAAGTTAAGTGGAATACGGCTGGCGTAAATAATAATGCAAAACCAAGAGTATTATAAACACCACAAAAACCCTTTCAATTTTCTACCATAATTTTTTAGTTTTTATTTTATCTTCTGGAAAAAAAACTAAAGTACTTGACCATTTGTGAGATTAAATGTACCGTGGAAAATACTGCGCTAAGTCGAAGGTGACTTGGCTCTCTTTAATACTAAGGTACAAAAAACTAACCTCGATTATCTCTCTCTCTCTCTAATCTCTCTTTAAAAACGTTTCTTTCTTCTCTCTTAAAAAAACGTTTCTATCCCATCCATATATTTTTATTTGTAATTTTAATAACTAAAACCCGACAATATACAAATCACGTTTATTTTTAAATGTACTCGCTGGGTTCATCATCCCTTGCTGTGATGTTCCCAGCACCACCTTCCTACCTTTCTCACTCACTTCCTTCCTTCCTCCCTCCCTCCATTCCTTCCATCCTTCCCTCCTTCCTCTCTCCCTTCCTTCATTCCTCTCTACCCTTCCATCCTCCCTCCCTCCCTCCCCCTTTTCTCTCTTCCTCTCTTCTTTCTTTCTTCCGTGTAGTTATTCCCTTCTCCTTCTCTTCCTACCTCAACGTAATCACTTACACAGTCGTCATTCTTACATTATACTTTCAAGTAATGCGTCTTACGAATATCTGAGTATCCAGGGTCAGAATTTGCAAGTTATGATATGAACGATTTGGGCAATTAAGTTTTTAATAAATAGACAGTCGTGAGTTATATTAAGTATTAAATTTGCATCCATCGTTGAGGAGTTATTTTGGATGCGAAAAAAAAAATCTGATCATTTTCCATCTTGTTTTACCTTTAGATTAAACACCTTAATGCTTAGTCCAACATAACGTAACGTAACCTAACCTAATATAACCAGCCGGGTAGTGTTAGGCTGTTTACTCATTAGGTGAAATAAGCTGGGGATTAATCTTCATGTGTTCCCATTTACCTAAACTATTGCACAATGATATATTTCTAACTTCAATCTTTTTTTTTCTCGTCAACGTTCATTTAACTTTTCAGCGTCAGGTTTTCTGCTGTCAGCTGCAACAGACAATTAAATTAAGAGTATAAACTATATTATATTAACGTTATATTTCACCAATTTCCATTCTGGGTATGTGTGATGTGAAATTCTATTTCTCATATATATTTTTCCCCGCCATAGTCATAGTAATCAGTGTCAGGTGTTCTTTGGTTAATGTAGTTCTAATTAACCTGAACTTATTATTTCACGAATAGGTTGATCCTCACAACAAAATTTATGTATTAGTTGAATTTCTCATTTCGTATCACATGAAGATTATCCACCCTTGGCGTAGTTCACCTGTATGATTAAACTCTTGGACGGGTTAACTTAGGTTAGCATCATGGTGGTTAGGTTAGGTTAAGTTAAGTTAGGTTAGGTTAGTATCATGGTGGTTAATCTTTAGGTGAAATAACCTTGAGGAACTAATCTTCATGTGATCCTCATTTTTATTAAATTCTATGGGTGACGTTTGACTTAATATTTCAAAGAGTTTATTTGTAACTTTAGGCATATATAAATTAGGTCTGTTCACAATACACCTGTCGTACTTGAAGGAAAGTTAGACAGACAGTGTAAGTGTGGTGATCAGTGGTACAGTCTACTGAGCACCGACCATATCTTACACACTCTTGTTCCAGCATTGTTACACCACACACGTTCATATGGTAATTGACAAGACCACAATTAGGCCCTAAACTCATCAACAACTTTAACCCGCCTTAATTTTTCTTATTCAATAGGATCGTTTCTTATATTCAGGTGGTTAAAGTTATGGTGGGTGTGGTCAACCCCCCCCCCCCCCCCCCTCTACACACACCAGTAGTTCCTCACTTGGGTCAATCACCCTAACCCAGCCTGACCCTGTTTACCACACCTTCGCTCAAACTATTTCAAACAACCCCCGGCCCAAGCTAACTCAGTTTCCAAACAGTAATTTGACATGACCTAACCTGATTTTACCTTGCTGCCTCGCCCTCCTACTCTCATGAACGACCACTACTTCTACTTTCCTCGACACCGATTTTATTTCGACACCGATTTTATTTCGACACCGATTTTATTTCGACACCGATTTTATTTCTAACAGTTTATCGGATACAAGGAGCGAAAATAACCAGTTAAATCCATAATATAGATACAAATTCTATTCTTATCTCGGCATAACGCGTCAAAATGGGCGACAGTCTGAGCGTTCTTGGCCCCACACCGCCCGCCGGAGTTCCAGCCGCAGATTATGAATTTCGAGGCCAAAATTGTCTAAAAACTTCGAAAATATGTGGGATTAAATTATTTTTCTCAAAGAAAAAAGTATGAATAAACTGGGACAAATAAACGAATTTAATACCTTTATCAAAAACAGAGCCAAAACAACACTGTAATCTTATCAATTGATGACTCAAGCTTAGGTTTAGTCAGGAGTAAAGTAATATAAAAAAAACATACAATCCCAATATCAGAAAGACTCCACTTATTTCTTCTTCATTTTTCAAGGCATGGCAGAAGTAAACAAACAACACAGTGTTGCATTGTGGGGACGAGAGCCGAGGGCAGAGGGTGCCAGGTAGTCATTAAACCTCTCGAAATATGAACGTCGGGTCGAAAATTTTGTACCTGGAAGTGCTCAAGTTAGAGTGGCCGGGGAAATTACCTGTACGTTGGGGAGATGTGTGTGTGTGTGGGGGGGTGTACGTATGTATGTGTGTGTGTGTGTGGGGGGGTGTGTGTATGTGTGTGTGTGGGGGGTGTGCGTATGTATGTGTGTGTGTGTGTGTGTGTGTGTGTGTGTGTGTGTGTACGTCCTCAATAGAGACTCCTCCTTTCTTTCTTTTCCTCAAGGGGTATTTTTCTCGGCCACGCCCCAGGTGATGTTACAGGTGTCTTGTTTCATTATGGAGCTTAATTGAACAACATCAGTTAAAAGTCTTATTTTCCTCAGCTGAGAGAGAGACTGTTTACCGTACTACTGGTCCCCGGTGTTACCCAAGTCATAGTACTAGAGAACCTAACCTAACTAACCTAACCTAACCTATGTCCATCCCTGGCCAATTTCAGCTCTGTCTTAAAAATAGTGGCCACGTATAATAGAGATACAGTAAAAGAGATGTGATTTTATTGAAGGGGTTCACCTTTAAGTGATAGGATCAAGCCTCCAAAACTCCACTGTTCTGGAAAGCTACAGTACGTACCTCAAGTGTAGGGACTCTCAAAAGCTTATATAATGAATATTTCTCGTACCTGAAGATGTAATAATGAATTAAATTGGTTGACTCTCTCTCTCTCTCTCTCTCTCTCTCTCTGGTGGTGGTGGTGGTGGTATTAGTGATGGTGGACGTGGTGGTGGTGGTGGTGGTGGTAGTGGGGTGGTAATGGTGGTATTGGTAGTGATGGTGGTTGAGTGAGTTTCTAGGTTCTCACAAGTGCTCTCTGGGTACGACCAGGAGCCTCACTACTTCCTCCCAAGGACGCAGCCTGGATGAGGTGTGTAAGATATAAAGGAAGACGGTAGGTGAGTGGGCGGAGGCTGAGTGGGCGGGGGCTGAGTGGGTGGGAGCTGAGTGGGCTGTGACGCTGAGAGAGTAAAGGAGAGACACAGATAAGTAGTGAGATGGGAAGGGGAAGAGAGAGAGAGAGAGTGAGTGTGTGTGTGTGTTTGTGACTGCGTTAAAAATATCAGTGATACAAATTATTAGGAAATAAATTAGGAATGTACTAAAAAGGAGGCAAAGATGGACGAGGTTTCGAGGGACAGATAAGATAACAGAGTGTCAGTGTACAAGAGAAGGAAGCACAGTAAGACAAGATTGTGCTGGAGAACATTTACAGTGAGGAGAGTGAAGGCATTGGACAGAAGGCAGAACAGTGTTTGTTAAGGTGGTATAAATATAGAGAAAATTAGGAACGAAAGATAATAAAAATATATAATTCAGTAACGGACGATAGAGAGAGAGAGAGAGGAAGACCAAGAAGGATGGAGTGAGGGATAGGCAGGATAGGTGTGTGTGTGTGTGTGTGTGTGTGTGTGTGTGTGTGTGTGCCTGATCGGACAGTAATAGTGTTAAGTAGTTTACGGTGATGGACGTGTTACTGCGAGGTGATGCTGGTTTATGAGTGACAAGCCAAGGGTCAACCATGACACCTCAGGGGAATACTTGTGTTACAGCAGTAAGAAGGAAAAGATAAAGTTGAATAATTTTTTATTTTTTTTTATTTTGGATCTCTAGTGTTTAATCCAGTCCTACTTGATAATGGGGAAAGGTACAGCTGAGTGTGTGTGTGATAAAATAAAGTTGTGGTTTGTTACAATGTTGGTTCAACTAACTTTACTGAGACCCCCCCCACCCCGGATAAATATATTTCACTCACGCATGCGAGAAGATAAATAGATATAGGCCTAATGAATGTGACAAACCCCGGAAAAAGGCCCAAATTCAGAATTTCTCCGTAGGTTAAATTCCGCCATCTATAAAGGCAGTGTACGGTCGATAGAATGCTAATAAGGTGCTTAGACGGCCCCGTGAAAGAGGGCGGGAGTGAAGGGGCTGAAAACAGTTCCCAGAGGAGGTTTAGAGTGACTGAAGAGAAATTTAGGTGAGGCTGTGAGGACCCAAACACTTCCTGCCCACCAGGCCACCGCCCATCATGGTACTGTACTCCTTCCTCCCCATCAGGCCACCGCCCATCATGGTACTGTACTCCTTCCTCCCCACCAGGCCCACCGCCCATCATGGTACTGTACTCCTTCCTCCCCACCAGGTCACCAGGCCACCGCCCATCATGGTACTGTACTCCTTCCTCCCCCAGGCTCATGGTCACCAGGCCATCATGTACTGTACTCGTTCCTCCCCATCATGGTGGTGTACTCCTTCCTCCCCACCAGGCCACCGCCCATCATGTACTATGCTCCTTCCTCCCCACCAGGTCGCCACCGCCATCATGGTACTGTACTCCTTCCTCCCCAGGCTGTACTCCTTCCTCCCCACCGCCACCGCCCATCATGGTACTGTACTCCTTCCTCCCCACCAGGTCACCAGGCCACCGCCCATCATGGTACTGTACTCCTTCCTCCCCATCATGGTACTGTACTCCTTCCTCCCCACTAGGTCACCAGGCCACCGCCCATCATGGTACTGTACTCCTTCCTCCCCACTAGGTCACCAGGCCACCGCCCATCATGGTACTGTACTCCTTCCTCCCCACCAGGTCACCGCCCATCATGGTACTGTACTCCTTCCTGCCGGGCCATTTATTGTCGAACATATATTTATTTATTAAAAAAATATTTATTTATATATTTAAAAATTTATTCAAGTATAATATAAAAAAAATATTAATTTAAATATTATACAATTTATTCACTTAAATATTTATTTATTTATCCATTTAAATATTTATTTATTCATTATTTTATTTATTTACTCATTCATTCAACATTTATTTATTTATTTTTTCGTAATTTATTTATTCATTTAAATCTTCAGTTATTTACTGTTTAAATATTAATTTTTTTAGTTAAATATATTTTATTTAAATATTTATTTATTTTTTTATAATTCTTAAATATTTATTAATGTTATTTTATTATTGTTATCGTTATTGCTTCTACTGCGTGAGAATTTAACTGACCTAACCTAAGCTTTCCTAACATAAAATAGGCAAATTTATACTGTATACAGAACCTATGTTAAATATATTTCCAATAAGTACAAAAAACAAATTGATATAACTTTTTAACGATGTGTGTGTGTGTGTGTGTGTGTGTGTGTGTGTGTGTGTGTGTGTTTCCCATAGAAACGGCTAATAAGATAACAAACAAAACTTATCCACTTCGAAGGTTTTCCCTCCGAAGAGAGCACACACACACACACACACACACACACACACACAGTGGTATGGTAAAAGTTCTAATCTACCTTTCAGTACAATCTTATTTCATCTTAACGTTGCTAGGAGAGAATGGTTTACAAGTCCCCTTTTTATTGAGTGATGTTTGACCATACTGTAAATTAAACACATACAAGAAATAAATTTATTAAACTCATTAGTCCCTGGGGGAAGTTTAGCATCATTTTTGAGATAAACTTGTGGAGGGCTGGTGAAGCTGTGTGTGCCCAGTGTTCAAGTTAATTATGTTGGGTCGATGTCTTTGTGTGTTTTATGTACAGTACAGTGCTCCATGTTTCAGTGTCTCAGTTTTTACATAATATTGTTTGAGCTGAGGAAGTTTTTTGCCATGTTTTTTTTCATTACGGTATTTTAATTTAATGTTACTTTTCATCTTGAGAAGTTAGTTTATAAATTGAAAGTTATTCTATTTTGAACTCAAGTTTAAGACCGACTCTGGTGGCGGTAGTGGTGGTGGTGGTGGTGGATGGTGGTAGTGATGGTAGTGAGGGCAGTGGTGGTAATGATGGCAGTGGTGGTGATAGTGATGCCGATAGTTGTAGTAGTAGTGATGACGGCGGGTGCAATTGTACTGGTATATCATTGACAGCAGTGACGGTGGTGTCAACGGTGGGAGTGACAGTGGTGGCGGTGGGAACGACAGTGGTGGCGGTGGGAACGACAGTGGTGGCGGTAACGAAATCCACAACACAACGCCTTCAGTCCTGACGAGCTTTACGATTAATAATAACTCTCAGATCCTTAAGTAACTCTCCTTCACCTGTCCTACCTCTGTTAACATTGTATTCATTTCTACCTGAACAAACTCATTTTTATCATTTAATTCCACACATAAATCTACCTGTAAAATAATATAACAATTTTATACTTAAACTTCATAGATTTTTTTTGTGGCGTTTTGTAAATAATTCTACTTGATACCCGATTTTTATCTGTTTACTCTTCATATTATTTCACTTTTAACATTTCTTTAGCATTTGATGTTTCTATAAGCCTTCTAACACCGTCTTTATCATATGTTCTTTATGTGTAATATTTCTGTGTTACTGTTATTTGTGTTTGTTATCTGTTATTTATTGTTGGTTTCATCATTTTAATATTCGACACACACACACACACACACACACACACACACACACACACACACACACACACACACACACACACACACACACACACACACTTATGTTATTTGTATATTATTTGTAATTCGAAACCCATTCCCCAATTATGTAACTGTATATTTTCAGCCTTCTGGCTGCCATGCTCTTTCAATAAACCTTTAATTATTATTATTATTATTATTACACACACTAATACCACCACAAGACCTTTCTCCATGTGCACTTACCAGGATACAGTAATATGAAAACAAATATGGTTGTTATGCCTTCTATTAAGAGCCATCTACTGAGAAAGTTAAGTAAAAAGATTGGATATTTTCTGACAGTTTCTCCTGGGTATGATTTAAATGGAAAAAAGTAGATTCTACTGTACTAAAAATTGCTGTATTTCTGTCTGTACTTTGGCTCAGGGCATTTCCAGTGAGCGGAGGCTGTGGGGGGTGGGGAGGATAGGGAGAGAGTGGGGGCTGTGGGGGGTAGGGATAAGGGAGAGAGTGGGGCTGGGGGAGGAGGATGGGGGATGGGGGGCTGGGGAGGGAGGATAGGGGAGAGTGGAGGATGGGGGGAGGGGTATAGGGGAGAGTGGGGGCTGGGGTGGGGAGGATAGGGGAGAGTGGGGGGGCTGGGGGGTTGGATAGGGAGAGTGGAGGCTGAGGGGGGAGGTGGGGGCTGGGAGGTATTGAGGGGGAGAGTATAGGGGAGAGAGTGGGGGCTGGGGAGGGGTAGTATAGGGGAGAGATTGGGGGGCTGGGGGTGGGGAGGGAGGCTCTACTGTCACCCTTGTTCGTTCGTTCTTCCGCCCGCTCATCCGGCCGTCCAAGCGAATTTGTTTTTGTTTCCGTCCAATAAATCGAGAAGAGCATCGAGAGGATTGAAGAATTTTTTTTTCAGTCAAGTTTATGTTTAGCGTTTATGGTGAAATAGATAGATAATATTTCTATGTATATGTTTATAAAGGAACTGGTCGGTCATTCACCAAGCTAGACATTAAGAGTATTTTTATGAGTTATTTGTCAGACCATTTTTTTTGTAAGTTTTCCTTATTGATTAAACGTCAACTTTCTTATTAATAAAAAAATACATGTTGGTTAGGTTAGGTTTTAGTATAGTTATATTTAGACACTAGATACGGTGAGGCCAGACACTAGATACGGTGAGGCCAGACACTAGATACGGTGAGGCCAGACACTAGATACATCTTTTTAACTATATTCGTCAAAAACACAATTAAAATTTTATGAAAAAACATAATAAAACAAAACATATACGTCTTTCGTTTAACTAAGTGTGTGTGTGTGTGTGTGTGTGTGGCCAAATCATTTAAAATACTCTCTAAGAAACTCTATTTACCTGAATGGTTTAATTACGACCAGGTAATTCAATTCCAATTAAATCTTACATAAACAGCATAACCGGTACTGCTCTCAACCGCATTCACTTCCCAAAGTTATAAACTTAGGTACCCAATTACAGCTGGGTGAACTGTGAACCTCGGGAATCGAACTACCGACCCCTGGAACAGGAAGCGAACGGTCTATCCAATGGACCACCGCGTTCCTTACAATATGGTAACAGTGTCCAATTACAAGTGCGGGTAATTAGAATTATCTCTACCTCCTATAGGAACTAACTCTCCCAGGTACAAGAGAGAGAGAGAGAGAGAGAGAGAGAGAGAGAGAGAGAGAGAGAGAGAGAGAATAAGCAATACCCTCATTATCTCCTCAATATCCACAAAGCCATGATTGCCATGACGTCTTAATCCATCCTATATATCCTCATTATCCAGGGTCTTAGGAGCAGGTAGGAGGGATATGGGGGGAGGGGAGGGAGGAGGAGGGAGGAGAGAGGGAGGAGGGGCGGGGAGGAAGGGGGGGGTCTCATATGCATCACGGAAGCCCCAGAGTAAAAACAAATTGGATGAGAAGATTGATATTGCAGATGTGTTCCATTCGCTGGTAATTATTGCAACACACCGACGTTGATATTCCTTGCAACGAATGAGATGTAAGAGTTGGCGGTGTGGATTTTTTTTTGGGGGGGGGGATTAGGTTAGGGTTAGGTTAGGTTAGGTTGATGGAAAAAGCATATTTGATGGGTTTGGTGTTACGCAGAGAGAGACAACGAGTATAATACGCAGCGGGTAGACGGACAGACAAACAGGCTAACAAGAGTAAAATTATAACCCCATCTTACAAATTCTCTGCCGGGGCATAAAACTCGTATCTAATTAGCAAGTTTGTTTTGTTTTGGTCAGGTGAAAGGAGGGAAGAGGGGTGTATGTAAGGGGGTAAAGGAAGGAGAGAAAAGAGTGGATGTGATAAAGGTATAGAGGGAGGGAGGGAGGGAGTGGGAGGGGGAAGGGGAGGGGGGTTACAAGAGATAGTGAGGGCAATGGTAGTAAAAGGGTAAGGGTGAGGTAGGGTCCAGGGGTGTCCAAGGAGGGTCAGGGGAGGACACGGGACAGGAGAGAGAGCGTCAGGGGAGAGGGAGGGATGTGTCAGAGGGGAGAGAGGCATTAGGGAGGACGAGAGGTGACAGGGAGGACCCAGAGAGGCATCGGGGAGATGAAATACATCAAGGAGAGGGAGTGGAGGGTGAAGAAGGGAGGAGGAGAAGAAGGGGAGGAGGAGAAGAAGGGGAGGAAGAGAAGAGTGGGGAGGAACGGAAGGAAGGAAAGGAAAGGGGTTGGGGGAGGGGGAAGAGGAAGGGAAGGGTGGGGGAGGAAGGGAAGGGAGGGAGAGGGGAGGAGATGGAAAAGGAAGACCAGGGTATTACGGGATGACACCTCGGCTCGTCATTAATTATTACAAGTCACACACAGCGCACCTCCTCGTGCCTGCCCAAGGTACCTCCTGATTACGGGGGCGAAACTGGGGCACCTGGGAGAAGAGAAAGAGGAAGAGCAGAAGGAAGAGGAGGAATACGAGAGGGAGAAAAGAATGAGGAGGATTGAAAATGATAACAAGAAAGAATGGAGATGGAAGATACGAAGGAGAAAAGAAAGAGAAGATTGAAAGATTGGAAAGATGGAGAGATAGAAATATACAATCGTAACTTCGCATATATTCATGGTACCACTGAACACAGTACCATGTCCACTACCACTACATACCATGGCACCATTGAACACACTGCCATGATCTCTGCTGCTTCTACACTCACCATTACTCTTGGTAACGTCTGTGCTGCGATCATTAATTCCATTACTACCATTATTATCGTAACTTGGGTCATTCCTTCCGTGAACATAATGGTTAAAATAACATTACCCTTACCACAGTGATTCTCCTCCTACTTCCTTCAGCAAAGCCCACCTTCTCCTCCTCTCCTCAGTAAAGCCCTCTTCCTTCATCTCCCCTCAGTAAAGCCCTCTTCCTCCTCCTCTCCCCAGTAAAGCCCTCTTCCTTCATCTCCCCTCAGTAAAGCCCTCCTCCTCCTCCTCCTCCCCTCAGTAAAAAACCTCTTCCACCACCACCACTCCCCCGGCCCCATTCCCTCCCCTCTCTCACCTCAGCACTCCTTCAACTTCAATACAAGCTTCCTCCGATACGAGCACCGTCTCTCCTCCCGTCCCTCCCATCTCCCGTATTCGTCAAGCCTCTCCTTACTATCTCTTCCCATTTCTTGTCTCACAGGAATACCTATTGAGATTCTTCAGATTTGAGGAGAGAATCGATCTTTGGATGATGTCGATGTTCTCTGGGGACGACCCTATTACCGTAGAGTCGTCTGCTGTTATCGTCATTTTCTACAGTGTCTATGTACATTCAGTTTACGACCTACGAGCCGACGAGACGATTAAATCAGCCACAGGGTCATAAAGAGACAGATGACCTCTCCATCATAGAAGAACGAAGGGCCATAATCGTCTACTTCTACGACTTACAATACAGATGATCTATGACCTTCATGTAGTCCCCCTGGGAGACCATGACTCCAGAAGATGACCAGACCAGCTGGACGACCATACAGACAATTGATGATAGTCCGGTCGTTGATGATATATGGGGATGGTCCTTCCAATATAACAACACTGAAAGCCATCGTCTTCGTCCTGGCTTTCCAATACATTCATTTTATGACCTTTCTTACAGCCTCTGGAATGACACAACTCTCAGTGGACAATCGACCCATCCACACGACTAACGAGCAGAAACGACTTGCCGACCAACAATCACCACCAACCATAGTCGTTGATGGAACTCTCTCTCGACAACCCTCTACATGAGCATTTTACGAGTCTTCAGAAAGTGACCACCGTACCAGGCAACCGTAAGATCAAACTGGAAGTAAGACTACCGAAAATAGTCGTCCCTTACATGACATCTTGTACGACCACCCTAAAGAAATTTACGACCTTCCACATAGCCTTTGAGAGTCCGCCATTCCCAGCAGACGACCAGGTCAGCTGCACGACCCCGAAAATTGCTGACAGTCCAGGGAAGAAAGGAGGAAATTCTCTGTGTGGGAAGGGGAGGTGTTATGGGGAGGTGCAGAATACCTGACCAGGATGGTAGTGGTGGAAGCGGAGGGCGGTGATGGTGGTAGTGGTGGTAGTAGTGGAAGGGTGGTGGTAGTGGAAAGGTGGTGATAGTGGTAGTGGAAGGGTGGTGGTGGTAGGTGGTGGTAGTGGAAGGGTGGTGATGGTGGTGGTAGTAGAGGGTGGTGGTAGTGGAAGGGTGGTGGTGGTGGTGGTGGTGGTGGTAGTGGAAGTGTGGTGATGGTAGTGGAGAAAGGATGGTGGTGGCAGATATGCTTGTTAAGGGCCAGATATCTGTCTGTCTATCTGCCTGTCCGGTTGGTTGTCTGATCACGCTTTTCTTTTTCTGTCTTTATATCTTATCTGTCTATCAGTTTAACGATTATTTCTTTTTCTTTTACAATACAGTTGCTTCCCACAACAGTCCAAACAAAATGAGGAATATGGAGAATGATTTACCTTTCAGAGATGTGTTTACAGTCAACATGAAAATACCACAAGAATGCAGATTGATGGCACAAAAAAAAAATTGGATCACATTAAGATTAGACACCCTAACGTTACCTCGGGGGTTATGTTAAGTTAGATTAGGTTAGGTTAGGTAAGATTAGGTTAGGTTAGGTTAGGTTAGGTTAGGTTAGGTTAGGTTAGGTTAGGTTAGGTTAGGTTGTTAATTTTAGGGTGGTTAATAAAGTAAAATCGACTAGAGACCTAATCTTCTCGTCAACCAAAAAAAAAATTGCATGCCATCGGTTCTACTGACAAGAGAAACATGATACAGTAGAAGTGAGGGAGAAAGCAGGTCCTGGTGGAAAGGTTCACACCGGGTATATATGACAGGCGGCAGAGTAGAGAGTCTATTCACATGGGTAGAAAGGCACAAGGTGTAATGGATTAAATTTCGCTCTGCCATCAACTATAACGTGGTGGTAGAGTGATGAAGGAAGAGGGTACTGAACCACGGATATGATGGCTTGAAATGAGAGCCTTGTTACCGAGATGACAAACGGCATCATACTAGATCTTATCACAAGGAGCTGACAGTATTGTGTACATTGTAGGCGAGTGGCTGATAGGATGAGACACACGGACTAACACAGGAGAGGAAATTAAGTTTCTGAAAAGCTTATTTATTTTTTTAACAAGAGCAGAGATACGTGTGATCAAAAATAAAATTGTCGACAAAGATGATGTGAGAAGAGAGTCAATAGAAGTACTAATGAAGAGGAGATTAGCTCTGAAAGTAGTCGTGTTATTAAATAGATTGTAGTCATGATTTGGGATAATTAAATCGTACCGAGGAATAGAGTTTCTTTCCTGTTCAGTAACGAGGGATTAGTACCAACAGTGGGGACAACAAAAAGACGATTCGTTGTTGGATGGATGGATGGATGGACGGATGGACGGATGGATGGATGGACGGATGGATGGATGGATGGATGGATGGATGGATGATATATACAACGGTATATACGTAAGATGAAAGGAGAAACACTTAATTATAAAGACCTAAATGTTTCCCGTCAATAACTAAAGATAGAGACCGGATACTCAACAACTGAATGACTGTGTGGCTGAAGAGTAAAGACACTCGACTCAGGTGTTACAAGACATAGGAGGTACTGTACACCTGGAGGTACTGTACACCTGGAAAGTAGAAAGTGAGCTTAAATTTTTTTTATTGGGAAACATTCTGGCAAAGTATAAGAATGATCACCAGGATTTGCTTATTCAAGTTAGGGAGAGAAGCGTTGAAGATACAAATGTAGATTGAACCCTACATAGACCCTGGGACACCTTTGGGATAGCCCTGGGACAACTCTGGCCTTCTCCTGCCTAAGACAAATATCGTAATGAAGACAAAAAGAAAATCGTCAACTAGTTAGGTTTTAATAAAGATGGATGAGGTGCTTATTTATTTTCTTTTAAATAAAATAAAAGTTAGCGGTAATTTATTTTATATATAAACGTAATAGAAATACAGGTTATTTGCCTTAAAAAGTAAAAAAATGTTCCTCTCAAGTTCAACCAGATTTAATGCATATATTATTTACCTACTTGTATTCGAGTATAAACACACACACACACACACACACACACACACACAGGTTGTCGTTTCGAGTCGGATTTAAAAACTTTATATCTTATGGTTTTAAGAAATTTGTCGAGTGTTGTCAATAATAGTATTAAGTATTCCTTAAAACTGTCCAAGGAACATTATATCAGACCTATCCTGGTACTCTCTCATTACTCGCTCTCTATCACACGACTAATGGGCCCAAGAGTCCCCCCCCGTAGTGAGAGTTCAGTAGAAATACAACGAGGTTTTCACAGCAAAAGCATTCCTCCTCACTCATCAAGAGACTCTGTAAAATACTGCTGAATAAAAGTCACTCACGCCTCTGTGGACAAGGTAGCGGCTCAAAGCACCAGTTCGTCTGTCTGTTTATCTCTCACTCTTTTTTAAATGTTCAATCAAAGGTTTACTCTGGATACCACCATAGAGGGTTGGGGATAACTGTACCAGTAATTTTTTTGTATTTTTTTTTTACGCTGGTCTGGACTAGAGAAAGTGTCCGGAACAGGTGTGAAGGGAACTACTACTGATGAAATGGGTTCAAGTTAGGTTAGGTTAGGTTAGGTTAGGTTACGTTAGGTTAGGTTACGTTAGGTTAGGTTAGATTAGGTTAGGTTAGGTTAGGTTAGGTTAGGTTAGGTTAGGTTAGGTTACGTTAGGTAGAATTACTTCACGATGGATAAGTCACTTATCGAACTTGGTGGAATCTAAATACGCAATCTCTCTCTCTCACCACGATCGTAACACTGTAACTTCCCTCCCGATTGTATATCCAAAATTGAAGGTTTCTGAGCCAATAACAACGAATCATGTGCCTCTTGTTACCGCTCTCACCCAAGGAAACCCACGGAATTGATTTTCTTTTTCCTACGAGAGACACTTGGGTAAAGAACAATAAGGCATAAGACAGGGGCTATGTAGTAAGACACACACAGACACCCACCTACTCCTATTAAGAAACATACGGTCAAACTTTCGAGTGCAAAAAAAGAAAAATTCAACATAGTATGGATCGATGCCTTTGGAGGTTCGTTTCTGTTACAGGTAGAACTTTACTGTTTTTCTTGGCATTCACATGTGATGTTTTTTTTTGTTTGTTTTTTAACTGCGATGCACACAATAAAGGTTCATTAAGCTGGATTGAGATTTGTTTCAATGAGACCCTTAGGAATTATGAGTGATGAATCCTGATAAAAAATTCATAACTGTGACCAATAAGGCGGGTGAAATATGTCTGCTAACAGAAATATATGACCCATGTCCCTCAGAGAACACCCTAACACTCGGCCTGACACCACGAAGACCTTTTACCCTGAAGGACGTTGAAGGTGGGGTGAGTGTGCCTGGTAGAGGTCGTCATCAGCTCCACCTGTTATGAATCCTCCTGTCCGAGTGTCAGGTCTGGCTATGGGTGCCACAGATGCTTCCAACTAATGCACCTGGGTCAAGATTCTCAAAGATTCGTAAGTTTTTTTTCTCTCTCATTGTAAACTGGGTGTGGTGGACATCGAGTTGGGAGAGAGTGTCAGCAATTTCGAAGACATTATTTGTTAGTTTTGTGTTGTGGATGAAGCGAGACATTCAGAAGCGTTCTCGTATCTCTAGTAAAAGCGAAATGTAACGTAATAATCTTAAGAGACTCGGAGCCCAAGGATGGAGTACTGGCACCATCTGACCTCCACCTCGAGCTTGAGCACCGTCCTGACGTAAGGAATAATATGCTGAGGCTTTTATTTCTGTGTCCTTTTAGCTAAGCTCTGACCACCATCAGTAACTCTTCTCGTATTAAGAGTAAGGAGAGACAGACAGACATACACGTGGGCAGGTTTCCCCCGCTAATGTAGACACAATGAGTTTAGAGGTACAGCTTTCTTGAGGAATATTTTGGCAGGCAAAACAAAAACTAATGTTGGACGCCACCAGAGGCAAATTGTGACCAGGGCCATCGAGGTACCTGCAACCTCGTCTTGACTGATGATCGGCCAAGATGATAAAAGTGTCCCACTGTCTCAACGATGACCATACAATTTAAGTTTCATCCTCGAGAAAGAATATCAAATTGAACATAGAAAGTGGAAAGAATTGGATAAACAAAATTAAGACAGTTGTAAAGCAATTCGATTCTATTTTCACTGATCAAGAAAACGAGAATATAATTAAAGGTAAATATATCAAGACAATCACCAAAAGTGTAAACATACCAGAAGAATTTATTCATTAACGTCAGAGGTTAAAGTGGACAAAAAATTAAACACCAAGTGACGATCTATTGAGGTTAGGTTAACATCTCTGGTGAAGGTAACGGAGAGGAGATTGAAGACTTTTGATGAAGTTGACGAGGCAGTTGAAAATAATCACTCAACTACTGAAAAATTTCTTTTGAGATAACTTGGTTTCGACTATGACTTTATTTACTGACTACCATACCACAAAGTTATATATTAGTGTTTACCTGCGAGACTCAGCTTTATCTTCTTAAGCCTAACTTGAATATCACTCAGAGATCCGATTCCTGGCCACTCAGAAAAATCAGCTTCCTGGGCGCTCAGGTTACTGTTTGCCAAGTTCTGGTTTAATGTTTACTAAGTTCTGGTTAATGTTGACTATGGTCTCACCACTGGAAAATAATTCTCCCTTATGTCAAGTTCCCACTGTTTATAAAATCTACATTCAAGTTTATTGTTGAAGTGGGGGAGGGGGGACTAGTTCATCGTACCGCCGACAGAATATGAAGCTGGCTGTCGTGTCTCTCAAACTGTTAATGATATTTAATAATTTTTATCATCTCTGTAGACTTTACTTTTAATCTTACTTGAAAATGGTCAACCATCTTTTCTGGTTTTAAAGGTTCACCACTGTAGATAGTCAAACTTCTTCACCATTTCTCAAGACTTTAACCATTGGAAAATACTCTGATGTTTTCGTTTTTCAGCAGGTCTGCAACCTGAAAAAATACTGGTAAGTTTTCACGAGTGGGAAAGCTATGAAATATGATTTACATAAGCGTTATACATCAAAGACAAGGAGAAAATTGCAGCATAGAATCGAAAAATTCTTTTTGAAGTTCAAGTACCCGAAAAAGAACGAAATAATGTGTTTAGATAATGTATCCATTTTTCCATTTTCTGTGCATATATATATATATATATATATATATATATATATATATATATATATATATATATATATATATATATATATATATATATATATATATATATATATATACACCGCGTGTTTTATTGATAACCATAATGTGTGTATATATGTATTTAGTAAGATTTTTATGCTTTGCAAAAATGCCTGTTTTAAAGAGAACAGACAGAGCAAGTGAGTGAGTGAGTGAGTGAGTGTAACTTGTATTCCTGTTCGACATCCCTTGACATTTCTCCTTTTTAAGAGGTGTCCCTCATACTGATGTTGGACTTTGGGTCAAACTTCTCTCGCTTTTATGTCTCGAAGACAATGATGAAGGTTGTTTTGAGAAGAATAGATCCGAGTAAAAAAGGAAGTGGAGATGGTGAAGAGGAGGGAGCAGTGAAGGGTAAGACACGAGAGCGAGTGTGACGAAGTGTGTGTAAGTGGTGAGGTGTGTTTAAGTGGTGAAGTGTGTTTAAGTGGAGAAGTGTGTTTAAGTGGTGAAGTGTGATGAGTATCCGGCCTGGGTCTCGACTACTTACCTGGTGATGATGGATTGGATGTGGGAATAAAAACAAGTTATTACTTAAAGTGGAGAGACTTGACCAAATTTGTTTAGGTGGTATGGACATAGAGCGAAGAATTAGAGAGAGAGAGAGAGAGAGAGAGAGAGAGAGAGAGAGAGGGGACACGCGTCTTGGTGGCATGTGACGGTGAGGTGAGTGAAGTGACAAGGAAAAACGCTATAACAGAACACATCAGTTTAGACAGAGAATGGAAGAAAGTCAGTGAAGGGAAAGAGGGTATCATATTCTTGATTCCAACTACAGTAATGAATATGGAATCACCTGAAGATTAGACTAGTAACGCCTAATGATTATACACTCTAACCTAACCTAACCCCTAGATAGGATTAGGTTGTTTAAGCATATGAAGAAATAAGCTGGGGGTGCAGTGAGGATCTTGTGAAGTGAGCGGGCCGGGGGTGCAGTGAGGATCTTGTGACGTGGGCGGGCCGGGGGTGCAGTGAGGATCTTGTGACGTGGGCGGGCCGAGAGAGGATCTTGTGACGTGGGCGGGCCGGGGTGCAGAGAGGATCTTATGACGTGGGCGGGCCGGGAGTGCAGGAGGATCCTATGACGTGGGCGGGCCGGGGGTAGAGAGGGCCTTATGACGTGGGCGGGCCGGTGCAGAGAATCTTATGACGTGGGCGGGCCGGGGGTGCTGGTGATCTTTTTCTCTCAGACAGTTGACCAAGAATGGTGTATACAAAGTTAACTAACGCAGCTGAAAACATCCGTGTTGTGTTATCAAAGGAAAAAACATCACCAGAGTATTTATTATTATTATTATTCCGTCTTAGACCTGCCAAGCCCCCTCCCATCCCGACGCATTAGTCAGGGAACAATGCAATTACCATTTTTCTTAATTAGAAAATCACATTATAATTAAGGTAATCTACAAGGTCAATAGCTATCTACCTAATTATATATTTTTTTCATGGTCGTTGTGATGTTAGACAAATAAAAACACTGATTGAGAATGAACACCTGTAATTAGTTGCAATATCACGGCGGTGCAGAGACAGGTGAGTAGGATGGGGGGTGATAAGGGACACACGAGGGGTTGGGGAGGTAAGAAAAATCGACTCGCAGGGAGTTCGGTTAATGGGCATAGAAAAAATAGACATGGGATAGGCACCCATGGGGTTAGGTTAGGTTAGGTTTGGTTTGGTTTGGTTTGGTTTGGTTTGGTTTGGTTTGGTTTGATCATCGTAAGTTAGGGTAGGTTCAATTAGGTTCGGAATGAGTAAATATAAGAATGGGAAGTAATGAGAGATAATTAAGTGAAATATAAAGAGGAAGTAGACGACACAAGAAGAAAATAAAGCCAAAGAAGGAATAAGTAAATAGCAGGAGAAACATGTGAGTAAATTCTAGTTAGTAGGCAGGGAAAGCATTTGGGTCAGTAGACAGGGAAAGCTTTTGAATCAGTAGACAGGGAAAGCATTTAAATGTGTTAATAGGGAGAAACTTTGGATAGGTAGAAAGGGAAAGCAGTTAGAAAGCTCCCTCGGGTGTGGTTGTTTGGGCTACACGAGACGACCTGATAAACAGCCGCGTCAGACAGTTGGTAAAAGTTACCCAACACAAGATTAAAACGGAAGGAACCCCATTCCGGGTCTTGGAAACTTGTGAACCTGCACGGAATAGAGGGGAGAGAGATGGGGGGAGGGAGAGGGAAGGGGGTAAAGGAGATGGAAAGGAAAGAAGAAAAATGTG
The DNA here is from genome assembly GCF_018991925.1 of Homarus americanus. Lineage (NCBI taxonomy): Eukaryota > Metazoa > Arthropoda > Malacostraca > Decapoda > Nephropidae > Homarus > Homarus americanus. The sequence goes on from NW_024730668.1 coordinate 2,328,900, forward strand.
GATGAGGAGAGGAGAGGAAAGAGGGAGGGTGGATGGGGAGGGTGGATAATGCAAGGGAGTTGTGATCAATCTTGTCTACCATTTCTACTACCGTCACCATAATCACCACCACTTCCATCACTATTATTGTTATCATATCCAGTATCACCATTAGCACCACCATTACTACCACCATTCTACCACCACCAAAACTATCACCATCATCAGAGTTCAACCCATGTGTGTACCAGCCCAGATTTCTAGTGGTAGGAGACAAAACCATTCCCAGTGTCTGTGCCAGCCGTTCTGTTGGCCATCACCACTGTCACCACCAGCCGGCGGACAGGCGGAAAGGACGGAAGGGACAGCAACATCGGACTGGCACAACGCTTCTAATATACAGTCGTGTCCCGCTGCCCCGACAGTCTCCAGCACGACAGTTAAAATCAAACGACTTGGTAACTGCGCTCTATGGCCGAAGTCCGGAAAGCTGTTTGCCAGGGACCGCGGGGGAAGCCTTTCTATCGACGGAGTGATTGTATGTATTATTATTTTTTTTCACTCAGAAGTTAATATGAGAGCCAGGGTGGTAGCCAGGGTGGTAGCCAGGGTGGTAGCCAGGGGTGGTGATACTCGGCAGGACATTAACCAGAGGGCGAAAAATTACACCACCAAGACGAAAAGAACAGCTTCAGGCTGGTCCTCACCGTCCTCACCCTGACCTCCCTCCTCGTCGCCTTCGTATTACAAATGTGTTCTGGAGTTCATATTCAAAGGAGTGATCTTCTAAAACGAGAATAACGCCCACAGTCCCGAAAGTCAATGTTTTGATCCGAAATCTGACGGGTACAGAATAAAAATAGTGGTCGTTATGATTCATTCAGATACGACAGCATAATTAGATTGAAATTTATGATGCAAAATGTTTCTAAAACGGACGATCAGAATTAATTAAAGGCATTAATATCTACACTAATGGCGCAATTACTTACAGCAATGGGAGAAGGGAGCAACATGCATTAAATATCACATTACCAAACTCATGTGTAGTGATCACTTGAAGGTATCTCAATATTATCCATATTTTTTGTAGTGAATAAATAATGACAATAAGGAAAATATTGTGTTATGGAATCTCCCTTGTTATATCCATCTGTACTATCATGAATCGTGTTCTCTCTCTCTCTCTCTCTCTCTCTCTCTCTCTCTCTCTCTCTCTCTCTCTCTCTCTCAGCCTGTCAACCATAGCTTCTCAGAAATAAATGTCTCATAAAGAAAGACTAATGAAGGTATGGCAAAAGAACTTAAGTAATTTGTAAGGGGTTATTAGGCTGTAAGGGTAAGGGGACGAAAGAAGTATGGGAGGAGGGAGAGAGGTAGGAAGAAGGGGGTAGAAGGGAGGGAGGGAGGTAGGGAAAAAAGAGGAGGAAAGAAAAATAAAGGGGGTAAAGGAGAAGTAGGTAAGGGAAGAAAAGGGGGGGCGGAAGTAGGAGAAGAAAGGAGGAGGGGGGAGGAAGGGGAAAAGAGTAGAGGGAGGGAGAGAGAAGAGGAAAATAGGGAGCGACATGAGGTAAGGGAGGGAGTGAATAATAGTGGATCACCAACAGGTCCCTCTGAGTTATCTTCCTCTGTCGTGTGTGTGTGTGTGTGTGTGTGTGTGTGTGAGCGCGCAACTAAAAACGAATCGAAGAGTCAGACATATAAGAATGTTTGAGTATGAAAGTAGGTACAGTTGTTGACAAAAAACCATCGGCAGGGAGGGAGGGAGGTGAAGACTTGGCAGGGTCGCGTGGAGGTGGCGAGTAAAATTCTGCCATATTCTTTCCACACCACAAACTGATTTTTTTTTTTAGTTTAATTATGAGGCTTACACACCCTCCCTGTTGAATTCATTTTGTCCACAACTGTACGTGTGTGGGCGCGAACCAGCGACCCTTAGGAAAAATGGCGAGCTCTGTATCACCAGACTGCCGCACCCCAGGAGTATACCAATATTCATGACTAATTTAAAAACGACACAAATAGACGAATTGATGAGTTGATCGAAAGCACAACAATAAACAAATATTTTTGTTATATATTTTTATTTTTTTTATGAGGATTAGCCCACCTGGGCGCAGGTCACTGACCCACATCAGGGCCTGGGAGTCGAAATAATAATAATAATAATAATAATAATAATAATAATAATAATAATAATAACAACAATAACAATATTAATAATATTAATAATAATAATAATAATAATAATAATAATAATAATAATAATAATAATAATAATAATAATAATAATAATAATAATAATAATAATAATAATAATAACAATAATAATAATAATAATAATAAATAATTTTTAAAAATAAAAAAAAAGACAAATAGTGAGAAATGATTTATGTATGTTGTGTTGTCAAAGTAAGAGAAACAATTGAGACCCTGCAATTGTGTGTAAATGAGGCAGAAAGTCAGATCAGCAACCTGGGACTTGGTCACAATTTTGGTGATGCCATATGTCAGCAGGGTCTACCATTAGACAACACATTATGCTTCCAATATCTTCCCAGGCGGTAGTACCTCCCTGTTTGATAGCTGCCTACTACCTACTACCTGATATATATATATATATATATATATATATATATATATATATATATATATATATATATATATATATATATATATATATATTATAGCACAAACGGATGAGATTTAGTAAGTTACATTAGGTTAGTGGTGGTCGGTGGAGGGATGGTGGTGGTGGTTGAAGGTTGCTATGTTGGTGGTTGAGGGCTGGTGATAGTCGTGGAGGGGTGGTGGTGTTTGTGGTGATAGTAAAGGTTCGTTAACGTCAGTGATTAGGTAGAGTTTATATGAGGGTGAGCAGCGTTTGTTGTTGTTGGTGGAGGTGGTGGTGATATTAGAGTTAGCGGTGGTGGTGGTGGTAAAGAGCGGTGGGTGACAGCTGTGGTAGTGGTGGTGAATAGTGGGTGGTAGTAAAATTAGTTGTTGTGGTGATGGTGGCGGGTAGACATTCATGCACACGTGGTTAAGAGCCGTAGAGGACACACCCTGAAGAGTCCACCTCCAGATAATGGGCCTTTATAACAAGCAACGTTACACTTGGGTACTGTTTATGTCTGATGAATACAGTTACTCACGCCAGCTGGTAGAAGAAGCGTAAAGTGCCGCCTTTATTCAACTTTTATAAATAAGTAAGAATGTCAGCAGTTTAACTCAAGAATGATAAGAGCTCCAGCGTTCATACTTAGCAAACTTATCATGGCAGCCTCTCCGTGTTTAGTCGTTTAGTTATGCATATACAGCCTCTCTCCTTCCCTTCTCTATTTAAATATCCACAGACGTCATATCAACCATTCCTCTTCTCTGTATTAGAACTTCATTGCTGGTGTTTTGTGCTAAGGAAGGTAACACAACACAAAGGAGAAGAATGTATTGATGTTCCTCTTTCTAGTCCTTTAGCATACCTCCTTTAGAAAATGGACGGCCAATAACAGCCTTAACAGGGTGCATTTGTCCCGTGATGGGATTATACAGCATCAACATTCGTCTCTGAAACAAGGAGACAATGGGTCGAGTCTCCTGTGTGGTGCATGTTAAGTGGCTCCCTAACTGCTGGTGATCTAGGAGGGTAAATATATCAAAGGTCGCGGTGGTCTTGGTCAATAAGGCACCAAACCTCCTCCACAAAGTAACCATTTTTTTTTTCTCTGACCTGACACAATGAGGTGAACCTTTCATAATGACGGAAAATTACTCAAGTCTCTTTAGCGTTGTTCTTCTCTCATGAAGTTTCCATAATAAAGACATATAATGTATATGTCTAAACTGCCTGTACAGTATTCGTATATACACGTTGAAAGATTGAAGTTTATGCCATGACCAACATACAACAGAGGATACTGAAGGACACATGACTTTCTCCTTACCTGACGTATTCCTAGATCCCTTATCTATCTTTGTGGATCACTGTGGATCATATATATCTAACCAAGCTGTAGCCTTTATCATTCACGAGTCTCTCATTACTCCCGTGGGCTTCCTCCTCTGTATTCATGCGCGAGGAGCCGCTAATGTGTACATGTACTCCACCTTCATCACCAGCTTCTTATTCCACGCAAGGCTGCCGGCTTTGATGTTATTACTCTCGGCTGCTGGTGTAGGTGGTAGGTGTCCTTAGCTGGTGGTGGAGGTGGTGTTGAAGGCTCTTTGTTTTGTGGCAGGAAAATGGTGGGAGTGTTAAGTGGTGGTTGGGTTAGTAGTAGTAATGGTGGTGGTGGTGGTGATAGTGATGGAGAGGAGGTTAGTGGAAGGTTAGTCAGTGGTGGTGGTGGGGGAAAGGGGACGGATGGTTAGTGCGTAAGTGGTAGGGAGGGGGGAGAAGATGAATAGCGTTTCGGTAGTAGCAGAGTGGTAATGGAAGTAAGTGGATTTGTTAGTGGTAAATGGGAACTGTCTCCGAGGGGAAAACACACACTAGTGGCGCCGCGTTTGGTTAGTGGCAGAAAAGAGGTAGATGGTGGTAAATTAGAGTGAATTAGAGACATAACATAGCATAACCTAATGTAATCTGACAATCTAACCTAACCTAATATAACCCGACCTGTTCTATTCTAACCTAACCTAATCCAATCTGACCTGACCTTACCTAACCTAACATAACCTATAACGTCATCTCCTCCCGACCAAATTTGATGCTCCGAAGGAAAAATATTTTTCTTAAGGATGGATTTAATAATTTTCATTTTACAAAACATTAATTTCCGTCTACACCAAATTGAACCTAAATAGAACCTAACTAACCTCATCCCTTTCCATCTCCTCCTCGCCATTCCTCCTTCTTCTGTCTATCTCCTTTACCCCCCTCTCCTCCTTCCCTCATTATCGCCTACTTCTTCTCTCCCTCGCCGTTACTTGCACTTTCTCTCCCCTCAACGCTACTCACCCCTCCCGCACCTACTTCCTCTCCCGTCACACTACCACAACCACACCACCTTTACTACTATCGAATACCAGGGTGTGACACGGAGGCCCTGAAGGGAAGGAGCGGGCAAGGTGCGGAATTGGGATCTAAGGTAAACTGAACGGGGCCACTGGGAGGGGGTGTGGCCCGTGGGATTTGAGGTTACTGGGGAATGACCTTGAGTGTGGCCTAGGGGGCGTGGAGGCTACTGGGAAGGAAGTGAGGGTGTGGCCCTTAGGGGGGGGGGACAAGTTGATATTGTGGTTCAGGGTGTGGCGCGGGGAGAGAATAGATGTGACTGGAAATATGGCGAATGTGGCCAAGGATGTGGTTACAATTAGTTTGATCCTTAGAACACAGGATACCGGGGTGGGCAGGAGGTCAGAACAAGTGTGTTATACGTAAACATACAAGTATACTTTCATAAATACAGTCAATAATAATGATTGAAATGTAAATGTTAGTAATACAAAACAACATAGTCATTTATTTAGCGGATTATCTAAGTTAGAACTGTCTACTTAATGACCGGAATTAGCATAAATAAAACTTTATAATTATTAGCATTTTTGGATCACGAATGCAAAAAAAAAAATAAATAGAGACAACTTATCATAACAGAGAGAATTTTTTTTCATTTAGTTTTGTCAGAATCAATTGGAATTATTCTACTCGATTTTCCTCTCCCCCTTTTTTTAACCAATATTCTTTTCATCTATCCATTTTTATCACATTCTATTTAATAATCTGTTCTCCCTGTGCTTCCTCTACCTTCCCTCTGCACACCACCCTAGCCTCTTCACCCTGCTCCACACGTTCCCCAGCCACAATTTTACCTTCCTTGCTTTTTCCTCCAGAATTTCCAACCTTAACCACAACCCAAATTGTTTATACTCTGACCGACTTTACCTTCGTCATTATCATCCTTATTCTCTAAAAATATATATGAGTTGTGGGTTTATCTATAGGTTATTTATTAAACTTTACCTGTCTAAAGTTCACAGTTCTACTCTAATGCATGCTAGTGTTTTGTATCTTGTTATTTTTGCATTAGAATCGCCAATTGTCTGTCTGTCTGCCTGCCTGTCTTCTCAACGAGGGAACTTGTGTTTATTAATTATCATATCTCTTGCTACCTATTTCTCTTCCTCTGTTGTATTTTTGTCTCCTTCTTCTTCTTCTTCTTCTTCTCCCCTATTAGCCACTTACCTGTGTTATCTCCTCACCTCCCTATTACATGCTTACTTTGTTTTCTTCCCTTCTACCTCTACGAAACCCTATCCTATCTACACACTACCTTCCTCTCTTTCTCTTCTCACGTATACCTACCTCCTCTTTTCTTCTTCTTCCTACCTTCCTACTTCATCTTAATCTCTTCTTACCATGTGCCTATTCCCGATTCTTCTTGTCTCCCCAATTACCTATTTTTCCCTCCCTCTTCTTCTTCTCCCTGATTATATCTACCCTCTCTTCTCCCAGATATACCTATTTTCTCCCCTTTCCCCTTCTCCCTAAATACCTAAGAGGAGTTTATCTCTCTCCCCCCCCCTTCATCTTCTTCTCATTATTAACTTTAGTTCACACGTGCATGTCCTCTCAGACTTCGTTTTGCTATCCCCATATGTACACCTGCCACGTCGTTCACCCTTAATGTCGTGGGCTACCGTGTGTTAGATGACGATGGTGATGATGATGGTGACGAAGATGATGACGAAAATGAAGATGACGATGGTGATGATGAATATAATACTCCTACTATATAATATACATTAGTTCAGCCAGACATTACCATAATAAACAACCTGAGATTTTAATTAATGTTAACTGAATACCACCTGAAGTAAAGAAAGACCTATTCTACTGTTTCTCATAGACTGTCACCTGAACTAAGAAGAACATCCTCTGGTATTTCTCAATAATATTCTCTCAATTCTCTTCACCTTCTCTTCTCTAAATACTAAACATTCTAGTTACTCAGAATGTTACTCCACCAACATAGCTTCTCCAGATCAACACCATACCACAAATTCTTAATACTATTCTTGGAACTTTTACCTTCCCTCCCTGCCCAGTGTTTGTCTCATCCATCACCTCCCATCACCCACGCCCCTAACCTGGCACTTAACCAAACTCCTAATAATCAACTTTTATTGGGTTTTTCTTTATTTTTCTCTTCCCTTTTATTGCCATTCTTTCGGTGTATGTTCTCTTAGTGATTTCTTGTGTATCTTCTGTTTCTTATTATTTTGAGAACGAGGATTTAAGCTACTATTTTAAAGGGGTTAAACCAGCATTATGGAGGAGTTAAACCATCATTCTCAATTCGTTAAACCAATATTCTCAAGATAATAAACCTTCGTCTTTAATTAACTAAACCATCATCCTACAAATTGTTACACCAACGTCTTAAAAATTATTAAACCAAAGCTATAAAGGTGTTAAACCAACGTCTTGTAAGTGTTAAAACCACTGTAACATAAGAGCGTTAGTATAGGCAGACGATAGGCGAACGTCCGTCTGGCGTAGTTCTATAAAGCGATTGTGAGTGGTCATATGAACCTTAGTGTTACTTAAAGATAAAAAAATATTAGATGATAAGTGTCATAGCTTGTCGTGTGTGTGTGTGTGTGTGTGTGTTTTAGAGGGAAATTGAGTCAATATCAATGATTGGTTCACGATGAGGCACTTGCACGATGTTTTCAGTGGGTGATTTTAAGCAATGGGGTCTGTTTCCCTCTGATGAAAATTTCCTTTCATCTCTTTATGTGTCTCTGTGTGTCAGTCAGTCAGTCAGCCTGTCTGTCTGTCTGTCTGTCTGTCTGTCTCTCTGTCCACATTTTTCTTTTTTCCCTTTCTAGTTCTTTCTTTCTCTTTTTCTATTTCTTCTGTTTATGTCTGTCTGTCTGTCTTTCACTCACTCACTTGGAAAATCTTTACTACGAGGCATTTAGTACAGTACACATATGGAAAATTACCAAAATTATATTATTCTTCTGACAACTTCCATTAATTAATTCATTTTATAAGATTTATTTTATTTTTATCTAAATATCAACATTAGATAAGTGTTTTAAATTTATCTTTGTATCGTGGATGATTCAGTGTGTGTGTGTGTGTGTGTACGAGGGGTCGATTGTTTGATAGTGAAGTTAATAATAATAACGGGTTGACAGCAAGGGGTGGGAGGGAAAAAGGGGTGAGAGGGAGGAAGAGGTGGAAGGGAGGAAGAGTGGGAGGATAGAAGGGGTGGGAGTAAGGAAGGAAGGGTGGGAGTAAGGAAGGGAGGGTGGGAGTAAGGAAGGGGTGGCAAGAAGGAAATGATTAAGTAGGAGGTCAGTGTTGTGTCAGTGGTCCCCCAGGCGTGTGTGTGTGTACCTCTGACTGGTTAGTTAGTGGTGGTTAGTGGTGAAGGAGGATCACCACTACCACTACTACCATCACCACCATTACTACTATTACTAACACCGTCACTACTATCACCACCACCACCATGCTGTGGGGTACATGCCTAGATAACCAACCTTCCAGGCTTACTAGGCCACCTGGTACTTCCCCTGCTCCTCTCTCTCTCTCTCATTTTGTTTTATGTGTCTATTTTTCTAACCGTTTGTCTGTGTTTTGCTCATCAATCTCTCTCTCTATTTTTTTTATGTTTTCAGCCTTTTTTCCTATGATTTTATATTTGTCTGTCAGTCTGTCTGCCTTTTTCTGTCTGTCTGTCTGTCTCTATCGTTCGTTTTCTTTCCCCCTGCGACCCACTCACCGACTCCCAGACTGGGCTGGCAAGATCAATAACATCTAAAGCAGTGTGTGTGTGTGTGAAGAGAGAGAGAGAGAGAGAGAGAGAGAGAGAGAGAGAGAGAGAGAGAGAGAGAGAGTTATAAGTAGACTCCTATTGTTACCTTGGCGTCTTAACATCTGGCCTGGGGTGACGACCGAGAGATTGACGTGTGGCCGAGGTCCCTCATGTTCACGGCTGATCTGTAAACCTTTGATGACCCCTGACTCCCAGCACCAGGTAGCCTGACCCTCCCCCAACATAACCCATCCCCTTACCCTTTGTACCCTCTATTATACATCTTACCTTTTGTTTCCTCTTCTTCATTCCCTTTATCCGTCTTGTCTTTTCCTCTCCCCCTCCACGTCCTCTTACCCCCTTAACACCATTCACCTCCTCCCACGTCCCCTCCTCGTTCTCCTCTCACCCCGTCCTCCCCCGGTCGGCGCGTCGCAGCTCCGGCCTGAGGTTACAGGGGACGGGGTGTTATGTAAGTCTGGCGGTGCCGGGGGAGGGGGAGAGGCGGCGTGGAGGGAGAGGGGCGAGTGTGTCTGGGAGGGGGGAGGGTGGGAGGAAGGGAGGGAGGTGGAGAGAGAGGAGGGGTGAGGGGAGGAGGAGGAAGGAGAGTAGAAGGGGGGGTCAGCAGGGGAGAGGGGAGTAGGGACCAGATGGTGGGGCTCGTATTCAAGCAAGAGACGACGACGCAGTAGCAGCGGCCCTAGATGCAGCAGGCAGGCATCGGAGGCTAAGCTGAGGCCTCGAACCTGCCAGCCTACCCCGTGCCCTTCCTCTTCCCCCCTCCTTCATACTCTGCCCCCCGTCACGTACCCTACACCCAATAGATCTTTCTCTCACGTCCCCTACACCCAATAGATCTTTCTCTCACGTACCCTACACCCAATAGATCTTTCTCTCACGTCCCCTTCACCCAATAGATCTTTCTCTCACGTCCCCTACACCCAATAGATCTTTCTCTCACGTCCCCTACACCCAATAGATCTTTCTCTCACGTCCCCTACACCCAATAGATCTTTCTCTCACGTCCCACTAATAGATCTTTCTCTCGTCCACACCCAATAGATCTTTCTCTCACGTCCCCTACACCCAATAGATCTTTCTCTCACGTCCCCTACACCCAATAGATCTTTCTCTCACGTCCCCTACACCCAATAGATCTTTCTCTCACGTCCCCTACACCCAATAGATCTTTCTCTCACGTCCCCTACATTCAATAGATCCCTTCCATTACGATCCCTACACTCTGTAAATCTTTCTCTCACATTCCCTACACTCAATAGATCTCAATTAGCCTTATACTTATCTATCACACTCTCACCTGTCTAGAATAGATTAATAATAATAATAATAATAATAATAATAAAATTCGGTTCACATCAATATTCACCCCCAGTTTATTCCGCCTGAGGATTAACCACCCTGATACTAAACTAACCTAACCTAACCTAACGACCTCCCCCGCCACATGTCCCCTACCGCCCCTCCCTTTAGATCTGTCCCTCTGGGTGGGTTTACCTTGGCGGCAACAACACGACAACGTCCTTGTTACGGGCCCTACACAGTTGTCTCTCTCTGCCTGCAGCGGCGACGGAGGGCAGTGGCAGGATCGTCGTGTGCGGCACAGGAGGTAATAACAATGATCACGTGAAACTCACCTCTCTCTACTCGCTGTTCAAGGACATGGATGGTGTGGAGAATACCTACCTACCTACCTACCTACCACCACCTCCCTCCCTCCCTCTCTGCCTCCCACCCTGCCCCCTCCCCTCTAACTCCCCGCACCTACAATCTCCTACAATAAATATTTTTCAACAGTTTTCACCACCGAAAATTTAAACATGATACCCGAGGCACCGACTCTATTCAGAGATAGTGAAGAAAACAAATTAAGCGAGATAGTAGTGACTAGTAACGATGTTAGTAAGCAAATAGACAAACTAAAGCCTAATAAGTCACCTGGTCCCGATGAGATATTTGCCAGAGTATTAAAGGAATGTAAGGAAGAGCTTAGTATTCCCTTAGCAAAGTTGTTTAACATGTCCTTAAAAACAGGTGTGTACCAGAATCCTGGAGGATAGCGAATGTAATACCGATTTTCAAGAAGGGATAGATCACTATCCTCTAACTACCGCCCAATCAGTCTAACATCAATAGTAGGCAAATTACTGGAAGCAATCATTTCAAACTCTATTCGAAATCACCTGGAGAAGCACCGATTGATCAATGATTCCCAGTATGGCTTCTAAGCGGACGTTCTTGTCTAACTAATCTATTAACATTCTTTTCGTCAGTTTTCGAATCGGTGGACGAGGGGCACAATTATGATGTGGTATATCTCGACTTTAGCAAAGCCTTCGACAGAGTCCCCCACGAAAGACTAATTAGAAAGGTAGAAGCTCATGGCATCAAAGGTAACATCCTTAAATGGATTAGGGCGTGGTTACAGGACAGGAAACAGCGAGTGAGCATTAACGGCACTAAGTCCCATTGGAGCAACGTCACAAGTGGAGTTCCCCAAGGCTCAGTACTTGGACCATTATTATTTATTATATACATAAACGACATAGATATCGGCATAGACAGCAACATAAGTAAATTTGCTGATGACACTAAAATAGTAGCATAAATCTGGACGAGGACTCAGCAAAACTACAGGAAGATCTAAACAAATTTTTCGAATGGTCTGAAAAATGGCAGATGAAATTCAACGTGGACAAATGTAAAGTACTCAGTATAGGAGATGGAAACAGTAAAACCAGATACCAGATGAACAACGATGCCATAGAGAAATCCGACTGCGAGAGAGATTTAGGAGTAATGATAAGTAGGAACCTTAAGCCAAGTAAACAATGTGTTTTTGCTGGTAACAAGGCTAATAAAGTACTTGGGTTCATACAAAGGAGTGTTAGTTACAAGACTAGCGAGGTCATCCTAAAACTGTATCTTGCTCTTGTGAGACCACACCTGGATTACGCAGTTCAGTTCTGGTCACCGTATTACAGAATGGATATAGAATCCTTGGAAAGAATTCAGAGGAGAATGACAAGACTAATCCCAGGCATTAGGAACCTTGAGTATAGAGACAGGTTAAAGCATCTTAATTTGCACTCCCTCGAGAGACGTAGAGCGAGGGGCGACCTGATAGAGGTGTACAAGAGGAAGGCAGGGCTAAACAAAGGGGACATTACAAAGGTACTCAAACTATCCAACCAGGAGCGAGCTCGTAACAATGGTTTTAAATTAGACAAATTTAGATTTAGGCGGGAAATAGGTAAACACTGGTTTGGAAACAGAGTGGTGGATGAATGGAACAAGTTACCAAATATCATCATTAACTCGAATACGCTGAATAGCTTCAAACATAGGTTGGATGCTTATATGAGCAATAGGGGTTGGGTGTAAACGGGACTGCCCAGTATGGGCCAATAGGCCTGCTGCAGTTTCCTCCATTCTTATGTTCTTATGTTCCTCCCCTTCCTCCATCCCCCCTCTTTAAGTTGACTCAACACGAACCGACCCGGATGTACAGGCTACCTACCCCTCTTCTCCTTCAATCTAAAAACTATGTGATTTTTGGCACGGATTATCATGGTTAGAATGCAGATTGATGATGACACTGTTAAGATAAATAAGCAGAAATAGGTAGCCAAATAAATCAGTGGTTCTCTATCTCCTAAAACACAAGGTTACATTAATATCCTCCTCCACCTCTTCCCGCCTCCGTCCCTCGCCAGCACCCGCCTCAGGGAGTCAAGGTAGAAAAGAAACTGATTAATCCCCACGTTGGTTCCTCGTTTGTATGGGCCCAGTCAGCTGATGGCAAAAATAGATCCTGCATGACGCCCACAGCAAGACACTCACAGGAAACTGCTGCTGCTGCTGCTCTCTCTCTCTCTCTCTCTCTCTCTCTCTCTCTCTCGACAGCACCCCTGATATTATTATATTGTGTGTGTGTGTGTGAAGAAATCGTTCACCCAAACCACCCGTGACGTGTCTGGCGCTATACCAACACACACTCCCACCCACACACACCCCCTACACATGCACACACAAACGAGACACTATATAACTTTTTCACCAAACATATAATCTGAATTTATACAAGAGTTAGTTTACATCTCTCAGTAAAAACACTTCAGCAGAATATAATGACCCCCTGCTTCTAGACGGCGGTAATCAGACAAGCTCCCTGCGACGTATCCCCCGAGGAACAGGTGAGACGTGTGGTGCTGATAGAGGCATTGCTTACCTGATTGACTTTTAATATGACATCAACTGCATTTCTAACCTAACCTAACCTAACCTAATAATTGAACCCAATGTAACATAATCTAACATAATCTGGCCTAATCTGATCCACTTTTCATATATATTTTTCACACAATCTAAAGAAGTTGTAGCATTTTTTTTTTAATTGCAGAAAAGGTAAAGGAAGAAAAAAAGGAGAGAGAGAGAGAGACTGACTCATTCTTAACCTTATTGAGTCATATCACACACACACACACACACACACACACACACACACACACACACACACACACACACTGCGAAAATACCTACAAGTATCGAGTTAGTTTATCTTCACTTACTTCTGTTTATTATTTAATCCATTAAATAATTTTCCTTTTCGAGTTATATATCGCAGTGAGCTTCTCTAGGAATTATTTATTTAACTAGAGAAATATTCTATTCTAAAAGTCCCGGCCAGACCTGTCGGGGACCTATCGGGCAGACCTGTCGGGGGAATATTTACATATTTATTCCATAGTTAATTTTGATCACCTGTCGGATTAACCTCAACAATAATTACATAGAATTCCTAGTAGTCTCACCTTCATGACTTGGTATAATAAGTCTTCCTTATACACGTCTATCTGGTATTAAAGTTAAGACAATACCTTGACCAGATTCTCTTTATATGCAAATTACCTCTTACCTGTATTGATTATTTCCTATAAATCTTTTTTGTACCTGACATCTGACTTACTACCAAAGTCAGATTACTAAACCTGATCCTGGTGTCGTATTTTTTCCCTTACACACCATCCCGTACTGATCACTTCTCAATATCTTTCGTTTGTTTTGGAGTTTTTCATTACCAAGTACAGAAATAAATATACCCGTAATTTTTCATCAGTTCTTTTGTTATTCATTGATATTTTTCGACTAATGTAAGTGAATATATTTCCATATATAAATAAATGTGAGGATTATCATAAGATTAGTCACCTCCAGTTTATTTTACCTGATGAAAAAAACACCTGAACGCTACCTGGAGGTGAGGTTAGGTTAGGTTAGGTTAGGTTAGGTTAGGTTAGGTTAGGTTAGAATGTTTAATAATAAGTTAAAATAAGCTTGGGTGTCTAATCCTCCGGTGATCAGAATGTGGTTATATTGCACCTGTAAATTTGCTCTTTGTACTGAATCATCCTTTATGTAAAATCTCATTGTGGGGATCGAGCGTTACGTAACGTTTATGGAACACCTGTGACTCCCGCCGCTGCTGTTGGCTCGTAACTACACTTTTAAACTCCCCTTTCCTCCCTCCCTGCCTTCCTTGTTGCCTCCCTGCCTTAGTTGTTTCCTCCATGACTCCCTTGTTCCCTCCCTGCCTCTCTTTTTCCCTCCCTTCCTCCCTCTCTCCGTCCCTCCCTTTCTCTTAGTGATACATTCAGCATTCCACCACTCTTCATTATATCACAACCTAACCTAACTTAACTTAACTTAACCTAACCTAACCCTAACCTCTTCACCATTCATCATAGCCCGACATCTCCCTACGTTCACCCCTCTAACTCCCTCCTTTTCCATATCTCTCTACCACATCACCCCCTCCCCAAACATTTCCACCAACCAATGCAGGTAACCCCCACACAGCCCGACCAGGCATCTGACGACAGGTGTTAGTGCCACGTCCACACACACACACACACACACACACACACACACACACACACACACACACACACACACACACACACACACACACACACACACACACACACACACACACACACACACACTTACCACCATAGTAAATAGTTAATTGTGTTGGTACAGTTTAGACAGTCGGTCAGTTACAGCGACACGGTGACGAAAATACGAACCAAGATACATTTTCCAGATTTTTTGGTTAGGTTAGGTTGGGTTAGATTTGGTTAACCATTAGGGGTGGTTAATTTTAAGGTGAAATAAGCTTAATATATATATCCGTTTGCGAGTAAGGTCATCCAATACCTGGACCTACTTGACCTGACTCAGATATTTCTGCCTCGTGAGAGATGTTTGATACAGGTAAACAATTCTAATTCGTTTTATCCTTGAAGACACTGTAGGAGTTGTTTTAGAAGATCTTTAAAGTAATCTTAGTTTACACCTCCTGGCGAGACATTGACCACTAAGGACGATGACCTAATCCCTTCCCCGCGAGTAAAATTTTATAGTATTCAAAGATTTAAGACATCGCACACAATGGATTATGTCACTGTATTAAAGAGGTTCAGTCATTATACTCAAGGGGTTCGGTTTTTGTAATCAAGACTTGCTCTACTTGCTCAGTACAGCTTAAGACCGTCACTTCTCGACCAATCACCGTTGAGCAAATGAAAACGTGATGTCACAAGAGTGCCTGAGTGCCTGAGGGCCTTATAAGACCTCGCACAACAACACGAGTATCATTAATCTTCAATCCTTCCTCCTTCCTCACACCTAACGCTCGATTACCTAAACTGCCGACATTTCCAAATAGCAATTAACAGATAACTAAATTATCAAAATACTCGATATACAGTACATATGTATATATTTTTTAGAAGCTATAAACATAAGAATTTGACCTATTACATCATTAACAAATCCTTAGGTAAACGTCTAATACAAAGTTTCTTCATTTAAATTCGCCAATCAACAATATACTAATTTATATCTGACCTAAATCAATTTTTGAATATATTCTTTAATTTGTGTCTCCCTTAAAGTGTGTGTGTGACGTAATATGCACCTCTAACTATTTTAAGATGCAAGAGGGACCTGTGGAAGAGTATGACCTAATGTTGCTATTTAAACGTCTATTAGTGAATTAAGATACAATTTTTAACACAGCATAAGGGTTCAAATTTTACGTGAGAGAGAGAGAGAGAGAGAGAGAGAGAGAGAGAGATAATAACTTTGTATAACACTGAAATCCCTAGAAAACACATTTTTTTAACAATTAGGTGTTTTACTTTAAGTCTTAACTATCATGAACAATAATTTAATGCATACTGTTCTTTTTATAATACTTTATTAAGCTTATTGCTAAAATAATTACAGGCGTAAGTTACAAAAACAAATACAAAAACATCACTCAGGGTTACCATACAGTTGCCAAGTTACATCATCCCGTACACATGTATGTCTGTTAGCCTGTCTGTTTGTCTGTCTCACGTCCACATAAAACAACACCTGACCAGCTTATTTCACCTGTAGATTAACCACCCTTACCTAACCTAACCTAACCCCCCAGGATATGTTAAGGTGTTTAATCAGATAACCTGAAGCTTAATCTTCAGGTGATCATTAAGCTTAAGTAAGAATATATAAAATGTATCTTTAATGGAGTTAGAGTTTTCAAAAGGTGTACCCCCAATTACAGTACAGTTCATATCTCGAACTTCCGACTAAATAAACGGGTTATGTCAGTCCTGGGGGTTGGGTTAGGAGGGAGAGGAAGGGGGTGGCAGAGGGAGGGTGGGAGGGGTGGGGTGGTAGGGGGAGGGTGGGTTGGGAAGGTGTGTTGACTGAGGGGGGGGGGGTCAAGGGAGGGGGAGATCCGCGTGGCCCAGCATTCACAGGTGTTACAGATGTTATGGGTTAATTATCTTCCCCCTTTACCTGTCACTCCTCCCCATCGCCCCTCCCCCGGCTCCCCTCTCTCAGTGTAACGTCCCTCCATAGCAACTGGGATACGTATGAAGTGAGGAAGGTAGAGAGGCAGAAAGATGGAGAGATACGTCATGGCAAAGGGAGGTGAATATACGGAGACAAAAACATAGTTAGAAAAACTGACAAACAGACAAATGGAAACAGGCAGAGAGAGCAACGTAAAGGTAAACAGTGATGCCGCAAAACAACGAAAAAACACACAAAATGCAGGTGTGAGAAGAACGGATTTATTAGCAGCTGTCTGTATTCATTAATTACCTGGTCAATATCCGCCTCCCAAGACAACAGGTGACTATAGGGGCCTACCTTGACCCTCCTCCACTCTCCAGGTTATATTCAATATATATATATATATATATATATATATATATATATATATATATATATATATATATATATATATATAAGAGACGTACTACAGTACATACACATCTACACATCTACCAAACGTACCTCAGATTCTAAAAAAAGGAGAGGAAAAAATCAGAATATTTACATTAAATTATGTGTTTTGGATCTTAAATGATCTTGTATCTGTCATGATTCCATCTATATTTTTTGGGGGTGTGAGATGATAAAGTAATAAAGGGATGAGGGAGCTGCCAAGGCTCCTGCTGGCTTATAAAAGCAAGAGAACACAGCCTTGTGTGTGTAGTGGGAACTACCCTGTGTCCTGATGCTTCACTGGTCCTAAGATGCATTGAACCAAAAATTAATTGATTCATAACTTCGGTGTATAGGAGTTCGGGGTTCACAGGTTCGGGGTGAGGGGCTTAGGATTCGTTAATGGGTTTTAAGCTTGGCCTGACGTTTACAATGAAGGTTGAACCCTCGACGACCCACCTGGCCAAAACTCTGAATTGGTGACTCATCACCGGAGAATCTAATGGAGTTGATACTCAAGGGCGACAGGTGTGATCAGTCGGTTATTCACACACACACACACACACACACACACACACACACCTCCCCCTCCTCCTTCTCTTAACCGTCCTCGTCCTCCTCTTGATCCTCCTCCTTTGATCGCCTTCTTCCTCTTCCTCTTGATCATATTCCTCTTCCTTCTCTCCATGATCAACTTCCTCTTCCTCTTGACCATCTTCCTCTATCTCTTGATCTTTTTCCCCTGCTCCTCATCTTGATCTTCTTCCTACTTCTTTTATAATCTTCCTCTTCCCCATGACCATCTTGATCTTCCTCCTCCTCTCGATATTCCTTTTCCTCCGTCCTTTGATCATCTTCCTCTTCCTCTTGATCTTACCCCTACTCCTCCTCGCGTGCACTTCATCAGAAACCATTAACGATTTACCCAATTAGTATTCTGACTCGGCTACCAAAATAGAATCACCAGCCTTGGTCGACGAAGTTTGGGGGACACAAATTCATAGTACTTCTCATCTTCTTCTCATTCGCTCTATACAGTTCTTAATACGATGATGTTATACACTAAAGGAAAATTATAGTGATATTTCTTCTATCAAGCAAAAGTATATAAAAAGGCTTAGTAGATTATTTTAGTATTATATCAAATAATCCACAAGAACTAATATTAAAATGTATGTGCGTAGTTTTTTGTCATTCGCTTTATTTATATCAATTATCTTTACACTGATCTTCCAGCACTCTTTCCTGTTTATCTTTAATTGTGTTTCCTTCCTCTCTTGTTATTGCCATATAAGAACTTTCAATGATCGCATATTACTTTTTTGGATAACAAGATTTATAAAGAAAAAATCGAGTTTATACGTTTGTGAGTACAATTTTAAATACGCATAAATCTCCTGCCCTAAACGTTCCTAAACAAACAAAAACTTTGATTAACACAAGACACAACTAGGGAAATTTTCGTTTTATGATGCAATAATGGATAAAATGTTCGATTTTTGGATGCAGAAATTTGTCTTTACCTCAAATTAAAAAATCACTAAGTGTGAAAATACGGTTGTACTGAAAAAAAAACCCAGTCACTGTGGGCCTATCTTCCCTACCTGGCTGTGCTGGAATGCAATATTTGCTTTCAAAAGAATCGTGAAGGCAACCGTAACCAAAGACGGAACTGCCAATTCAGTAATGCAATTTTCATTTAACTCAGTATTGAGTTTGGAGCTTCCTGCTGTGGATTGGACTTCACCTTTCCCCACCCCGTCCTGACTCTTTATCTCATTTTGTTTCTTTTACGCCTTTACATTCCTGCTATCTCTACCTGGTCTCTCTTTCTATCTATATCTCTCAAACGCAAAAACTCGAGAGATGTCTTGCCGAGTGTTTCTTTTTTTCTTTTCCTTCCATCCTCTTCCTTTGGCCAACGATCTACGAGTCTCTCTCTCTCTCTCTCTCTCTCCCTTCCTTATGTTACTTCCCCAGGACTCCCCATCTCCACCGTCCTCCCTCAGGCTCTTCCCCACAACCCATCCCTGTAACTCTTAACTCCTTCACCCAGTATTGTTGCCCAGTAATCCTCAAGGGGTCAAAAACTCCCCCTTCTTAGGCACTCCGCAAGGAAACCAATCGCCTAGTTAAGTGCCTTCAAGGTAAGACTCTGAAGGCTGCACACGCGTTGGCATTTATTAATATCTCTGTTGTTCTTAATTCTATTTTAGGTAATTATGAGAGAATAACGAATAGAAAGATTATATACGAAAGAAAATGAGGAACTGAAATACGCAAATCAGAAATAAAATGTTCTCTTATTTATACTTTCTTTGGCTCAGGTAGTAGTAGTAATTTATAATACTGTTTACCTTTACAAACTACATAAATACACCTACATACCTGCTTGTTTTTTTTTATCTCCACTGAACATCCATCACCATTTTTAATGCTTGAATTCATAAACAAATCATTATATAAATATTTACCATCCTTATACAACCTAAAATAAATAGTAAATTAAGGTTACTCACCTCTCTCCCATTAACCTTTCTAAACTAGAAAATACTACCCAAAAAACTTCGTTACATAAATAAACAAAATAACTTACTCTAATCAATTACCTGGTGAAATAATTTGGAAATACAAGGTGAGCGTAACCCGGGTTAATTAAGATCTAAAAGCGTTTGTTGACCGAAAAATAAACAAAAGTACTATATCTGCCTAGGCCCGGAGAAGACATTTACTAGTATTTAGAACCCGCTTCCCCAGACTTAGCTGCGTTGAGTCTTTTATAAGAGCTGGGTGAAGTAAGACTGACTCAGGTTAACAATTACATAGAGACAGATTATCTACATACAACAAATGCATCTGGAACCTTGACGTTAATGTTATAATGTTATTACTGCACTTCAATAATTAAGGTCATTAAGCGCGTAACAAGATTAGTAATTCCATTAGTCTATCAACAATTAAAAGCTATTTATGATAGAATTGTCTGAATAATTGGAATTAAGTCCCGAGGAGCCTAGTGCGTTCTACTGCAATAACAAACAAAGAATAAAACACAACCTATAATAACCTACAACTCAGTTTAGCACAACACAATATCACTTAATTATTTACATTTACAGTGATTAGTACTCATAACATACAGCTATACCACAAGGACTCATACGGCTAGACAGACCTGACAAATTGTAAACACTCTGGGAAAATTATACCCCAGATGATTTCATGATCTTCAACTCCCTCTTCGTCCGTCTCAGACGCTTAAGTCCTCGGGATCTAGATGACTTTCATGTTTTCCGACCTTCCAGTTTTTCTCCTGGAGGATAAAATTTGGTTTCTGTTCAAAATTTATCTTTCGTCTTCCTCAAAGACTCTAGCTGTAAATTCTCTTTCAGGTAAAATTCAGGACATGTATTGTGCCCATTCCCAGTTTGTCTCTTAAAATGTTGAAGATTGTCTCATCTCATCTTTTTCAAAATATTGTCCATCCCGATGACTCTAAGCTTCAAATTCTGTTTGAGACAAGCTTCAGGAGGACGTCTACTCTGTCCCTCTCCCCATTTGTCTCCAACAGGATAAAACTTTGCCCTTTTTTCTTCTCCAAAACATTCTTTTTCGCTCGTTCCAAACACTATGGGTTTAGATTCTCTTTGAATCAGGCTTTAGGGAGTCAGCTGCTTCCCTTACCTTCTTCCAGTTAGAGGTTCTCAAAGACGCTAGATTAGAGTCCCATTGAGCCACATTCCATCCTTCTGTGGGGAGGAAGAGGTCTTCTTCTTTCCACCTTAAGTTAACTGCTTTCCTAACCATAAGTCCCTTGTATTTGTATCCCCGAGACCCTGTTCTTCTGACCTTGAAACACAGTGGATCTGGATATGTGAACATCTACTGAACCACCAAATCACTGACCTTACCTAAACTAATGTTAAAATCATAATGTTTTAGATACATTAGGATCAACACGTCTAAATATAGCAGTGCCATTCCCGTGAAGATCTGGATTCTAGAGGTTTCGGACATCATTCGGTACAAGGTTCGATACATGTTTTGGCACAGGGTTCGTTAGAGGGTTCGGTGTAAGTTTCGGTACAAGAGTCAATACACAATTCAATACAGGTTTCTGTGCAGTACAAGGAGGAATCGTGGAATTTGATGTTAATGTGAAATACCAACCGTGATTAAATTGATTAGTACACAATACAAATTTATTAACGTATTTTTCATCATTGTAATGGATGATTTTTCACTTACTATTAATCAGAGAGAGAGAGAGAGAGAGAGAGAGAGAGAGAGAGAGAGTCAAATAATAAGAAATCGTATTTTACCGTAACAAATAGAAAAATATGATTTGTATTTAAGGTAATTCAAATACTAATATTCATCACCATAGTTCGGTCAAATTTAAAAATAGTTATACTATATTAATGTCGGCGGCTGATTGGAATATTGATAACACAGTATTTATGAACTGACACGTTGTTGGGGTATAACTGTACAATATATTCACTACATGATGTAATTTGTTTTACAACCAAACGAATTATTTCATTATTAGTGTAACATAAATCGAACCGTGGATGATAATGAAGTACGTGGAAACTTTTATTTGGAATCTCTCTCTCTCTCTCTCTCTCTCTCTCTCTCTCTCTCTCTCTAAGATATTCTTTGTTGTTCTTCCTCCAACCTTCCCTCCCTGTGCCCCCTTCCCTCTTAATCCCCACTCCCTCTGTTCCCCTTCCCTCCTTCACTTTGCTCACCCACCCCTTTGGTCTCCCTTGCTCCCTCCCACTCTCAATTTGCTCCCCCTCCCTCCCTCCCCCTCAACACACACAACTCAGCTCACGGGTCATCACCACGCTCTCGTTAACAAGCATGGAGGGTCGCAAGCACCTCAGGTTATGGTTGGTTGAGACCAATTACTCTGTCGGGGGTCGTTTTGTGGCGCTAGAGGGCAGATGTACGAGGCTGTGTTGGTACTGCACGACCTATCTGGAGGTGAACGAGTGCTTCAAAATTGTCTTCTCTTATGCTTATGAGACAAGATGTATTTTCATTGGTTCAGGTGCTTAATTAAATCACCATGAGATTAGCCTTCCATCTTATTTCATCTTAAGGTTAATCACATCAATACTAAATTAACCTCACCTCACCTAAGCTAACCTAACCTCACCAGGTGTATCTCTAGGGGATTTAATTATCAAGAGGAAATAAATTAGGGGAAAATTTACAGGTAACCCTTCTAATTTTGACCCTTAATTGCCTCATTTAAAGGTAAGATATATTTCCAAGCTTCGTATTTTTAATCTTTTCCCTTAACTACGGCCTCAGATTCTCACTGGTTCGTATAAATATAAGTAGAGATATAAGAACGTATCTACTGTAAGCGACTCCCTTCAACTGGTATCAAAATCACACTGAAACTCCATTGTTTCTTCCCATTACAGTTAACGAGGGGAAGAGAATGAATAAAAGTGTCATTAAACATTCGGGCGAGAGTTGGATATAATTCTTACCTAATTTTTTCCCCTAATTAGGAGAAACAATATGAAGTCCTATAATTATACTCGAGTCTCAGTGCAATTTGATCACCATTTATTCAGCTGTGTTTGTGGTATAATTTAAGTAAGCCAATTATACGCGTTCTGAAGCATCTCATTAAAGGTAAAATAATTAGGTATGAACCTTTAAATTAAAGCCATGAAATTGAGAGAGAAATTTACGAATGAAAAGATAGCAAGATAATTTCATAAAGGTCATGAATCATAGAAAAATAATACAAAATTAGTATCAAAATTAATGAAAGATGAGGCGGTGTAAAAAAAAAAAAAGCTGACGAGGACTTATCAAAACCGTAGTGAAAACAAAGTAAAAAATGATTGATTAGATAAGGCGATAAGAATGCGAAGAGGAGAAAGCGAAAAACTGTAAACAAACAAACACAGTAAAATACAAGAATAAAACTGAATAATTAGGAAAATAAATGTTGAACTTGTTGATACATTATATACGTGGATAAAAATGTATAATAAAGAATATAAACTACATATGAATGAGATATTAAATAAGTGTATGATGAAATATTGAATAAATGTCATGTGTGCAGCATACATACAGAGGACTTAGAACACATGATACAACAGAGTGTAAAAAGGAGGTAATGGAATAAAGCTGGGAGTAAAGTGTAGGAATAAATATATGTAAATAAATGGATAATGAAGTGAATGATAAAAGAGAGAGAGAGAGAGAGAGAGAGAGAGAGAGAGAGAGAGAGAGAGAGAGAGAGAGAGAGAGAGAGAGCTCACATCACCAAAACTATTAAAGACCTACATTGTTGTAATTAACCTAATTACTCTGCTCAATTAACCTAACCGAAATCGCAAACATTAAAAAAACATCTAAAACCGATTCGCTATACTGACGAACATTTCATTATCACCAAAACATGGGGAAATGGTCGAACGCTATATCCATTAATTCCTCAATAGAATTTCCAGCGGACAATTTATCAGATGTCAAATGTTTAACACAAAGTCACTATCAGGAAATATGTTCACCGACCAAGGGAGGGGCGTCAACCAACAGGGAATTTTGTTCTAAAAGTTACGGATATCATTTCAGTAGTGGAACATTTTTACGAAGCCGTCAATCAGATGTCAAGTGCTTCTGCATCGCCAACTCGTAAAATTCACGGGTGTTCCCATGGTAGTGAAGGACGGAAGGAAGCCTCGACTATCAACGCCAACAAACATGCAGGAAATTGCCGTCACTCAAGAAGAAGAGCACTTGGAAGCATTTAATTAAACAACATGTCATCTGTTTCAATATTAACTCAACTGGCTGTCGTCTAGACGATATTGATTTTTGCTTGTACAGGTTCAGGGTGATAGTGGTGGCGGCGCGGGTACGGTATATAAGGCAGCAGGCCACGGTAGGTTCGCTAATTTGCTCTTCCACGCTCTGGATGTTGTGACAAAAAGCTGAGAGATGATTCCATTTACATGTAATTCAAATCTGACATAAACTGTACTATTCGGCTGCGTTACATGTCGCCTCTTCTGACTGACTGACCCAATGAGAAAAAATTTTCTTCTGTAAATTCAGTTCATTCGTGTTTAAGAAAACATTCTGTGATCTTCCCCTGTTATAAAGCTCTGACAAGATCAGTCAATCTAACAATATTTTCATAATAAAACTTCATAACTCGTTCTCTAACATTATGTAGCTTATCCATCTTGTTGGACAGAATGTCATTAGGTATTATCTACAGTCGCGAACAAAAGTTTACCCCCTCGGGCCTCCCAAAATGAAGCAGTATCGACCCCAAGTGGGAGAAAACAGTGCAGCCGACGATAGTTAAGGAAAGTTAGTACTGCGACTCGTTCCTGTGACCCAGTCTCACCATGGGGGGAAGGGGGGGGGGGGGTACTTCTGTCATGTTAACTCGAACAAAAGCAGCAAACGTCGTCAAGCTTGTATGTTGTGGTAATGACCTCCTGTTAAGTAGGCATTTCAGGGGTTTCAGGGTCGGCATGATACTCTCGTGTCTGTGTGTGTGTGTGTGTGTGTATGAAGGGAAATACATTTATAGTGTGTGTGTATGGGTTTAATATTTAATATCATTCAAACTCTGAACCATGTAAATTGAACAGGTAAAAAATGGCAGAACATTAATTTTTACACCATTATAAACAAACTAATCATCATCATTACACATCAACACAAGTTCCAATATCATACCAATTCTGAACCCCAGATATGAACCTGCAAAATTCAGACCCGTCATGCACTTTTTTTCCCCCTGGAGATAAAAGCTCTGGCGTCAGGGTAGGGAATCGGTGGCACTGGCAAAATTGTTTGTGTTGGTAGAGGGGTTGAGGATCCATCATGATTAATGAAGGAAGTGGCCCGACGTGGTAGTGGAGGTGATGGATTACGCCGAGGTGTTCCTCTTACACACACACACACACACACACACACACACACACACACACACACCACAAAGTCAAGGCTCCACCAGGTCTCCTCCAGGCTACGTTGGTGTCTAGCGCGGGATTATAGGGGCGGAGAGGGGGTTGGGAAAGGGGTGGGAGGGGGGGTTCTAAGGGGAAGAGTGACACAGGTGGAACGAGTAGGAAAAGGTGTGTGCTTAAGTACTTTTGCACCACCCTGTACGGTACACCAAGAAGGACAGACAACGTTCTTCTATATCTTCCACTACTGAAAAAAAGAAGAAGTTAGATTGCCATTTCTAAGAAGACACGCCTCTACCGCCAAGTTAATTTACATAAAAAAAAACTTCTATCAAGGTCTGGCGAAATGGATTTGGCCCGGAAAGGCAACTTGGACGGACGTAAGGACAGACAAGACGACGAATTGACGGAACTCATTTCTATATTCCGTCCTGAGCGCCTTCGAGAAAGTAATAAGAAAAGGTAATCAGACTCACTAATCTTGAAATTTCTTCCTTTTGTCGTGTTTAATTCTCAGAAATGTTGGAAACTTTCAAATTGTTAAAAATAGATCGAGATATTAAGAATTGAGTGGCTCTCTCTCTCTCTCTCTCTCTCTCTCTCTCTCTCTCTCAGGTAAATTAACGAGAAGAAGAAACCTATGAAAAATGTAGTTTCTTAGTGGTAAGAATTCAGTCCACCAACCCACCCACCCTCCTACCCCAACACCCACCCACCCACAAGTCAACTACCACGGGAGGCGAACATAACACACACGTCACCAGAGGCTCTCCACTGGATATACTTTACTCTCCCTAATAATTAAAGCAAGTTTCATTGTAAACACAGGAAGACATTTAACCCCGGTGGACCTACAGACTCGATTATTCAGTCCCGCCAAAGAATAGCCTAATGGGTGCGTGGTTTGTACTCCCCGGTAGAACATATTGATCTAACCTTCCGTGGTCTTTTTTATTCGTGAATGGCTCCAGGTTCCGGGGGGTAAGGGGGGAATCAACCCTGAGGGAGAAGAGATGGGGAGGGGTAGGGCGGCGTGGTAGAGACGGTGAGGCGTGTGTGCGTGCGTGCGTGCGTGCGTGCGTGTGTGTGTGTGTGTGTGTGTGTGTGTTCCCTCACTCCAGCAGGTATTTACCCCAATAGTTATTCAGATCATAAAATAAATACAATCATTCACATTTTTCGAAAGTTATTCTCTAATGTAGAATCTGACTTTAGTGAAATTTGTGAATGGCGAAAGTCGCTGATGCGCCCAGCGTATACAAGTCAGCAGGTGCACAAGTCATTAGGTGCACAAGTCAGCAGGTGCACAAGTCATTAGGTGCACAAGTCAGCAGGAGTTTCAAACAAGTAGGTGTACAAGCTGGTGTACAAGCCAGCAGGTGGCCAAACAAGCAAAAGTTCCAAGCCAAAAACTGTTCAAACAAAACCAAGAAGCGATTACGACCTTCCGAGTCCCCAAAGAGGGACACTTTTTAGATTAATGGCCACACGATCAGAAACTATTGAACAGAATCTCGATAAATCCCATCTAAGTCAACTCCATCTTCAAGACAATGATGGACTCGTTGGCTACAGCACTAACGTTAACCAGACGACAGTTGAGACAGTCTGGTTAAGGCCCCATAAATAACCATCTAACAACACAGGATTAGGAAAAAAATAGAGTTACAATTTTCGCCGACAGAACGATGGTATTTTCAGTCACTATCTTCTTCATTAAGGTGGTAGAATATGTTTACTGATGAATATTGAAACCTAAATAAGTATATATATAATGCGGAGTAATAAAATCCCTACGTTAGTATCTACGTATTCATTCCTCGGGTTGTGAAGTCTTGTCTTACCTTACAGAATTCTCCCCAACAAATACGACTTCCTCTCCCTCCGAATAAAAGTTTGAAAAAAAAAAAGAGAGAGATCGATAAAACTTCCTATTGGGTTGAAGCCAAACCACCTGCCCATCTTCCTTAATTAGTCGCGTCCTTTCTTACTGATGGTGATTGTAAACACATAAATTTCACAGGGAAGCGAATCCTCGAGGCAGAGCCCATTAGTCTCACTCCCTTGTGGCTCCCCCTCCCTCCTGCCCTCTCCCCTCCCTCCTCACATAACTGACACCAGCTAGACCCTCAGAGTATCTCTTTACCAGGTTAAAAAAAAGAGAATGTTGCCCAATACAGCTCTGCATGTTCGTTCTCTCTCTCATGCACACGAACGCACGCACAAGCACATACATACCTTCGCAATTTATCCCGTTCTATACCTAATTCTTACAGGTATATCATTTCACATTCTTATCACACAATACTAAATTTTCCTATTACACTTACAAGGACTGCGACGGTTGGGTGGATACAACGCTCGCCTTCTGTCCTTAGGGTCCCTGGTTCGTATTGAGGGTACACCCAATTAAACCAACTGTGAATGGAGCCTAACTTTATCGATGGGTGAGTGAAGGCGACGTCGAGCATGGTGTCCTGGAAAAGGCTTATGCGCGCACTGGCCCTAACGATAACTAATGACACCCATACTTTTTTCCACACTTTCTATGCACTTTTAACTATTTCTTTGTGTTATGTTACTTTATCACTTTTATTCCACCTGCCCAGTTTTCCTACTCGCTTTGTTTACCGAGGACGATCCCAAGGACTCCGACCATGTCCTCAGCTCCCATTCGGTGTTGTTGGGATGTTATACACGAGGATAAGGACCCGAAGCCTTTCTTCCTCTCCCAGACGCCTTCTACGACCCGCCAGGGCATACGGTGACCTATCATTTACCGGCTTGCCATATACACCAAATCACCCCCCCTCCCTACACACACAAACACAGACACACACACACACACACACACATACCTGGGGGTGTCAGTAACTATAAACAAGAGTTAGAAGTGATATAGAAATACGGTGCATTGGATAGACTGAAGTAAAGTATTACATTAACAACAGATATACCATGTGCCACGTAGCTCTGGGTCTCAGGGGGTCGAGGGTGGGGGTCGGGGGTTCGTGGGGTTCGGGGGTAGGTTAGATTACACGATTGTCAATAACCTTATGTGGCGTAAAATTAACCCAATGCAAATTTCAAGCAGAGGGAACAGTCAAAATTGCTACATGTTTATCACAGTCTATATAATATAAACATAATTCATAATAAAAACGATATATTTTACGTTCAAAATATATAGAAAGTATTAAAGAGGAGCTAAATAAAAGTATACGACCCAGTTACCTTAGGCCCTGAAGCACCGCCATTACATAAGAGAATTACTCACGTAGTCAATTATCTCAGTAGGCCTCGGGAGCACCATCGCCTGGCGTAATAGAATAAATAGCAAACGATATACCAAGGGAAGTAGATTATTATAATTTTTGGCCTTTTTCTTCCTTCTTCTTCATAAGTGTAGATTTTAATTAAAGGAGACTTTTTACTTTGGAAAGCACATAGAAACCTCCGTCGATTCATAAACTCAAACAGGAAAAAAGTGAGTGGATTTTTTTCCTATCTCTCTCTCTCTCTCTCTCTCTCTCTCTCTCTGATTTTTATGCTTGAGGGATGTGTGGGGATAAGCAGCTGAGGAAAGGCTATGTTAGCTTATGACGGAGAGGATGTAATTTAATTTTTTTTTTGTGGATGGTGTGTTAGTGGTAGGAGCGGGGGATAGCTGGTTAGGTGTGGATAGTGGGGAGAGGTTGGCAGCCCTGTGAGCATGTGTGACTGGTTGGGCGAGGTTGGTAGCTCTGTGAGTGTGTGAATGGTTAGGAGAGGTTGGTAGTCCAGAAGGAGGGTTGGTAACCTTAAGGAGCGCCTATAGTGTGTGTGTGTGTGTGTGTGTGTGTGTGTGTGTGTGTATGTGTCTCCTGGGTCACCATCATCATCACCATCAGCCTCCACCACTTCTCCATGACTATCCCCAATCTCCACTACTTCATCATCATCATCAGTCTCCATCACTTCACCATCAACATCATCACCACCACCACCATACCGTCTCTGTGGTTCATCATCATCATCATCATCATCATCATCATCATCATCATCATCATCATCACCACCACCACCACCACTTCATCTCTGTATCAACACGCCGCATAAAACCTTCCCTCGTTTTTCGTAACCAAGAGGCGATATTAACTCACTGTCAACAAAACTTTTCGAGATTGTAAGTGGAAAAAAAAAATGGGCATAAAATTCAAAGGTAAATTCCCCATTGCTTTACCTTATAGAGTCACTGTAGTGGAGGGAGGCCGTGGGGAAGTGTTCTTGTAGGCTGGGCAAACAATTTCGGGTACTGGGGATGATGTAGTAAGATTGCGGTGTAGGATTTGCTGTAGATACTGGGAGTTGGGGGGAGGACTGACTGTAGGTACGAAGGGAGTTGTGGGGGGAATTGTGGGAGGGAGGGAGTTGGAAGGATGGTGTGGGAACTGAGTGTAGATATTGAAATTGTGGGAAGTTGCTACAAATTTAAGGAGTTGTGAAGATGTGCAAACAGCCGATTGCAAGAGGAGTTTTGGGAAATGGAGGAAGAATTGTTGCGGAAGGGAGGGAGAGTCACAGAGGGAGGGAGAGAGAGCCACTGTGGGAGGGAGAGAGAGCCACTGTGGGAGGGAGAGAGGAGGGAGAGAGTGCCACTGTGGGAGGGAAAGAGTCACGGTGGGAGGTAAACGGTGCTATGAATTAAAAAGACAGTAAGGCCGAAAGAAGATGGTGTTCTTCGCGGGGCTGTGAGGAAAAGGTGGAGTTGGTTAAAGGGAATAAGATTGGTATGTTGAGGCTAGGTGAGGTTGTTGAGGGCAGGTGAGGTCGTGGAGGCCAGGGGATCGTGGAGACCAGGAGGGGTCGTGGAGGCCAGGAGAGGTCATGGAAGTCAGGGGAGGTCATGGAGGGCACGTTGGTAGAGTCCTGTACTGGATGTGGAAGCCTACAGTATACGTACAGTATACAGTATGAGTTACGATGGGATAGGAGGCTGAGAGAAACGTAGTTCAGGAAGATCTCTCTCTCTCTCTCTCTCTCTCTCTCTCTCTCTCTCTCTCTCTCTCTCTCTCTCTCTCTCTCTCGCTCTCTCTCTCTCTCTCTCTCTATCTCTCACTCTCAAGATTCACCACATACAAACAGATGGTCAGAGGAGTGGCGGCCCAAGGCAATAGGTGGAGCCATAATGCTACTTGCTCTTGTATATGTCAGCTCAAGAGACTCCCGAGGGCACACTTACGATATTGCATTTTCCGGTCAATTTATGTAACATTTGTCTGTTTCTTAACTCGAGGCTAGGAGCTACGAGAAGGCTTGATATTATACACATTTTACGACGATTACTACGACTGTTATACTACTGATATTACTACTAGTACGACAATTACTACTACAACTATTATTACTACGACTGTTATACTACTGATATTACTACTACTACGACTATTATTATATTACTGCTGCTATTATACTATTGTTACTACTACATCTACGACTATTTTACTATACTACTACCAATACCACTGTTAATAATAATAATAATAATAATAATAATAATAATAATAATAATAATAATAATAATAATAATAATAATATATATATACCTGAACTCCATTTTTATACAGTAACATAACTAAGTGATAACGTATGTGATAACAGCTGGTAAACAATAACAGTAAAATGATAATTCAGTTGAGATTAGCATTTTCATTTAATACATTTATTAATTAGATAAAAACCGAGTGTGATAAATTGAATTTATTTTTAATCAGTAAGCATGGAACCTATCACGTTTATTAATATTTTTATTATTATTGTTTATTATTATTTTCATTAGTATTATTATTATTATTATCATCATCATCAACATTATTAATATATTTCTTACTAGTATTTCTATCACTACTATTGTAATATCTACCTTTATCATTGTTCATCTCATATTAATAACGCAGACGGTAAGCATTTCCTGGATCGGAGGAACAAAACCTACAAAGTGCTGCCAGCAAGGCCGACTATGGCGACAGGGTGACACAAGTTAATATTGACCTTAACAATACAAACATCTTGCTGTGTTGACCTTACGGCCTCGGTGTCTCTATGAAGACAAAAAACATTGATATATGTGTGTGTTCTGACACTGAGGCTGTGACATATTTCTCACATTACATTTTCTTGTAAGATTCTGTGTTTTTTCTGAATATATTGAGTTGTTTGCAATGTGATATTTAGATAAGATTACGTTTTATCTATTATTAGTTGTAGTTTTTTTCTTATGGTAGAATAAGTATAAGGATTTTGAATGTTTTATTTTTTTTAGATATTTTATAAACCATTTTAAACCTTTTTTTATATATATTTTTAATTCCCCCTATAAATATATTTTTTTTAAACCCACATCTACGAAATTTATCAGATCTCTTGTAAACCCTTTATTTATCTATTATGTCTATTCGTGTTGACGTATAAGGGTGTAAGATAACCCAGGAATTTATGTCTCCTCCTGTACCTTCCTCCCGCAGGTGACTCAAGTTTCACAGCGGCAGGCAGGTCTCGGCAGGAGCCTTGGTGGGAGGGAGCTAATATTTACACAGCGTTTTTCATGTCACATTTTACTCTGTCTTCTACTTGAGAATTTCTTTTTGCCTGGGAACTCTGTCAGGGGGGAAACTAATGTGACTGTGTTTTTGTTGTTGTTTAAGTCGCTTCAACTACCAGGGTTATTGAGAGCCGTTCATTTAGTCTTTTGTTTTGTAAGGGTGTTCCAATTACCAGGGTTATTAAGCACTGTTCACCACTTTTGTTGAGAGCTAAAACTGCCAAGGTTGTTATTGTCTACACCCGACATAATTAAAAAATATTTGGAACTCTCTATTTTAACTTGTTTCTCTCTTTTACTATTGCTAAACTAAACACGTATAGGTATTTGAAGTGTTCATACACCATGCTTTTGTTTAATTTGTTTTTAATGTAAGTAAAAAAAAAAAAAAAAATTTAGACACTCATAATTTGGTCATAACACTGTTGTCAAAACATATCCTCTTAATTTGCAACTGAGAAAAATAACGAATAAATAAGAACTGAAGATAAAAATAATGGTCTCGAAGTTTGTCACTCAGCTTACTAAGACGTGATTTTAATACATATCAATCACAAGGCTGTTAAAACACAATAACTTACAATACGTCAACTAATAAAAAAATACTGATCTAAAATATTATATCTCTTCCATCATATATTAATAAGGACACACTGGGAAAAACTATTCTGTCTTATTTACGAATTTACTTTTTTTTCCATATAAGTTATTATATGTCAAAACTTTATCTGTGTAAACGTAATATAATTGATTCTGTTTACACAATTATTCAATGTTTTTTTTCCTAATGGGTTTGTGTTAAGTCAATATATATATATATATATATATATATATATATATATATATATATATATATATATATATATATATATATATATATATATATATATATATATATATATATATATATATATATATATATGTTGTTTTTTTGCATCTGAATCAATAATTATCACCAGCAAGAAATATTGTTTTTTAAACGGGCAATATGTTGTTGTGTACACGGATAACTTTCACATTTTAACACATAGTCAGCTTAATAAGTACTGCCATGAGACAATGTTAGTACATATTACTTAAAAAGGTAACCATAATATAGCTTACTTAAAAGGGTAATATAATAATAATCTTACTTAAAAAGATAAAGATGGTATATTTACTGAAAAGGGAAATTATAGTGGAACTTACTAAAATTTAATGATACTACAAGTTACTTAAAATGGTAAAATTATTGTAACTTCCTTAAAAATTCCAATATACAAAACTAGAGGAAAACTATTACATGAGTATTAAAGTATAAAAGCTTCTAGGTAAAAGTAAAAGTTTGTAGTGGTAGTAAGAATTCCATCAAGGAGGATGATTAAGTTCCATACAGAAAATAAAGCCAGAAGGAAGTTTTGTGAAGTTATAAATGAAAAGTAAATATTGTGTAGAATAAAAATATTCCCAAAGAAAAATTATTAATAGAAACTACTTGTAGATAATGTATGTTGTATTAACGTTTTTGTTGTAGGTTTTATAAATGTGTACACCATCGATTTTTTCTACCATGGGAAAAAAAAAACGAAAAAAACTAACCATGGCTGAGGTAAGGCATTAAGCACCTCTAATACACAATAGCCAAGTGATCGGTGATTTGGTTCTACACGGCCCAGGAAACTTCGACGAGCACTGGTGATTGGCATCCTTCCCCGGCGCTATGTAAATATTTGCCCACGGAATCTAGATGTTGTGGGGAGGAGGAGGAGGCGGGGAGAGAGGAGGAGGAAGAGAAGGAAGAGAAGGAGGAGGAAGAGAAGGAAGAGGAAGAGAAGGAAGAGGAAGAGGAGGGGAGAAGGAGAGAAGGGAAGGCTGTGGTTGGTGGGTTGGGTGTGTGTGTGTGTGTGTGTGTGTGTGTGTGTGTGTGTGTGTGTTTTTCTTTTTCGCCTCTGGGAGGTTTGGGAATGATGTTAGAGCAGCGAGGCAGGGCAGGGCAGGACAGGGTGGGAAGCAGGGCGGTGGGAAGCGGGGCGGGGTGGGAAGCAGGGCAGGCAGGAATGATACTGGTAAAATCTACTACAGGCATTTGTTTATGTTGTGGTCTGGGTGAGTGTTAGGAGTTGGCTTAGAGGGAAGCAGGAGAAAGAAAGAGGGAAACATGGGAGAGAGAAAGGAGGGAAGCAGGGAGAGAAAGAAGGGAGAGAAAAGAGGGGAAACAGGGGGAGAGAAAAGAGGGGAAACGGGGGAGAGAAAAGAGGGGAAACAGGGGGAGAGAAAAGAGGGGAAACAGGGGGAGAGAAAAGAGGGGAAACGGGGAACAGAGTTGAGGGAAAAGGAAGTGAGGGAAGAGTGACAGCAATGACAAAATATAAAGTACTACAAAAGAGAAAATAATAGAGGGGGAGACAGAGAAGGAATAAAAAGATAAGAAAGATAAGAAAGATTAGGAAACATATGATAAATCAAGGAGATATTAAAAAAGAGAGATAATAAAGAAGAAAGAGAGAGAAAATGAAGTGGGCAAATCGTAAACGAGAAAAGGGATAAATTGCGATAGAAAATATAAAGGAGTGACAAAATAAGATAAATTCAGTGAAATTATAGAAAAAAAGGAAAGAAGCGTCTGAGAAGAGAGAGAGAGAGAGAGAGAGAGAGAGAGAGAGAGAGAGAGAGAGAGAGAGCATGACATACCATACATATAACACCTAATACATTTATATACAACCATCATCACTGGAATAACCACACATTAATCAACAAGTGTTTCCTCTATACATTATTATAACAGCGGGTGTCTCAGTAATTCTCTCAACTCTTGTTGTCTCAGTAATTCTCTCAACTCTTGGTGTCTCAGTAATTCTCTCAACTCTTGGTGTCTCAGTAATTCTCTCAACTTTCGGTGTCTCAGTGATTCTCTCAACTCTTGGTGTCTCAGTGATTCTCTCAACTCTTGGTGTCTCAGCGATTCTCTCAACTTTTACTCAGCGAACGTTTCCAATAATCTCAGCTCCCCAGAAAGACATCCTCCCTCCCGCCAACCCAAATCCTCAGCCATCAAACTTACAAAACTCTTAAGATTAGCTCAAAGAAAACTATCTGAAATTACTTGTGCAGTATTAGGGATGATAAGAAGCTTAAGACTCCGGAGGATGGAAGTTGCTTGCTCGTCTCTATAATAATAAGAGGTTTAGTTATTATTGATGAGGGGAGTCAAGGAGTACACACACACACACACACACACACACACACACACACACACACACACTTAATAACATGTATAATGATTATTGAAATACATGGCTAACCTTAATTACATCAACATAAATTTACGTCTGAGATGCGTGTATGTTGTGTGTATGTGTGTCGACTCCTGACTTATACCACACATTTGGCATAAAGACCATCCATCAATCGTAATAGCTTCAAGTCCGTTCGTTATACACAGACTAAATCACCGACATACATTATGGAAATCGCCATATGATTGTTCCATTGAGAATTTCCCCTACAGCTTGACGGTCCGTGTCGGCCTTCACGGCGTGTGGACTCCTGACTGTTCAATTTGCTGCTGCATACATCCCCCTCCCCTCCCCTTCCCTCCCTCCCCCTTCCCTCCCCTTCCCATGTTCACAGTCCATGTGTCACTATTACCACTTCTATTATTCACGCGTGACTACGTGCCTCAATACAACTGTTTAAGGAGACGGGAGCCAAGGGAGAGTGATCTTTACCACGTGAGGGGGATATGGGTTAGTTTTACTGGAGCTGCCTTATAAGGTGTCAGAGCTGTGGCACTGTTGGGTATATTGTGGGGTGGATGGCAAGGGAAGGGGGAGGAGGAGGTGGGTAGGGTAGGGGGAGAAGGAGAAGAGGGTAGGGTAGGGGGAGAAGGAGAAGAGGGTAGGGTAGGGGGAGAAGGAGAAGAGGGTAGGGTAGGGGGAGAAGGAGAAGAGGGTAGGGGAGAGGAGAAGGGGAAGAGGGTAGGGTAGGGGGGAGAAGGAGAAGAGGGTAGGGGTAGGGAGGAGAAGAAGAGGGTAGGGGTAGGGGGGGGAGAAGGAGAAGAGGGTAGGGGTAGGAGGAGAAGGAAGAGGGTAGGGGTAGGGAGGAGAAGGAGAGGAGGGAAGGGTAGGAGGAGAAGGAGAAGAGGGTAGGGGGTAGGAGGAGAAGAAGAGGGTAGGGTAGGGAGGAGAAGAAGAGGTAGGGTAGGAGGAGCAGGAGAAGAGGGTAGGGGTAGGGAGGAGAAGAAGAGGGGTAGGGTAGGGAGGAGAAGAAGAGGGTAGGGGTAGGGAGGAGAAGGGAGAAGAGGGTAGGGGTAGGGGAGGAGAAGGAGAAGAGGGTAGGGTAGGGAGGAGAAGAAGAGGGGTAGGGTAGGGGGAGAAGGAGAAGAGGGTAGGGGTAGGAGGAGAAGAAGAGGGTAGGGTAGGGGAGGAGAAGGGGAGAGGAGGGGAAGGGAGGAGAAGGGGAGAAGAGGGGTAGGGTAGGAGGGAGAAGAAGAGGGGGTAGGGGTAGGGAGAGCAAGAAGAGGTAGGCAGGGGAGGAGAAGGAGAAGAGGGTAGGGGTAGGGAGGAGAAGAAGAGGGTAGGGTAGGAGGAGTAAGAAGAGGGTAGGGTAGGGAGGAGAAGGAGAAGAGGGTAGGGTAGGAGGAGAAGAAGAGGTAGGGTAGGAGGAGAAGAAGAGGGTAGGGTAGGGGGAGAAGGAGAAGAGGGTAGGGTACGAGGGAGTAAAGAAGAGGGGTAGGGGTAGGGTAGGGGAGAAGGAGGAGGAAAGGGGTGAGGAGGAGAAGAAGAGGGTAGGGTAGGAGGAGAAGAAGAGGGTAGGGTAGGGTAGGGAGAGAAGGAGAAGAGGGTAGAGTAGAAGCGGAAATTTTATTAATGAATAATAAAATTAAGAGAAAAAATCCCTTTGAAGACCCACCAACACAGCTTCAGAGTAAAATAAAAATGGAGTACCTCATTCCTGTTCATTGTTGTGTTATTTTTTTGCTCATCTTTCCTATGATCTATTTAATAACACATGAATAGGTCGTATTAATATTGCCTGTGAAATGACGTCACGCTCCAAGGACCAATCAGGGATGGCATATTAGCTGCGTCATAATTTTGTTTAGGGAAATAAACTAGGGAAGAAAAAAAAAGGCTCAAAATTTTCCTTAGAGTTTTCCCCCATCATGTTCGTCTTACTGGGGGTCCACAATGGAGCCTTCTCTAGAGTATACTCGGTTGCACAATGGAGCCTTTTTTAACTTAGTCGTTTACAATGGCTTCTTTTCATCGTATATTCCTTAGCATTCATAATAAAAAACCTTCCCTATTATTTTCCCCCGATTCAAGACATGCAATTTATTCATAAGAGGACGAAGGCTGCTTTTGCTTATTAGCGTGAATAATAATAATGATAATAATAATAATAATAAAGGTGAAACTACATGGGATTAGTGTTTGAGAGTGTTCAGTGTGACGGCTAATAACGTGAGCAAACCAGGTGAGTAAACTAAGACCTTTATACTCAAAAGCATATAGGTTAACTTCCTCCCTTAACTACGACTACTTTATTTTAGATTTGCACTGAAACTCTTCCTTGCCTTAGATACGTTTATTTAGTGTCAGTTATGGGAGAGATCTTTGAGTATGTATGTTAGTTTAAATATGTCCCATAATCGTTGCTAAAATTAAAGTACAGTATCTTGTTAAGGTCAGGTGTCAAGTGTAATGTTGATGATGAGATTTCAAGTGAGATTATTTTTATGTTATGTCTATTTTTATATTAAGTCGACCAGGTAAGTCTAATCATAAGTCGATCAGGTAAGTCTTATCATAAGTCGACCAGGTAAGTCTAATCATAAGTCGACCAGGTAAGTCTAATCATAAGTCGATCAGGTAAGTCTAATCATAAGTCGACCAGGTAAGTCTAATCATAAGTCGATCAGGTAAGTCTAATCATAAGTCGACCAGGTAAGTCTAATCATAAGTCGACCAGGTAAGTCTAATCATAAGCCGACCAGGTAAGTCTAATCATAAGTCGATCAGGTAAGTCTAATCATAAGTCGACCAGGTAAGTCTAATCATAAGTCGATCAGTAAGTCTAATCATAAGTCGATCAGGTAAGTCTAATCATAAGTCGACCAGGTAAGTCTAATCATAAGTCGACCAGGTAAGTCTAATCATAAGTCGACCAGTAAGTCTAATCATAAGTCGATCAGTAAGTCTAATCATAAGTCGATCAGGTAAGTCTAATCAAGTGAAGCTAAGTAAGGTAGAATAAGCTCCAATCATAAGTCGACAGGTAAGTCTAATCATAATTCGACCAGGTAAGTCTAATCAAGTCGACCAGCAAGCCTAAGAGTCCAGTAAGTCTAATCATAAGTCGACCAGTAAGTCTAATCATGTCCGACCAGGTAAGTCTAATCATAAGTCGATCAGGTAAGTCTAATATAAGTCGACCAGGTAAGTCTAATCATAAGTCGACCAGGTAAGTCTAATCATAAGTCGATCAGTAAGTCTAATCATAAGTCGACCAGATAAGTCTAATCATAAGTCGATCAGGTAAGTCTAATCATAAGTCGACTAACACCAGGTAAGTCTAATCATAAGTCGACCAGGTAAGTCTAATCATAAGTCGATCAGGTAAGTCTAATCATAAGTCGATCAGGTAAGTCTAACTAATATAAGTCGACCAGGTAAGTCTAATCATAAGTCGACCAGGTCTAAAAGTTCTTTAATCATAAGTCGACCAGGTAAGTCTAATCACAAGTCGATCAGTAAGTCTAATCATAAGTCGACAGATAAGTGTCTAATCTAATCAAAGTCGACCAGGTAAGTCTAATCATAAGTCGACCAGGTAAGTCTAATCTAATCATAAGTCGACCAGGTAAGTCTAATCATAAGTCGACCAGGTAAGTCTAATCATAAGTCGACCAGGTAAGTCTAATCATAAGTCGACCAGGTAAGTCTAATCATAAGTCGATCAGGTAAGTCTAATCATAAGTCGATCAGGTAAGTCTAATCATAAGTCGACCAGTAAGTCTAATCATAAGTCGACCAGGTAAGTCTAATCATAAGTCGACCAGGTAAGTCTAATCATAAGTCGACCAGGTAAGTCTAATCATAAGTCGACCAGGTAAGTCTAATCATAAGTCGACCAGGTAAGTTTAATCATAAGTCGACCAGGTAAGCATTTTCCTACAGCTTCAGATACGGGAATTATTTATTGTACGAAACTTTTGGGGAATCTGCAATGAGGACCTAACCTAACCTAACCTGCATACCCTCTCACTTACAGAGGTCAACATGTTATTGGATCTGACCTTTCAACCTCCCTAAACTAATAACGTGACCCTGAAAATTCAAATTCAAAACAAAAATAGCATCTCTCTCTCTCTCTCTCTCTCTCTCTCTCTCTCTCTCTCTCTCTCTCTCTCTCTCTCTCTCTCTCTCTCTCTCTCTCTCTCTCTCTCTCTCTCTCTCTCTCTCTCTCTCTCTCTCTCTCTCTCTCTCTCTCTCTCTCTCTCCACGATCGACGAAGAAATAAACGAGTGACATTCATCTATATTTCGTAGCGAAAAATGAAACAAAATATAAAAAAGAAAACATCAAAATAATGTCACTCCACCATGGTCCGACAGATATACGTACAAAAGACTAATATGACAAACAGTTGTGGGAGAAAGTTTTCCTTCAAATTCCTGTTTCCTCGTTTCTTTATTGCAGGAAAGATAAATGTTGTGTTGGCAAGAGATTACCTAGTCCATCAACCGAGATTGGAGGTGGGCAGAGCTGTCGGTCAGGGGACATCCGATAAATGAGTTTACGATGCGGAGAAAACATTCCTGAATCCTTTCTAAATGGGCTGGCTGGGAGAGGAAACTTGCCCGTATCGCCAGGGAAACGTGCTAAGAGGATGGCGCCCCCCCCCAAGCAGGAAGATAAAGTTTTTGTGCTGGGGAGGGGAGACCTCTGGGGCGCTTCTGACTCAGGTGAGGGACCATAAAACACATCAGGTTCTCAAGTGAGCAATGATGTCTTGCACTTGAATTCTCAATAGACTTGTAATGGATATTTTCGTATTACTTTTTTTGCCTTCCGTACCCGAGTATGAAATAAGAAACGCCTGCAGATCAGCTAACGTGAAACACAACGAGTTTCTGTAAGAGAGAAAAACTTCCCAGAATCAGATTTTCCTCGCATCATATGTCAATTTTCCTCCCGATACTGGGAATGAGAGAACATATCTGGCTGTGATAACATTACATACACCAAGTTGTCACGACTCGTGTCTTATGCTTGGATTCTCTATACATTTATGCTGTATTTATTCCTGTAGCAGAGGTTATGAGAACACCATCTACAGAAGTTATGTTAAATTATTTCTGCAGTTTAAACTCCAATACCCAAGAGACTATTTATTGAAGCTGGGATAAAATATTTCTCTGTATACAGTTTTTTTTTTCTCACCAGCATACTGTATGTGGCAGGACAAATACTACCCAGGAAACTATCTTGATGTACTGAGACCGACGATCCCTCCTTCACCCAGCCTCTAGCATTAGGTAGGTATCCTAAGATCAACACGGAGTCCTTCAAGTGTTGTAGGACGAGGTGTGAGAGGCGTTGGGCGGCTCACTGTGTTAGTCTTCTTAAGTCTATCACTAAATCCTCCCTTTCCCCAACTACACCCCAACACTCCCTTCCTGTGATCTCCAAATCCTCCTGATCTCCCGAGCTACATCAAAACATCCACCTTTCCCTTTTCTTGAGACCTTCTCCAACCCTTTCTAATCTTCCTAGCTACACAATAATGCTGTACCTCTTCCTCTCCAAGCTTCTCCTAAATTTATCAGTTTCACCCCAACGCCCCTTCCTATGATCTTCTCCAAGGCCATCTTAATCTCCCTAACTACATATGAACACACCCCTATAAGCTTCTTCTAACCTTTCTGGTCATATTAACAACACGGTCTCTCGAATCATTTACCTTGCCCTTCCCACTCTCACCATCTAGTTATTTACCAAGCTCCCCCCTCCCCCCTTCAGTTCCTTGGCTACGCTTTCAACAAACCCTTTCTAATCCTCCCCGACAACACCCTGAACGATGTTCGTTGAATCCTCCATCAAAGTACTTTCTAATCACCCAAGCTATAGGGACACACCCTTTCATACATCGCCTTCCTCCAACGTTCTTACCTATACCCAGTCATCCGTCTCTCTCTCTCTCTCTCTCTCTCTCCTGTATTCCTTCCCCATCTTATCCATCTTCATCACCACCATCGACTTCAAGAGTACCTCGCCTCCACTCCCAGCATTACCTCCCCAAAAACCCATCACCGAGGCACTGAGGTCCCCCCATCCCACCCACCCCCAACCCCCCCACCCTCCCCCATTCCTTAATCTCCTTACCTTACACTTCCAAGAACCTGGCGGCGTGTGACCTTCTCGTAATTACACCCTCGTATCTAAGACGGTTCAGTGGCAAGTCCTGTGATACATGTGAGCTGTCTCTACCCCCAAGTGACACTCCGAGGTTGTGTTACAGAGGAGCTCTCTTACCACATGGACACCTCAAGAGCATGTCAAGACTGTACGGAGGGGTACTTAGGAAACCGAAAGTCGAGGAGGAGGATGAAAGATGATGAAGACGAGGATGGTGATAAGGTGTACATGGTAAAGTTGGGTGGATAAGAATAAAGAAAGTTCAATGGGCGATAACAGACGATAGTAAGAAGAGAGACTTGGCGTGTAAGAAAAAGCAAGTAAAAGTATTAGAGACTTCGTAGGCTGAAAGGGAATTTGCAATGAGAAATAATGATGAAGACGAGGATGGTAAAGGACATTAAGACGATGATGACGACGACGATGATGATGATGATGGGTAAAAGAAGAGTCAGATGAATCAAAAGAATCATTAAATAAGACTTGGAACAGGATAATTTAGCCAGGAAAAGGACTGATAAAGAGAAAGTATGTCATATAGTATAATAAAAAGTAAGAGAGGCGAAGACGATAAACAGCTGTATCAATGATTGTCTTAACTGTTATTCCTGTAGGATGATAGACTGTTATTAGGATGAGGATGATATGAGGATTTAGCCACGAGGGGAGGGGGGAGGGTGGTCAAGGATGTGTTATTCAGTAATGTAAAAAAATAATTAGGATGAATTTAATTATGAGGATAGCATTAAGGATTGCTTGTATAACTGAAGTAAGGCGAATGAAAGGGTAATTGAAAGGATGTAAGATTTTAGTAAAGATGATGAAATAGTCAGTATGTAGAAAGAGAAAAATATATCTGAGAAACAAACACTGGGTATGAGCAAAGGATGATTTCAAACGACTGAACTATGCGTAAGGATGGATAAACAGAAGGTAACGAGAACTCAGAAGTACTCCTCCATTAACCAAACCTAACCTAACCTAACCTTACCTTACCTAACCAAACGTAACTAAACCGAACCTAAACAAATGAATGAACAACAAAACTATCAACAGAAAGTGAAGTAACATGTACACTAATACTCACAAACACACGAGAGGTTCAGGAGTCACATGTGGTATCAAATAATCACAATCCTACGACAGAAGACTCGAAGGCCAGCACAACTAACAAAATACAGAGGAATTTGACATTGTTTTAAAATCTTGATAGAGACTTGGGTGAGGTTTAAGAGCATCAGACCGGAGAAATTATAGAAACGGAAGAGGTATTATGTAAGAATAAGTAAAAGGGGGGGTGATAAAGGGCGATCGAGAGTGAGAAAGGGGGAGAGGGGGGGCGCTCACTGCTCGTCAGGGAGGCTTGTGACAACATCCTCTCGACACTAACGATGGTGTCTTAACAGGAGATGCAAACACTACTGTGAGCCTTGATGGGTTGATGGATGAGAGAGAGAGAGAGACAGACAGACAGGCAGACAGACGGAGATAAATGATTAGTAATATATAAATAGTCAGAATGAGAGAGAGAGAGAGAGAGAGAGAGAGAGAGAGAGAGAGAGAGAGAGAGAGAGAGCAATTTATTCAGTGACATGAGTTAGAGACAGGCGATAAGGGCATACAGTATAAATATAGATGAGCGGAAACAACATACCGACATAACTCTCAAGGTCTCCCCTATCAGGAGTGTCAGTGTGTCAGGGTGAACCACACGAGGTATACTGTTGTCAAGCATCATAACTACGGTGCCACTCTCTTATTTCACACTAACTGGCACGCACTTATATGTAATGAGTGGTTGCATTCATTCATTGGGGAACACACACACACACACACACACACACACACACACACACACACACACACACACACACACACACACACACACACACACACACACACACACACACACACACACACACTTGAACAGAAAGCACGATTAAGTAAATTTTCTGTCAATAGTAAAGGCCATAACTCCCACAGACGAGACGACGCGACGCCTCACACTAGCTTGAGACACCAAGAGACGACTTAGTAGACCAAACGAAGAAATCTCCAGCAAACGATTAAACACTGATATCTACAAGTACTTATCGATACAGTACACAGGGCCTTTACATGACGCTAGTTACCACCAACATCAAGTATACTTTTCTCGACGTGTAACCCAAGAGCTAGCTAGATAACACCCCCTCCCCTCAACCTCCTCCTCGCCCCCCACTTCACTCCCTCCAGCTACGAATTCTCAGACACACACGTCACTGTCACCCCCTTCAAACCCCGCGTTACTTCCACACTCCAAGACATAAGCTCAAGTGTGTGTGTATGTGTCAGTGTCAAGGAGCTTAGCATGTCTTAGATCCCTGTTTGACACGCCGTCACTGCCTCATAAAATCCACAATCGAGGCATGAATCGACCCGGAGAGCGTTTATTAACGTTTTGGTGGCCAATACGGGAGCAATCCATGGCCAATGTTGAGGTTGAGGGAGGGGGGTTGAGGGGAAGGAAGGGGGATGTAGAGAGAGGGAGGGATAGGAGGTGGATGAAGAGAGAACGGGGGGAACGGAAAAGAGGTAGAGAGGAAGAGGAAAGGGAGGAGGGTGGAGAGAGAGGAAAGGGAGGAAAGTGGGGAGGGAAGAGAAGGAAGGGAGTAAAGGAAGGAGTGTAGAGGGAAGGAAGGGAGGGAAGGAAGGGGGTGTAGAGAGGAAAAGAAAGAAAGGAGGAAAGGAAAAAGGGTAGAGAGAGAGGGAAGTGAGGGAGGTGGGCGGGGGGCTTTTGCTTATGAAGAACCTTACAGTGTCATAGGCGAGTTAAGAGTGGACTTATAATTCAGTTTAAGGAGTTATGTTCATGATTAATTATCAGACCTCCGACAGGTTTAGGTAAAAAGGTATAGCAACTCCCAAATTAAGACCGACACACGCACACGCACACGAACAAAAAACAGGTCCATCAACATCTATAATATACCTTAAACTTTACCAATAGTAATCCAAACACACCACACACGGTCAACAACAACAAAAACACTAAAATACACAACACAGCCGAATTCATACCAACCCATCTATCCTAATAACAACAGACAATAACAAAAACACAAAAAAATCAAAACACAAAACAATAAACAAGTGAAAAAAAAAAAAAAAAACATATACTGATAAAGGACAAATGGTGCAAGAGCGCTACCCACTTGTCTCATGACTGATGGCTTAAGTTATGTACAGTTGAGGGAAAGTTTAGATTGGCGACCAGGCGCTAAATAGGTTTTAGATTACCGGGGGAAAAAAAACACTTCAAGCTGATCGAGGAAGTTGTGAATGTTGTGATGATACT
Source organism: Homarus americanus (assembly GCF_018991925.1). Classification (NCBI taxonomy): domain Eukaryota; kingdom Metazoa; phylum Arthropoda; class Malacostraca; order Decapoda; family Nephropidae; genus Homarus; species Homarus americanus. The sequence continues at coordinate 2,373,248 of NW_024730668.1, forward strand.
TGAATATAATAAATAAGATCGATGTGGTTAAAGGTTTTCTAAAGTAGAGAGAAAGGCTGGTGAAGCAATGAGAAGTGGTGTTGTTGATGTGGTTATAATGTAGGGGTGGTGTTGATGGGGTTATAATGTGGAGAATGGTGTTGTTGATGGGGTTATAATGTAGGGGTGGTGGTGTTGATGTGGTTATAATGTAGGGGTGGTGGTGTTGATGTGGTTATAATGTAGGGGTGGTGGTGCTGATGTGGTTATAATGTAGGGGTGGTGTTGTGATGTGGGTATAATGTAATGGTGGTTGTTGATGGTGTAGATGGTGGGGTGGTGGTGTTGATGTGGTATAATGTAGTGGTGGTGTTGATGTGGTTATAATGTAGGGTGTGTTGATGTGGTTATAATGTAGGGGTGGTGGTGTTGATGTGGTTATAATGTGGAGAATGGTGTTGTTGATGGGGTTATAATGTAGGGGTGGTGGTGTTGATGTGGTTATAATGTAGGGGTGGTGGTGCTGATGTGGTTATAATGTATGAGCAGTTTTTTGTACAATTCGGGAAAAAAATGGAAAAATAAATTCTAAATTCCACAATGAACCTCGAACAGACACAAATAAAAACAAGTATGAAGATGAAAAAAGAAAATCAATAAACAAAGGAGAAATATAAAATAAAAATAACCTTCAGTTTACAAAATGAAAGAAATAATTACAGACCATATAAAAAAAAAGTAACGGAATGAAATTAAGACTTTATAACGAATACTCATACATTATTCACTATTTTATACCGATGATAGTAACCAAATTTTACTTATATATTCAGTACTTAACTTTTAATTTAGCATCGTGTGACTTTTCTCTCTTTCCGGTTAGAGAGAGAGAGAGAGAGAGAGAGAGAGAGAGAGAGAGAGAGAGAGAGTGTTCAGAGTCAGCAGATGTTAGGGTGAAAGGAAGGACTATGTACGCTGTCCTCTGGTCCACAGTTCCGGGCTGATAAAACAGAAAACCAACGAAAGATGAAGAGGAAGGGAGAAGGAAGGCATTGGGGGAGTGGGAAGACTGGGAGGAGAGAGAGGACGGATGGGGAGGTGACGGGGAGACAGGGGGAATTGGGAGGAGGTAGGGGAGGTTGGGAGGGATGGGGGGAGATTGAGTTGGGAGGAAGGTGTAGGAGAAGATTGGGAGGAAGGAGGGGAAGAATTAGTGGAGGGAAGGAGAGATTGGGCGGAGGAAGGGAAAATCTGGGAAGAGAGAAGGGAAGGAGATGGGATAATTGAGGTGAAAGAACTTTTGTGAACTAAATAAAATCTCTCTCTCTCTCTCTCTCTCTCTCTCTCTCTCTCTCTCAACAATGGCCCGGTTGGTATCTGAAACTGCCAGTCGTGTGGCGAAAAACTGTGGGTGGGTGTCATATGTGTCACATCTTGGTGTCATTTGTATGTAGATGAGCGACCACTAACTCACACACACCTCCTGAGGCGCCAGTGACACAACCACCTACTGGCTGAGAGAGAGAGAGAGAGAGAGAGAGAGAGAGAGAGAGATATCACAGCCTTCATACTAAAACAGCCTTTCTCTATCACTGTAACAATGCACTACTATTACAATATACCATTTTACCACTGAACCACTGTATCATTGTAGCTCTATATCACTGTGGCAATGTACCATTTTATAACTGTAACTTCGTACCGCTGTAACAATGTACGACTGTATCAATCTTGGAATTGGTGGTCTGCTGAGAGAGGAGGAGTGAGAGATGTGGGGGGAGAGGGAGAAGAGAAGGAGAGGGAAGTATGAGAGGAGAGGAGAGGAGAGGAGAAGGAACAGAGAAGGAGGGGGAAGGAGAGGAGAGGAGAAGGAACAGAGAAGGAGGGGAAGAGAGGAGAGGAGAGGAGAAGGAACAGAGAAGTAGGGAAGTGAGAGGAGAGGAGAAGGAACAGAGAAGGGGAAGAGAGAGAGAGGAGAGGAGAAGGAACAGAGAAGGGAGAAGTGTGAGAAGAGAGGAGAAGGGAGAAGAAGTGTGAGAGGAGAGAGAGGAGAAGGAACAGAGAAGGAGGGGGAAGTGGAGGAGTGTGAGAGGAGAGAGAGGACAGAGAAGGAGGGGGAAGGAGAGAGACAGAGAAGGAGGGGAAGTGGAGAGGAGAGGAGAGGAGAAGGAACAGAGAAGGAGGGGGGAAGTGTGAGAGGAGAGGAGAGGGAGAAGGAACAGAGAAGGAAGGGAAGTGAGAGGAGAGGAGAGAGAAGGAACAGAGAAGGGGGAAGTGGGAGAGGAGAGGAGAGGAGAAGGAACAGAGAAGAGGGGGAAGTGTGAGAGGAGAGGAGAGGAGAAGGAACAGAGAAGGAAGGGGAAGGAGAGGAGAGGAGAGAGAAGGAACAGAGAAGGAGGGGGAGAGGAGAGGAGAAGGAACAGAGAAGGAGGGGAAGTGTGAGAGGAGAGGAGAGGAGAAGGAACAGAGAGGAGGGGAAGTGGAGAGGAGAGGAGAGGAGAAGGAACAGAGAAGGGGGGAAGTGGGAAGAGAGAGAGAGAAGGAACAGAGAAGGAAGGGGAAGTGAGAGGAGAGGAGAGGAGAAGGAACAGAGAAGGAGGGAGAAGTGTGAGAGGAGAGGAGAAGGAACAGAGAAGGAGGGGAAGTGTGAGAGGAGAGGAGAGGAGAAGGAACAGAGGAGGAGGGGAAGTGTGAGAGGAGAGGAGAGGAGAAGGAACAGAGAAGGAGGGGAACTGTGAGAGGAGAGGAGAGAGAGGTCTGGGCTGAGGGCTGACGGGGAACACATTCTAATTCTTTATCTAAAATCAAATCAACATAATATAAGCCGAAATATGTGCCTGGCTGTAATGTCCTACTAATGAAATTACTTATTCATAATACGACATTAAGTTATAATCTTTTGATAATACCATTAACTCTCTGGTGTTTTTCGTAATCGTATTCTCATTAGCCCACACCCCGGCTTGAAATATCAACCCATTTTTCACAAATTACCTAAAAAAAAAAAGACTTTAAAATGTAAGTTAAGAGGGACTAATGAACTGTAATCTGTTGTATCTTTAATTACTTTCTATCCACTAATGATTATTAAGTTATGAATAAAGAAAAAAGATACTAATAATATGCAAATCTTTTTCATAATGCTTATAATTGTATTCATAAAATCGTAAAAAAAAATGACAATCTCGTTTTTTCTTTTCTGCGATACTCTTTTCACATCAAAAGTTAAAATATTAATGACAATGTGTGAGCTGTCCCAGAATTCATACATTAAGAGTGTTAATTGTGTTTGTCCGCGAAGCATTAATGATATATGGAGGTGTAACACACGTGTTTTGTCACAATGTTACAAATTATTCAACAGATATAGTCACAGTAAGTTTTATTTTCTCGGAACTCGAAAAAAAATCCAACCATTACTTTACATGTTTCTGTAGTTAATGATTTTTGTAGTGTTTTGATTATCTTCATATATGTAGATTTTGTAGATGGGGTGTGTGGAGTGTGTTGGAAGTTAGGAGTGTGTGGAAGGTATGGAGTATGTGTGGGAGGTGTGTAGTGTGTGTGGGAGGTGTGTAGTGTGTGTGGGAGGTGTGTAGTGTGTGTGGGAGGTGTGTAGTGTGTGTGGGAGGTGTGTAGTGTGTGTGGGAGGTGTGTAGTGTGTGTGGGAGGTGTGTAGTGTGTGTGGGAGGTGTGTAGTGTGTATAGGACCAGACTAGATGTGGCACTATGGCAGGTCAGGACCACTACAGACTAGCGAGGCTCATTACTCACCCTCACCATACATCACTGTCCTCACCCCACCTCCAGTAATGACCACACACACATTTTTTGTTTTATCATATACCGCGCCATATAGAAATAATATTTGTTAGATAATAATATATTTTTTGTAGAGTATATATGCACGTGTGTGTGTGTGTGTGTGTGTGTGTGTGTGTGTGTGTGTGGCTATGGACGTGTGTGGGGGAGGGTGTGTGTGTGTGTACTCATACATACACATGCGGAGACATCCATCCCTCAGAGAGTACTGTACCCGTGTCCGTCATGGCTCTCCTCCCTCCCCTAAATTCTTTTTTGTCACTCAGACATTTCTTCATATATGGTTTAGTGTGTGTGTGTGTGTGTGTGTGTGTGTGTGTGTGTGTGGTTGGGCACCGCTGTCGTCTACCGTGACTTCCTGTGACTTTACTTTTTATCACTAAGCCTTTCTCGGTCTAACACTTTTCCAGGGTGATTTATCTGACTTCTTTACTTTAAGTAATTTGAAGGATTTCTTGGAACAGACAGACAGACAGACAGACAGACAGACAGACAGACAGACAGACAGATATTCTTGGTTTCGTTGTTACTGATAATAGTGATACAAGTTTATTTTCGATAGCTGGGTGTACAGGTCACTGGGTCTCAGATATCAATGTAGTGGACAACGTTTGTACTGTTCACTGTGGCCCAAATAAATGGGAGACAGATTTAGAGCAAGTAGATGAAATATCGTTTTGTGTAATAATAATAATAATAATAATAATAATAATAATAATAATAATAATAATAATAATAATAATAATAATAATAATAATAATAATAATAATAATAATAATAATAATAGTAATAGTAATAATAATAATAAATGGTTTCTTAAACTATCTCGGCAAACAAAAGCTAAAAATACATAATGAACAGAAATTATATAATTTACATAAGGTGGCGTTGGGAAGTGGAGTATTTAAGAAAAATTTTCAGTGCAAAAAGAAGAAACATGGCGGAACAGATGAGTTAACAATGAATGTGATAATCTTTGCAGTGATTGGGGAAAGACGTGTCTTGATATTGCTGTCGTGTTCAACATCTACACATGGATGAGGATCTGAGGTTTGGCTGTAGATAAAGGTGTGGTGAGGGACGGGGGCTGAACTGGCACGTGGTGTTGGCAGGACTTTTCATATGGTACTGTGTGACCTCACAGGTAAGCGTGAGGGTCAGCCTTGGTCGTGATCTTTGGCTGGTCACAATGGGCATTGATTTATCACCTGCCAGGTGATCTTGATGGGATTGCTCACTCCACGCAGGGTGTTGGAGGTAGTTCTTTTATTTTTTCATTTGGTGTTGGAGAGATTCCTTGACCCTCTGGTGTATGTAAACTCAAGGAAGTAGGCAAGAAGGAAACTCAAGGAAGCAGGCAGGAAAAAAGCTCAAGGAAGTAGTCAAGAAGGAAATAAGGAAGAGAGGCAAACCAACAATTATCTATACAATTATCTATCCGTCGATTCATTTAAATTTATATTTAATAAAAAAAATCATCAATAAAATACTTAGGCAAATAAATAAATAAAAATAGATTAGTTCATGATTTAGTCCAAAGACAAAAAAAAATATTTTGTAATGAAGAAATAAAACAACTTTCCTGGTAAACAAATAACATTTAAATCATTAGTTAACGTCCACAGTAAAAGGAGTAATTCAGTTAGCATGATGACCACACAGTGAATCATCCTCTTTCTCCTCCTCCTCCTCCTCTTGCTCTTCCTCCTCCTCCTCCTCTTGCTCTTCCTCCTCCTCCTCTTGCTCTTCCTCCTCCTGCTCTTCCTCCTCCTCTTCTTCCTCCTCCTCCCCCTCCTTATCCTTCTGTTTTTCTTCCTCTTTCTGTTCTTCTTTCTTCTCCTCCTCCTCCTCTTCCTATATACTTGTGAGGAAGAACCAAGATAACCAGGGAAACAAACACACAACAACTTTGGGTACAAATGCACAAAAAACCTCAACTCCATTAATGGGTCTATAAAAACGAGGCCATATATATCTGTCAACGAGGAACCACTTTTTTCCCCGTCTGTAAGGATGTAAGGAATTTCCCTCGACAAATCAAGAACGAATAGGCTGCTGAGATTGGTGGGAGGAGGGAAAATGACGTGGAAAATTATGTAGAACGTGAGAGGGAGAGAGAGAGAGAGAGAGAGAGAGAGAGGGAGAGAGAGAGAGGAGACAGCTTTATTGATATTTATCTAGAGTTTGTTGACACGGATTCTTGTATACATGCACCACGGTCTTATAAGGGAAGCGGGCGTAATGGGAATCTTAAGCGGCCGAGGTGTATTGTTATGTTAACGTCTTAAGTAATGATACCAGCTCACTCCTTCCAACAATGAATTAGTCTACCTACTTAGTAATGTATCTTAGCTCTTTCTGTACGATGACCTAAGACCTAGCCACTTGAGAACGATGATTTAACCTCTTGAGTACGATGACTTAACCTCTTGAGTATGATGCCTTAACTTCTTGAGCAGGATGACTTAACCTCTCAAGTAAAATGTCTGAAATCTTTGAAACACTGTAGAAAACCATCTCCTTCGAGTTCGCCTCTACTGTACTCAGAGGGTTAAATAATCGTACTCAAGGGGTTAATTCACTGTATTCAGATGATCGTACTCAAGGAATTAATCAGGCATTATTCTGTCTACATACATTGTTTACTGTATAATAAGTTAGTTATCTGTAGCTGTACACTAATGGTTGTTCTGACGAGTAACATGATGTGTTTGATGTCATAACAGGAATGTCATGAGCTTCTTCTTGGCCACCAGCCCCGAGTTTTTCACCATGTTCGTCATATTGTGTTTATAATCGAGTTATTTAATGAGTTTTCTTTGTTTATAGAGACTTTTTTTTTTTACTGCATGTTCGTATAGATGTGGTCATAATTTCCTTAACATGTAAAAGCATCTAGCATCTACTTCTGGGTCATGTTGGTGATTGGTGACATTGATTTTCATTATGTGTCAGTAGCGTGAAAACAATCTATAATGATATAAGCAGAACAATTTACGTAGTTATGAAAAAAAATCCTAAGTTCTTTTTCCTATATGACGCTGAACCAGAGGCCAGACGTTCAGGAAGTTTTGACCACAAGTGAACTAATATTTCTAATGGCTCTACACTTATTGATACTTCTCAAGACCCCACGTATAAGGATAATATTTTGTGTGAGTTTTTATAAGTCCATGAAAACCAGTTATAACGTAAATCTATCCTTCATTCTTTTTTTGTATTATTGACGGTCTAACATCCTCTCATTCTACATAATAGTCACTTGTTTGTATTATCAATAATTCATCAGGAAAATCTTAATTCACACCATCACAGGCAGTAGTAAATATCTCCTTTGTCAACATTATTCTTTCACTAACACACCACCATCCTTACCACCACTCCCACCTCCTGTTACTACCACCATCACCCACCCACCACCCCTTAAATCCCTTACAATCACCATCCCACCCACCCCTACCAACACCCACCCACTTCGCGCGAAAATGCTAAATTGATAGTTTTCTTTCCCGGGCCCATGAATAATGCAGCTGAGGCCATCAATCCTGTGTATCTGTAAGAGGGAAAGTAACTCAACACTAAGAGCGGCTGATATACGCCAACAGGGAGGCGAAGAGGAGGGAGTTAACTCACCTGTTCTGACGAGAAACAATTTGTTACGAGTTAAAAGGCAGAGCAATTCATCGTTTTTTTTTACGGTCTGTCTGTTTGTCTGTGTGTCTGTCTTTCTGTCTTTCTGTCTGTCTGTCTATCTGTCTCTCTGTCTTTCTGTCTGTCTGTCTGTCTGTCTTTTCTTTGACGAACACAGTACGCCAACAGGAAGAAGCAATCACATGTTTTTGACGATAAACAAATGAACTCACGTCTAACATTAAAGCTTGTGATGGGCACGTGGAGTGTTGAGTCTTCCTTATGAATCCTGCTGCTGGAAGACGAGGAATATCATACTTTTGAAACGTATCTATGAGAAAAGAACGAATTTATACTGTGGGATATTTACCACCGAGAACTCAAGACGTGTGATAATATCTGGGAGAGTTTGACACCGGCTAATATGTTAATAGTGAATTTATTAGCACTTGAAAGAAAGGCGACGATGGATAGTGTCTGAACTTTGAACTTTATTGGTAAGATTTAATCATAGTGACCTGAGAAAAGATCTAATAAAAATTGATAACTGTTTAGGTTACTTGAGTTTAGAGTGTATTTACATAACGTAAACAATGAACGGTTAAAAAAATTAAGAAGAATGTGATGAAAATAAATCACCTTTAACACCTGACGTTTGACCTTGAACTGTATCACAACAACACTGACCATCACTTTAAGGTAACAAAGACGCCCCCCCCCCCCTCGCCCTCTCTCCCCTATAAGGCTCAGCAAACTACAAATAGACAAAATCCCTCAATAAAAACAAACACGAACAAGACTCCCCAAAGTCACTGACAAAACCTAAGGATTCACTTCCCGTGGCTTGAGTCGAGTTGAGTCGAGTTGCTTATCTTAGGTCGAGTTTAACTGAAGTGTTTGTCTTATAAGGGGTAACTTAAGGTTCTCATGAGATGAACGAGTATATTGTGTTTACCCCATCGTCACCTGTTGATTACACTATTCCTCGGTTTAACTGAAGACACCTGGCTATTGACTGAATCGCCCCTAATCGACCCAGCTGAGATTAAGTTACTATGTTTTCAGTTGAATAAGTGACAGAAGGTAGAAATAAATCCTCAACTTTCTATCTAACTTTCCCTTTCACAATCTCTGCCTGTTCACTTTCATAGCTCACTCTTTCTATTACTTTGCTTTCTCATGTCTCATTTTCTTCATCTTGCCCTTTCAATTTTGTAACATTTCCATTTATTTCAGTTGTTTCACTTTCACATTCCTCGTTTTCTTTCAACTCCTGCTTTATCGCCAATTTTCCCTTTCATTGTCCTCTCTTCCTTTTCTGTCCCCTTTAAAATGCCTCTTTCCCCCCTTTCCTATTTTACATTGTCCCACATCTCCTCCTTCCCACCCCATTCTCACTTTCTTTCCCCCTCTTCACTTTTCCCCTGGTTCTATTTCTTTACTTTCATTACCCTTTTCTAAACCTATCAATTTCATTTTCATCTTAATCTTTGCCTCTTCCTGTTTCCTATTTATTTCAATCCTATTATTTCTAATATCTTCACTACTCTATTCTCTTGTTAGTCTCTTTCTTTTCTTTTATCTGCTTATTATAACCCTTCTCTTCCTAACCTCAGCTCCGCCATTCTCATCGGACCCCTTCTCTACCATTTCTTTTTATTAGGTCTTATATTCACAAAGGATAAATCCATCCTATCATCATTTAATCCCTGTGAATCCTATTTTTTTTCAGTTTCTTCCTCCTTAAAATCCTGAACTTCTTCCCTTTCACTCTCTTTCTTTTTAAGCTTAATACAATTCCCCTTTTCTAACCTTTCCAAATCCCTTTCTTGGTTCTCAGTTCCCCTCTTTATTCCTCATTCATTTCACTTCATCTTATCGTAATTTTCCCCCCCTCTCTATCTCCCCTTTTTTAATAATAGTTCACCCCTCTCTTATTATTACTCTTTCTAATCTTACATATCTTCATTATTCTTCTCTATCTCATTATCCCTTTCTTTATTTTATATCGTCTTTTATGTTTATATTTTCATTTATCACCATTCCCTTCTTTCTCTATTTGTTCTTATCTGTCTTCCTACTGATTCTCTCTTCAACGCCCTCTCTTTCTAACCCTTTCGAAGTAATCTATTTTCATTATTTTCTTCTGCTTTCTTTTATTTCCCTTTCATTCTTCTCATTCTAACTATTATTAATGTTTACCCTTTGTCTATTATCTTCAATTCCTTTCTTCTTTTTTCTTCACAAATGTTTAACCATCACATGAGTTTTTCTTCTGTGTTCCATTTCCTTCCTAATTTCACCTCCATCACCCCCTCACTCATCCATTCTCTCACCCACCTACCCATCCACCCCTCACCGATCCATCCTTTCACATACCTACCTACTCACCCACTAATCCACTTACCCCATCCACCCACCCTCACACTTACCTACCATCCCATCCACTAACCCACCTACCCATCCATCCATCCATCCATCCATCTATCCACCCCATATGACCCCTCCACAGCAGCAGGAAAAAAAAAGAGACTAAAATGTGGATGCAAATGACTCGGGCAGGAACTCCATTAGCCTGGAGTAAAACTAAGTATTTCTTCCAAGACAGTTAATTATATTACTAAATTTGAGAGATAGAGAGAAAGAGAGAGAGATATGGAAATAGAGATAGAGACAAAAATTATATAAATAAAGAAAAAAGAAAGAAAAATAGAGATAAAGAGAGAAATGGAGAGATAAAGAGAAAAATAAAAATATGAAGAAATAAAGGTAAGGAAATAAAGAGAGAGAGAGACATAAAGAGGTAAAAAAACAGAAAAAGAGAAATAAAGAAATAAAGAAAATAGTGAAGTGAGAAAGACAAATAAGGATAAAGAGATAGATAGATCAAGAGAGAGAGATAAACTTGGCTACAACAACTTCCTTCCCTCTTCCCTCTCCACACTTTCATCCAATTAAATAAATGTCTCACGGTTGCCTTCTTTAGCCTGTTGACTTGAGTATGCTGGACGGGGCTTTTATTCAGTGACTCGTGAGGATTGTTCAGAATACAAAATACACCAAGAACACCAGTATTTAGAATTATCATGAACTTTAATCCCAATTTCAAGAACATTGGTGCAAAAAAAAATGTCCGCATGAATTTGCTACAGATATAAAAAAAAAATTAAACTCTTACATTATAAAAAAAAATACTAAATAGTTAAGAGAAAATATTTGAAAATGACTGCTATAGTTTCATTATTATTTTTTTTCAGAAACTAACCTTTTTAGGAAAGTTATATGTCTACTTTGTGTCAATTTTCACGATACAAGGAATTTGGGTTAAAAGTTTCATATGTAGTGAAGTTTAGACATTAACCTATACTGGAACACGTGTTATAATACCACCATATGAATAGATATTATACAAGATGTCACTGAGTTTCGGATTAAAGTTCTCATCGTCTAAATTTCAACAAAGAGTAACTCAGAGAAGGAAGGAATGATACTCGTGTCTTTCAACCTCAAGAAAGAAGAAACAAAACGAGAAAAAATATAAAAAACAGAAAAGAACAATAAAAAATAATGATGATAAAAGGAATATGTAAGAGGAAGTTAGAACACCAACAGACGGCCTCACAGCTCAGACATTTATAGATAAAGAGTCAGAATAATATACTAAATGACGGATGAAGTCGACACAAATATATTCAATTAAAGTTTTCAGAAGCACTTGTGGGTGAGAGGGATGAGAGTGAGTCAGTGTGTGAGTTAACAAATACCGAGGTAAATATATGACTTTTTTTTCCAGTTTATTACAAATATTAAATATAAAAAAATGGATGGTGAGGATGTAAAATAAAATCACAGAAAAAAAAATCACCCTGAAAGACTATTAGCAAAGGTACTTGAAAAAAAAATATAACAGCTATGGACTTTGAAGCATTTTTATGGCCAATTACCTAAACTTGTTCCAACTTCACTTAATTCAAAAAAAGTTTCCCTCCCCCAAACCTAAAAATAAACAGATTAAATCCATTACATGCATAAATTTCATCACCCTACAGAATACCACGGAGGAACATTTCATCTTTAAGTCTATTTTAGAATATAAAAATTTCTCCGGGATTTTGGTAGCGAGGCTCCCCACAGCAGCCAACACGGCCACCCTCGGGTACTACTGAAGAACTTATGACTCTGTTTGCTCTCCTTATTACTTTCTGCTCAGTGAGTGACGGCGGGTGGTGAGGGGAGGTGGTGAGGGGTGAGGGGAGGGGAGGTAGTGGGTGGTGAGGTGAGGGGAAGAGATGGGTGGTGAGGGGAGGGAAGGTAGTGGGCGTGGTGAGGGGAGGTGATAGGAGGTGAAGAGTGGTGAGGGGAGGAGGTGGTAGGTGAGGGGAGGAGGTAGATGGTAAAGGGAGGGTGGGTGGTGAGGGGAGATGGTGGTAAGAGGAGGTGAGTGAGTGGTGGAGAGAGGGAAGTCGATGGTGAAGGGAGATGATTAGGAGGTTGAGTGGGTGGTGAGGAGAGGTAAGAAGCAAGTTGAGTGGGCAGTAAGAGGGAATGATGAAAAGGGGCGAAGTGGAAGGAGATAAAAGTGTGCAAAGGTTGATGAGAGAGGTAGAGAGGAGGAGGACGAGGTCGGGGTTGAGAGGGAGGTCAGGGATGAGAGGGAGGTCGGGGGTGAGTGGGAGGTCGGGGGAGAGAGGAAGGGCAGGAGTACAAGTGGATGGTGAGACAGAATGAGGAGATGAAGGAGGGGGTTAAGAGGGTGTTGAGAAAGAGTAATGACGATAAGAGGTAGGTAGAGAGGGATGAAGATGGGGGAGAGAGAGAGAGAGAGAGAGAGAGAGAGAGAGAGAGAGAGAGAGAGAGAGAGAGAGAGAGAGCAAACTAGTGATTAAAGCTTGAACGGGTCGAAGACAGAGGAGGAGCGGATAACGGAAGTGGGATGGATAATGGTTACTGCAAATTAAGACGGAGGGGAGGAAGGTTAATGAGAATAATCACGGAAGAGGAACTGGGATAGACTTTTGGGTGTGTATAATGACAATGAGTAAACTAACACTGGGAGGTCAAGTAACTGGTAGTTTTGAGTTGACTGTGGTATGCTTCTGGTGAAGGGATTACGAACATTCTATCAACTGGATGACGGCAAAAAGCATCACGTGATAGAACGAGAAGATATAAGATGCCCTGATGTTGTTTGGTCTCTGTAAGTTGGATTGTGTGTGTGTGTGTGTGTGTGTGTGTGTGTGTGTGTGTGTGTGTACCATAGTGAGGTCTGACAATGAGTAGTTTGTAAACTCACTGCACTCAATGAACTTGATCTAGTGTGAAGCTTCCTGGGTTTATGTCGTCGGAGTGGGTGCTGTAGTACCTGAAGATTGTTAATTGGTAGTTTGGTGTTGCGTTTAATTAGACTTCTAACTATACCATCTTGAATGAGAGACGATATTTTTAATTTGGAGAGGACTGCATTACCTGGCTGACTGGATGAATGACAGGCGACCAGTTAGTAATTACCTGGGAGCAACACCAGTTGTTACAACTCGATTACATCAGCTTGGGTCAACAAAGGTTCTGCCAAACATGAAAATAGGAAACAAACTTCTGACCACCGCAGGCAGAAGGTGTCGAGCGTCTGCCTAGCATACCTTTCAGTACACAGATAATCATAGATATTAAGAGTAACTCCAGGCGCTGTTGATTGCCTGTGTTGACGCTGCAGCTGTTCCAATGCTTCTCACGATTAACCTACATAATTATATGTCTCCCTAAATGAAGAAACGCGATATGATCGCTGGAGAAAAAAATAATATAAAAATTATATATATATATATATATATATATATAAAATTTTCCCGGAGTCTTAAAAGTTGCCAGGTTGAGAATATGATGACGACAGGCAAAGTCTGTCATCACCAACACTTCAAAGCAATTTGGTGCGAGACTTTAATCTAATATCACGGTGGGCGGGAGTGTGTGAGAAAGACCCACGCTGCGGGAATTAAACTCTGACTAAAGAGATACGGTTAAATTAAGGCTCTCTGTAACGAGGCAGCCGGGAAGGGAACATCATCCTCCTGCGTTTAAGAATATGAGGAAATAAAGGTGAGGTTTCTCTGGCTCCTCCTCTCTCTCCCCCTCCCTCTCTTGTTACTTCATTGCTCCTTTGTTAGGTGGTCTCTCTCTATCTCTATCTCTCTCTAGTTTCCCTCCTTGCTTATTTCAGAGATGGTCTCTCTCTCTCTCTCTCTCTCTCTCTCACACACACATTTAGGTCTCTCTCAAAGGCCAGGTTTGCAGCAAGAGCTCCATACATTTTAATTAAGGAACGTCCTTGCTGTGGGCTCACCTGGGTGCCTCCCATGCCTCCCCCCCCCCCAGGTAAACGCTAAGTGAGGTTTGTTGTCGAGATGTCGTTTAAGGGAGACGGTAACTGATAGGACGAAACCTAACTTGATCTAATATCTATCTAACTTATCGAAACATAACTTCAACCTAACCTAACCTAATTGAGCTTTATCTCACCCTAACCTAACCTAACCTAATCTATTTTTATCTTGACTTAACCTAACCAAACCAACTACTTAAAATTGGGACTCGTACCAGATGACCCGGAGGTTAGGCTAGGTTAGGTTAGGACTGTGGCTGTGTTTATTTTAGTCATTCATATTTATTTATATTGAAGATCCATCTATCAAAAAATGGCATAACTATGAAAGATCCATTATAATCTACGCCTTGTTCACTTACGAATAAAATACACAAAAATAAAATAGACCAATTTCAATATACGCCTTGTTTACATAAAGATATACCACAAATAGACCTTGAACGACGAAGGCTTTGTTTATTTAGCACAGGTATCTCGTTTAATTAATACCTGCCGGGTAGAGTATTAACGACGCAGCGCGCTGGACCTCTGAACCCAAGCTGGGATCCTCTCGTCCGCGAATCTCGACTGAAAGACAAAGGCAATGGGACAAAAGCAGGTGCGGGGAGGAAACATCTCCAGGTTATGCCATCTAAACAAAGGAAGAATTTTTGAGTGTTTATACAAGGTTTTGGACGGTGAGTACTGTGTATAAGAGAAAACAATAAGGGTTGGGTACTGTGAGTTTGTGAAGTGGGGAAGAGGGAAATGGAATAATCAAGAAAAATAACCAGGATAACGAAGAAGGGAATGAAAATGTTAATAATAGACTTCAGAATGTCGGAAGTAAGGACAAAAAAGATGTTATGTTTATGAGGAAATTGATTAAAACTGTCATAGTGTCATAATCAATGGCAACATATTAAGAGAAACACAACCTTGAAATTGTCTAACCTAACCTAAACTTAACTTAACTTAACCTAGCCTAGCCTAGCCTAGCCTAGCCTAGCCTAGCCTAGCCTAGCCTAGCCTAACCTAACCTAGCTCAAAATTAATATACTAGATTAACAGGTAAAGAAAAAATACCTGAATAAAGTAGAAGTGAATTAGATATATATTATTGTGGTTATATTTCCCAGGTATTTCATAGTGCTGCGAGGTATCCATGACAACCAGGTATGATATCACTCAGGTGTTCATAATTATGTAGGTATCAAAAATGATATGAATGATACTGTAATAAAACCTAAAGGAAAATAAATTAATATACGAATGTTAATGAAAACTTGTAAATTGGACATTAAAAGTAAGTTTGTTTGTTTGTTTGGTATTTAACCCAAGACGATACGACCAGTCAAGTGTAAATAGTGGGAGTTTGTTCTATTGATTTTGAACTTTTTTCTCTATTCTCTTCTTCTTAACGCCTGTTTGTTGTCTCTTTTTTCTGTCTTCTCTCTTACTCTCACCATCATCTCTCTCTCTCTCTCTCTCTCTCTCTCTCTCTGTCTCTCCACATTTTGACTTTTATTTTATTTTGTAGACATAGGGAAGAACGTTACCAAGGCGATAGGAAAGAGGCTTATAGAACACGCATCACTGCAAACACCATACCACCACTTTCCCCAAACACTCTCTCTCTCTCTCTCTCTCTCTCTCTCGTGTGTAGATATAACTCTCTCTTTTCTATCTCTCCCTCTCTCTTTCTTTGCTCTCCTCGTGCTCTCTCTCTCTCTGTCTGTTTTCTTTTTCTCAATCTTTTTCCTCTCTTTTTTTTACACTTACTCCTTATCCTCTCTCTCTCCTATCCCTTCCTCTTTATCTCATCTTTCTTTCCCCCTTTCATTTATCTTTCTCTCTCCCGCCTTCCCTATCCTTCTCTTTCTGTTACTTTCCTTCCCTCATTTCGACATTCTCTCTTTATACTATAGGCCTATACAATTTGATTTTCTTCTCCTTTTCCTCTTCTACCTCTTCTCTTCCTCTCCCCTTCTCATTCCTCTCCTCTTCTCTTCAACACTTACGCGAAATTGCCCCATGTTGTCGAATTTACCACGTCTCACTAAAACCTTCTAATGTTGGAGAATTTACCACGTCTCACTAAAACCTTCTAATGTTGGAGAATTTACCACGTCTCACTAAAACCTTCTAATGTTGGAGAATTTACCACGTCTTTCTAAAACCTTCCTATGTTGGAGAATTTACCACGTCTCACTAAAACATTCCTGAACATAAGATGGAGAAAAAATAGAAGAGGGAATTACTCGGGCGTTTCCTGACGTGAGAAAAAAAAAGGGTGAAACCTTCTTGTAGAAAACGAAGGGGGCAAAAATTGTTAGAGAGAGAGAGAGAGAGAGAGAGAGAGAGACTAAAAATCATTAAAGGGACCCATATCCGCCAGCGGTAACTTTCCCAGCTACGGTCTGATGAGTACTGGTGAAATTTTCGTTTTACGGGATAATTTGACCTTTTTTTCGGGAAGGAGGGAGATTTTTGTTCTTTTTTTTTGAGGGGGATGAAGAGAACGTTTTCTGGGGGATTTTTTCAGGGAGGAGGAGGAATTTTGGGTGTGTCTTTTGCCATGGAGAATAGTGAATTTCTGGTGGTTTCTGGGGGTGGCTGAGGGTGCAAGAGGACGTCTCAGTTATCAAGATGGGAAGTGATTGCCCACTTTCTCCCACTTACCTGTAGACATCAATTCATTTCACTATACATAATCCGAGAAACAATATATCCACACACACACACACACACACACACACACACACACACACACACACACACACACACACACACACACACGTAGATAAGTAACCATATATGTAAAAGTACAGCAAATAGAGGAGATATGGTCATTAAGAAAGTATTCGAGATGAGAGATAACTAAGTCTGAGTGTAGGTATGGGAGACTGTAGACAGGGAAGAACAGAGGCAATAAAGTAGACAGGTAAGTGGGTAGACAGAGAGATAACAAGGTACATTACCTCGGTACATAAGTGACTCTCACAAGTCAAGAGACAAGATCATAATAAAGGAACATTAAAGAAAGAGAGAGAGAGAGAGAGAGAGAGAGGTTTCCAATGCTTTCATTTCTCTCTCTCTCTCTCTCTCTCTCTCTCTCTCTCTCTCTCTCTCTCTCTCTCTCTCTCTGTTTGCTCTCTTGCTTTCTTTAATATTTTTCCTTTCGTGATGCTCTCTCTCTCTCTCTCTCTCTCTCTCTCTCTCTCTCTATTGGTAAACTACTAAGTAACTCACTTTAATCACATGCCCGCGTCTAAAGATGTCAGGAGGAGCCAGTGGTGCCAAAATACCATGTTGTTCACCCTCCCTTTGATCTATAATATTACACCCTGGCGACTGCCCGCCAGACTTGGCAACAGTGGCCGAACATAACCACACGGGCCATCCTCGTCTTGACGGAAGTTTTAGGAGAAAATTCAGATAAAATGGTCTAGGGTAGTTAACCTAATGACACCTAAGCTAAACTACAGTAATCTAACCTAACCTAACTTAACCTAACCTAACATAACATAACTTAACCAAACCAGGATTTTATAACTATAAGTAACATTAGAGTATGGAATTTTGTCTCGTGTAATTTACTTTTCTTTTTGGGGGGGAAAGAGGGGGAGGGGGAGGATATTTAACGAATGAGATTACTCCCAGTGGGATTTTGTTGGATGAGATTTTGTCCGCTGGTACTTGTCACATATGGGATTTTCTGTTACGGGATTTACAACACTGGATTTTTCAGCAGTAAGGACTTTTCCCAGCGAAATTTTGTCCAGGGATTTTGATTGTGGCGAGAAGTATTTCCCTACAAGTCGTCTCTTTTTTTTACAAGAGTCGTCGTTAGTAGCGTGTAGTCGTTTTTAATTAGTCTCTGATGTTGTATTTTGCACGAGTTAACGTCTTCAATTTACGAGTCGTTGACGGTATTTACGACGGGTCATTGTCGTTCTAACGTTTGGTAAGTGTCGTCGCACTCTAGGAGTTGTCGTTATTCTTGTTTTTTCTCAAGATATTTGTGTCTCAATGTTCAGGTATTGGTTGTCGTTGTTCAGATGTTTGTGTTGGAAGTAGGTCGTCCTCGTCGTTCAGGAGTCGCCTTTGATCTTGTCCACGGGGGTATCCGTTGTTGTCGTTGTCGTTATCCAGGTGATATGGTCGTTATCCAGAAGTCGTCTCGCCATCCGGGTTCACGCCACCATCAAGAGGACCATGTAGTCGCCCAAGGGTCGTTGGCGCTGTCTCGTGGGTCGTCATCAGGATGGCACTCGCGGCTTAATTCATGGGTCGTATATAAGTGCAGCTGACCACGTTGGGGAGATCATCCTGGCCTTATTCCAGACAGCGTGATGGTAGAGTGCCAGTCTTCTGGACACTGGCCGGGACCTGGTGCGGCACTCTTCTTTGTCTGTCTCTCTATCTGGTTCTCTCTGTCTACGTGTATTTCTGTCTCTATGTCGTGACCATTTGTGTGTGTGTGTGGGGGGGGGGGCTCTTTGTTTACGCGTCTGACTTCAGATTTATGTCTACTCGTCTGTCAGTTTGTCTATCTTTCTGTCTCTGGTAAGATGTGGAGTTCATGCTTGCCTTCTTGACTCATGCGTTAAGGACGTACTGGGGTCTGATACACACCCTTTGTTACCTCTGCTTTGTAGTCATTTTTGCGCTACTGCTCACAGGATGAGTAAAGAATGCACAATAAACTAACTATTGCCCGCGACAATTCAAATTTCACAATATGACTCACAATATGTCTACACCTACACAACATACCCCCACACTCACACATACACTCGTCGTGGTCTCAGCAGCTACAGACGGGTGTCGCTGGGTGTTACACCATCCCACCAGACATCTTTTTACCCGAGTGACAACATAGCTCAAGACCTGCCATCACTAACGCCAGGGGGACCCGCTACATCTGCCAAGGGCGGTGAAATTCTGAGAGCAGCGGAGAGGTGTGTACAAGGTGGGAGAGTGTCTGTCTGTCTCTCTGTCAGTTGAATGGAGAGACACTGTATTTCTGGATATAGCTAAGGGAGGAAATGCCCCCCCCCCCCTCCCCCAATCTAAAAAAGTTTAGGTAATTCGAGAGTTTTCTTGATTGAAAAATTACCTTAAAACAGTTGTAGAATGTTACTGTACTGATAACGACGATGTCATTATAAGAGATAAGGGGAGGAAAAGGTGGCCATTAGGAGAACTATATAGTTATGATAATCTTCTTTACCGGAGAATACATCCTTACGCCAGAACGACTCTATGTGGGTGACGTCTGTGAGGTAGATGATGATAGGAATTATCTGTCACTAAGTATTGAGCTCCTGAACCTACCAGGACAAGTGTGTGACAGAACAGAATAGTCTCTTTACTCCTGATCTTCAGAGCTGCTTCAGTCACGAAGCTCACGATCTTCAAGACAATTTTGAAGATATATAAGATAGCATGATGGCATGACTTCGTTCTTTACATCGGCCAGAAACAGTCCTCGGAAAGCGTTGAGGAGAATACGTAGAAGAGGAGAAGTTGCTGAGGAAAGGACAGGACGTATTAGGTAACAGCTGTCGGAAAGAGAAGGCCTTGCAAGGTGCCAAGGGGACGTAGTTCGGGTACTCTCTCTCTGTCGAGGGAGGCGTAGTAGGCGGAGCTTGAGACAAAATATAGGGCGGTGAGTCTCCTTTCCGAATTTGGGCAATGATAATGGTATATTTCATTTAAATGCATGCACGCACGCACGCACGCACACAATTACGCAATATATTCCTTTATACAAAATATATGAAAAGTAAGATGTGAGAGTCTGAGAAAAAATAAAGAGAAGCTGTTACGCACAAGCCTACTCACTCCCAGAACCATAACACCTGACCTGCATACCATTTTCACTGACCAAGATTTATAGAATAACCAGACCATCGCTTGACAGTGTGTCTGAGAGGGAAAGGTTTAGCCTGGCCCCGACCATGTACACTGTAGACTTAGGTACTCGGTAATCCCCAGCTCCCAACCTATAACCTAACCTAACTAAATTTAACCTTATCTAACCTAACCTAACCTGACCTGACCTGACCTGACCTAACCTCACCTGACCTGACCTAACCTAGCCTAGCCTAGCCTACCTAACCTAAATTTAACCAGTACTTATCCTAACCGAACTTAAGGAGCCTAAATTTAACCAGTAATTAACCTAACCTACTTAAAATTAACCTAACCTAACCTATCCTTATCCTAAATTAACTAAACTAACTCATAACCTAAACTTAGCTAACTAATCCCAACTTAACCAGACTTAACCTAACGTAACCAATTTTACCATAGACTAAATTAACCTATCTTAACCAAAATTTAATCTGAGCTACCATTTTAATATGAAAATTTGGTTCCGTTTCTAGGACCGATTTCAGGACGAGACAAACGCTGCTGGCTTCACCTGATCTTCCTAGAGAGAGAGAGACCACCAACTCGCCCGTAAGTTTATCCAGCACGTCACATTGTAAATTAACTAAGGCATCACCACCACACTAAGACTGCTAACTTCGGATCTTCCTTTCCCTTTCATAATCCATTTGGTCGTCTCCCCGGTGACTCTCGACCCGACTCCTCCATCTTGCTCAAGGAATATTTCACACCTTGGACTCAGGGTCATAAAAAATGGACTTCTCAGGGCTGCATACTGAAGGAGGAAGATGGAGGGGGGTAGGGTGGGGGGTGGGGAGGGGTATCAAAGACAAACTTCGAATGCCACAATTCCCCAATGATGTAATAAGTAGTTCGAATTCCTGGTTTAGATTCGTACAGTTTCCAATTAATTTTTTTGTCCCTTTTGATTTGGATTATATAACGTGTCCTGTTATGGTAAATTTTAGATGAAAATTCAATGTCATTTTATATACAGGTTTGGTGTCTTAGTGTAGGTATACTAATTATGTACAGTAACTTGTATTCCCAATTTTCATGTTCCAATCGAGTCCTGACGCTCAAAATTCAAATGCTTAATATTTTACCCCAAACTTGGGATACGAGGTAAAGTCTTGGTGTAAATTCGACGACATCTTGGTCACCAATCTTCCTGCTAAAGTTTTAAAGTGTGCGAGTAAGATGCATTCTCACTTACATATTCAGGTAAGAGATAAGTTCAGTGTAAGCCCTTTGAGAATTTGGATCCTGGGAGGCGGAGATAAAGGCCCCACAAGGTACATTAAGTTACAGATATTCTCCTCCGTCCAGTGCACAACATTGAGTTAAAATTTCAAAAAAAAAAAAAAAGATCTCCACTTTTTAGACTCACTAATTAACAAAGTCGAGTAATGCCGTGTGTATATGTATGTGTGTGTGTGTGTGTGTGTGTGTATAAACAGTCTTCTCACCACTTCCACATATACCCATCTTGTACACTATATTCATCCTCAATCCTTCACCCACAACATTATACCTTACCGCCCTAACCTTTCCCTTGCCGCACCTACCACCTCTTGGCTCCCGGTCACTTGGCCGACAGACGTTTGGCCGACGAACATTTAGCCGAATGGATAAATGGCCGAACCTAACCTAACCTAACGTAGCCCATACAAATGTGCAAAAACTAATTTTCTATCAAGCAAATGTATCACATTGCAATTATGTTATCTTTTTATCTTGTGTTTTATAAAGCAAATACACTGCAAAGAAGAAAAAAAAGGCCATATGTCCATTCGCCCAAATGTCCGTTCTGCTAATTGTCCGTTCGGTCTATTGTCCGTTCGGCCAAATGTCTGTCGGCTCATTGTCCGTTCGGTCAAATGTCCTTCGGTCATCTGTCCAGCCACGCACCTCCTCGAGTCTCTGTATCTCTCCTCTCACGACCGTTTCTCTTTTTCTTCCTGGTCTCCTCTCCTTACCCCATGCATCTCTCTATCTCTCTCACACACAATATCACACCTCTCACTATCTCACCCACCAATACACTTGTCTCTCCCCATAGCCTCAATTTGTAAGATGTTCCCAGATAAGAAAAAAACACCTCACCTCTGTACCCCAAGAACAACAACACGGCTGTCATGTTTTATTGTCCAATTGGAAGTGTAAACAAACTCTTACCCGCCATCAGGACAATCCATTGGCTCTGGGTGGACGTTGGCACACACACACACACACACACACACACACAGAGCCAGGGGTGAAGGTCTCAAGTAGATCAAGCGGACGTTAGTGTCAACATAAGGCGAGACGGCACATAAAAAAAGGGAGATTCTGATTTGCTTCGTTCACGGTGTTTAGTGTGTAAAAACATCAACTTTACACGTACTCCTGTGTGTGTGTGTGTGTGTGTGTGTGTGTGTGTGTGTGTTTGTATCCCGTGGTGATTGTTTTCTATTTGTACAAACATCGCAAGTGTTACACTCCCTCAATGCTATGTTGGGTTATGACTCATGTATGTAATGTGTTGCCTTAAATTATTAGGGATTAAAATCAACTATACACGCTCAAGGATACTCTCTCTCTCTCTCTCTCTCTCTCTCTCTCAACCTTGTTTACTAACCCTCCACTCCCAAACAAGGTGACCTCAAAAGCCCCAAAGATGAATTAATAACATGAGCTTGGTGACGTGTGAGGTGACCCGTCATCTCCTCCTCTGAACCAATTATACAGTGGGGGACGCTATATATAATTCCCGAATAACGAAAGTATACAAACTAATTATACTACAGTAGACGAGAAATACAACTGATATTACTCTTATTTATTACATTTTCTAACCTAACCTAACCTGATAATACAAAAAACTATTGCACCGATGCATCTCAAGTGTAACGGAAAAATAAATATATTGTCAATATTTTACTAAAGACGAAAGCTTCTCATCTACATTTTGTATGAGAAGTCACTTGATGTATTTAAAAGGAACATCTATATTCATCACAATATCTTTAAATGTAGGATAAAACATGACCTCAAGAATATTATATCAAGGGAATATTTCTCGACCGTGTGGAGTGTGGAGTGGCCATCTGAATATTTGACACAATAAAAGTGAGCGTCAAATATACCTGGAACACAGTGATAAAAGGGATTAATTATCAACATTTTCACAGGTATGGATAAAACAATGAAGATAATGACGATGAAAACAAATGAAGAAAAAAGAAAACACAACATTACATCTTGACAGTCTGATATCCATAACAATACTACATCCAGTTCACTGATTGGTCTGTGACAGTATGAGTCTTTACCAGTTAAATATACGATTCCCTTCGGTGATAAAAACGTATAGACATTTAATTATTTTCAAAGGGATCACAATACAATGCAACAATAATATAATTTTTTTTTTACTTATATCTATTGACGTCAAACTTTCCTGGGAATATATATTTTACGTGAAATAAGTTATGTTAAATGTTGGAGTGAGGAGAAGGGAATTTATAGCTGGAAGTGGTTTGTCGCCGTGATTTATGAGTTATTGCGAGGGTCGACAGCTCCGATTGTGATCACACACACACACACACACACACACACACACACACACACAAGAAAAATTATAATATTGCTACAAAATATTAGAAAATTACCGCATTAAAATTAAAACAGAATAAAATAAGACAAAATACGATTGAAAAATACCACTGGACTAACAAAAATCACACAAAAAATAAACTACAGAGATATCAACAGTGAATAAAGGACCTCATTCAGATATAAACAAACTTATTTCCTTGTTAGTGGTAAGAATATTCTCCATTCTGTATCGACAGCCATAGAGATATCAACGCAGTAGTTTGTATAAGTACCGTATTGTGTAGTTTTAAAAATGTGTAGTCTTGCTTTTGTGTGAGAAGCTAATACGTTCAAGAACAAAGGGTTAAAACAGGTAAATTAAATTGTGCTGTAACTCAGATTAGGTTAGGTTAGGTTAGGTTAGGTTATATGAGTACCCCTCCATGTTTCAAAATCTCCAATACCATTAATACCACTTAGCTTCCTTATTACCATCACCATAGCACTCCGTTATCTTATCATTACACTACCACCCTCATAACACAACAATCACCACAACCACTATTACCACCATCGGCAGAGGTACAAATAATCACAATCACCACCAACACCACCAGGTACAGATACCTTCACCAACACACATACAAACAACTACCACCACATATAGAAACACCATCATCACCACCATCACCAGCACCATCATCAACACCACCACTATCACCACCATAACTAACCCCACCACCATCACCACCACCATCACCACCGCCACCACAAACCGCCACTGTTTATCTAAAAAGTTTCCTATTGCCTGATTTGAAAGTTTAACTCGTGTACCAAAACAACGACAAAGCGTAATATCTGAATAGCAACTTTATCTCTGTTCCAAATTGTACAATAAAAGGTTCATTGGTACTACAATATCAGAACGACCCTCGTCTGTCCTTATTCCAAATTGTACCATAATCGGTCCTTGAGTTAAAGCGATCTCAATATGCGGCCTAAAATCTTTGTCCCGTAATTACACTATAATCGGTTCATCGCTTTTTGAGTAATTGAAGATGACGTCACACTAATCGTATCAGTTAAACTTGTCAGGACACAAAATTGGGTTTCTGAGGATGAGATAATTCTGTGAGTTATTCTGGGAGTTCTAGGAAGGGAGAGGAGCTGGAGATGTCCGCCTCAAGAAGGAGAAAAAAAAGCTTTGCTGTTTACCCTTGTTTGTGTACTCGCACTGTCTAGGTATACGGTATACCTTCAAGGTCTATATACGCATTGTATACCTGCATTGTTTATTTATGAAACTAGAAATTGTTAACTATTGATGTAAATTTAAAACTGTGTATATATCCAGTCTCGACATAAGAGAAACATTCGGTGTACACATTAAACAAACCAAACTGTACACTTTATACACTATACTCATATTAACCTCAGCTCACACCATCATCTACAAGACAGTGAGCAGCGACACTCCAGGAGGTACTGTGGCCCACACTACACTCAACCAACTTCATTAAACCCAACCCAAGTCAGGTACCAGACCCATTCACAGCTGGGTCTAGTGGGAGTGCCCTGGGCATGAACCAACGACCCTTAGGACAGAAGAAAAACAATGTATCCACTCCGCCACCGAACTAACTCCCTTATCAAATCACATGCACCCAACCGGTGTGCGTGCGTGCTTGCGTGTATAACTCTATTCTTGTGTATATAATAACAGCCAATATCTCCCCAACACATCTACACAGATCCCCACATATCTTAAAGTAACTCCCTTCCCCCTCTCTTTCTCCCTCCCCCCTCTCTCTCTCCCTCCCCCCCTCTCTCTCTCCCTCCTTTCCTTCTACTCATTCATTCACTCACCCTCAACCCCACCTCCTATCTGTAACACCCCTTTCCCCCTCATCACCTCCTCCTCAGCACAAAACAGCGTGAGTAATCCGGACAAAACAGGGCAAGACAGAGCTCTGTAAAAACACCCTCTCACGCCTCCCCCGTGACACACAACGGTCGGGTCGCCGTAAAGAATGAGATCCGTGGAAAAGATTGCAGCTTAGTCGCCGGTGTCTCTTTGTAGGAGGGCCTGGGAGTGAGGGGGAGGGCGTGAGAGGGGGCCCATTGAGAAGCACAGTCACGCGCCAAGGTTTTGCTGGGAGGCTGTGTTTTGGAGGAGCGGCAGCCAAGGTGGGGAAGAGGAGGTGCTGTCGTGCCTTGGAGGAGTAGGTTTGCCTCCTTCACTCTCACCCACTGGCAGGAAGAGGAAGAAGAAGGAGGAGGAGGAGGAGGAGTGTCTAGGCTGTAGGGTCTTGATTACGTAGAAGAGTGAGGGTGAAGGGGTTGGCAGGAGCGTTGAGGACGGTGTAATGATGGAGGGAAGGTGAAGAGAATTAGGTATCTATGTATGTATGTCTGTCTATTAGTATGTATGTATGCATGTATATATGTATGTATGTATATATGTATGTAAAAACCTACACACAGACGAAGTAAGATCAAAGTAGAAGAACACAGAGACGACCAAAATAACTCTCCATATTGTGTTCTCCGTCTTATGAGTTTCTTGATGCATGGAAAGGAAGGAAGAAAAAAAAAGAAAAGAAAATACATTAGATAAAAACCTTCATTACTTGGCCAACATCCAACCAGAGATCAAAATAGAGTCTGTGTTTTTATTACCAAGTGAGGGTTTTTGTGTTACGTTGTTGGCTGAGAGAGAGAGAAAGAAGAGACTAATACCTCCCCGCTGCCTTGCCATCCACACACACACACACAGTCAGTCGTTAACTCATTGCTGGATAACTCAAGGCAGATGCGATTCAATGCTCTTAAGTCTAATAACCCGAGTCAGCTCCTCTCACCCTCCTCCTCCTCCTCCTCCTCCTCCCTCTCCTCTTGACAACACCACGCATACATATCATCCTCCAAGGGGCATCTGAGAGGGGTCCTATCTTGAAGTAACTTAGCCCTTACAACCAACATGACCTGACCTGACCTGACCTAACCTAACCTAACCTAACCTAACCTAACCTAACCCTTTGAGTATAATATCATCGTGTAAAAAAAGAACTGACTATCGTATTCAAAGATTTAAGGCACTGTAAACAAGGAATTAATATCAATGCAAAATAATAATAATAATAATAATAATAATAATAATAATAATAATAATAATAATAATAATAATAATAATAATAATAATAATAATAATAATAATAATAATAATAATAATAATAATAATAATAATAATAATAATAATATATAATAATAATAATAATAATAATAATAATAATAATAATAATAATAATAATAATAATAATAATAATAATAATAATAATAATAATAAATAATAATAGTTTTTTTAGTTTAACAAATTTATTGGCAGAGCTTGTAGTACAGTTTGCCTATTCTGAGTAATTCAGTCAGGTCTTGACACTGAGGGTGACATTACCCATATGAATCTGACCTCTATACATTTATAGCTGTTAATGAATATGATGTATTTCTTTGTGTATGAACCTCTGTCCTAATTGACTCTTAGGAAGTATAACAATAGAAGCAAAATAAAGAAAGGTGAGAAAAGAAGAAAGAAAAAAGAGGCGAACGATGATGATAAGGGGAGAAGAAAGAGGAATAAGGGACGTGATTATATAGTAATCAAAAGAAAAAAGGAGAAAGAAGACGAAAGAAGAGTAGACTGAAGAAAGACAAAACAGGGGAAAGAAGAAGAAAAAACAAATTAAACGTGAAGTAAAAGAAAAAAAACGAAAACAAAAACGAAAATAAACGAATGATTGGGAAAAAAACAAGAGAAACGAAATAAAAGAGGAAGAAGAAGGTCAAACGAAAGAAGAAGGAAACTAACAATAACACAACAACAAACCACAAACTTAATTGGACTTTAATGACCTGTGGGACTTGGAGGACCAGGTCATTAAGGCCTTGACCTCACTTGTATTAAAACTAATTTAAAGTGACTCTCTTTCTCTCTCACTCTCCTTTAGTCTTACAGCATATTAAAGTGACTCTCTCTCTCTATCTCTCTCTCTCTCTCTCTCTCACACATTCATACCGTGTTTATTCTCCAACAGCCAAACAAATCATAAATCCAAATGTCAATATAATTTCTATGCAGTTTCGAGGCATCAGATGAACCCCTGACCACAGCGTGAAGATGATGGTTGACACGGTAACTGTTCCTGACCGTGTGCGGGTGAGGGAGGGGTGAGAGGCGTGAGGGAGGAGGGTGAGGTGGGGAGGTGAGAGGGGGGTGGGAGGGGAGGGTGAGGAGGGGGTAATGGGAGGGAGGGTGAGAGGGGGTAATGGGAGGGGGGGGTGTGAGTGTTTGACTGTCCAACTACATTGTGTCTGTATAAAAGGTTAAATGTGCTATAATCAACGTGCTTATTTCTGCTTATAAGTAATACTGATAAGGAGAAGATAAGATAAGGAGAGTCAGATAAGGGTTGAGAAGAAGGTGTATGTTGTGTTAGTCCCGAGTAAAGGAGAGACGGAGCTGTAGTGAGGTCCTGTACTGTAGATAGTGTTAGTTAGGGTCTGGCTAACTTGTTTATTTGTGTAGGATAATGGAGTGTATCAGGGTGTGTTTTTATGGCGGGGATCTTATGAGAGGGACACACACACACACACACACACACACACACGTATTACCAAGCATGGATACAAATCAACCCAGTTGCCATCCTTAAATCTGTGGGTTGGCGACCACATCCCACCAACACTCAACTTCAATATATTAGATCGTGTAACTCTTATATACCTCAAAGAAACAACAAGTAGGGTAATTAAACTATTCACTATTATTTTATGTGTCGTAAGATGTAAGAGTCCTATTTATAATCCAGCCATTAGAATAAAGGCCCATTAGGATTGGAGTCCATTATGATATGGTCCCATTGGGGTTCATTTGACCAGATACTAAATACGTGGTATGTATCAAGCATCTTGGGGTCATGTTTCAATGTGTTTCGAACCCTATGGCTATGTATCTATGTGTCATGAGCCCTTGGGCCATGTATCTGTGTCTCATGAGCCCCCGGGCCACGTGCCAGTAATGGGTGTTATCGTGTGTTCTCATCCCCCCTCATCAACCAGAATCCTCCACCAATTCTCACTAATCCTATTATAGCTTCAAACAACAGCCGGGATGTAGCGAACCCTGTGTAGTGATGGCGGTGTGTGGGGGCTGTGTGGCAGGTGTGTGGGGCTGGCAGTGGGGGCTGGCAGTGTGTGGGGGCAGGCAGTGTGTGGGGGGCAGGCAGTGTGTGGGGGCTGAGTGTGGGGGGCTGGCAGTGTGTGGGGGCTGGCAGTGTGTGGGGGCTGGCAGTGTGTGTGGGGGGGGCTGTGCGGTGTGTGTGGGGGCTGGCGGTGTGTGTGGGGGGCTGGCGGTGTGTGGGGGTGATGGCGGCCGGTCATATGGAGGTGATGGCGAGCTGCGAGTGGTGGTGTCTGGGGGGTGGTGGTATCTGGGGTCTGGTGGTGGTGGAGTAGAGGTTTGGTGGTGGTGGTGTAGGGAGCTGGTGGCGGTGGTGTAGATGGCTGGTGGTGGTGGAAGTGGTGGTATAATTAATTTCTTAGCCCTCCCACAGACAGTGTTAAGAGGTCAGTGTAGATGGTCAGTGTGATGTTATTTTCAGTCTGCAGGTTATGTATGTGGTCAAGAGCTCTCACTTTGGCAATGTGTTGGAGATAGGATTATGTGTGGTCAGTCGTTTAGTCGGGTACGTGGGTGTTGTGATACTGAAGGGAACTGTCCGCCAGGGTGGCAGGAAGCGCTGCTGTGTCTCAGCTTTGTACAGATGGTTTAGTCCAAACATCTTCATATGTGTAGCTGTAGTTCGGATCCATTTAGATTCACCAGTTTCATGACTCAAATATTCTAGCAGTTTCTTAGAAGCAATGTTATCTGGATCACCACGCATAAGCCTCAGGGCTATCAAGAGGTTGACTTAAATTATTCTATCTCTGACACTGGGTATACCTAGTTCTTTCCTCATATTAATTACCTAAGTGCTCACGGGACAACCTAAAATAATTCTAAGGGCTTTATTTTGCATTTTTCTTGCTTGTCAGTGCCTTTCCCGTCACGAAGGACCAGAGCTGGTGCGTGGTAATCTATCAGAGATCTTATATAGCCTAGGTACATTGTTTTTACAATTCTGATATTGGCGCCATAAAGTGGGTTGTACCCTGCCACATATGGTGTGTGGGGGTTGGTGGGGGTGGCATAGGGGCTGGTGGGGGTGGCATAGGGGCTGGTGTGGGGGGTGGGGGGTGGTGTAGGGGCTGGTGGGGGTGGTGTAGTGGCTGGTGGTAGCGGTGTGTGGGGTGGTAATTTTGTTCATTGTAATACTAGTCTAAGATATTGTTTTTATTTAGCTATATAATTATATATAAAGTACATTATGTGTGCTTGTTTGTCTGTTCCTTATGCCTTTCCACAATTCTGAAGGGATGGAGCTTAAATTTGGTAGGGAGGTGCACTATCTCCTGGCCCTCAGCACGGGTAACGTAAGGTACCATCCTCTTGGCATAGTCACCTCATATACAGTATATTAGCATACTGCACCTCCACACAATTCTGAATAAACTCCAGACCTTCCTTTTGGTTCGTTCAGGTGTCAGTTTTAAGACAAGCAGAAAATTTCCAGGTGGAACGAGGTCTTCCAATAGTCGCCTGCCTGTGTGTGAGCCCTGGGGCCCACCAGGCACCTTAAGGCATGGAGGAATGTGAAAGTGGCCCCGATGCGGCTCCTCTGACGGAGTGTCAGGTCGAGTTAGCAGTCGCTTGCCCAAGTTTTAACACTTAATGGGATTAGTCAGGAATGTCCGAGGCGTATTGTGGCTTTTATTTTCGACTTTTTTAACATATTGACTCAAATGAATGTCTTTTTTTCCGAATATTTTTCTTGTAGATAAATTTCTTCTCGTACCTGACTGCACCTGTTAACGAGTTACGTAACTACGGGACTAGACAGGCATATCCAAAAGGTATTGTTTTTTTTTCATACGACTCTTCGAAATTCAAACAACTTTTGTGAATTATTCTTTTCACGAAGACTGTTCATGGTTCAAATACCCGTAAGTCAGACAACCATGGGATTGATCACGAATGTTCAAGAGAGTTTCACCCTGGTTTTTAGTTACAACTTTCCAAGCTAAATAATATGAATCACAAACCTTCGTTTTCCGGATTCTTATTGTCCAGAGACTCGCTCACAGGTCAGACAAGCTTCTCCCAATCGTTTTTGTTTTTTAATTTATGTACAACAACCGTAGCAACACGGTCTGTCTCCTGCCCTCCATTTTGTGTTGTGATCACACCCACCTTGTATTCTACCCACGTACAAAAAATTTTATGTAAAACGATTCGACTATTCTGTTTCTCCACCGCCAAGTCCTTGTTGGTATGTGTGTTGCTGAGGTTTTTCTACTCTCTTAGACGAAGAAGTACAAGAGACGTCATTAAAGGTATCACTGACCAAATAGAGAACATTGTCTCGCACTTTAACTTTTCTCTTCGATGTGAATGAATATTCCATCAGCCAAATAGAGAACACCCACTCGTTCTTTAACTGTTCTCTTCAACGTGAATAAAGAACAATACATCACTAACAGTTCTCCCAGATGGAAATAAACATAATAGACTTTGATCTCTGAGTGACCTGGGATAGATCTTCGTGTCATGGTGGATGTAGACTGCCTGCTGAATATTTCTGAGTATGATCAAATAACCATGTTTTAATGCTGTACGTTTTATGTAGTTGAATGTGAAAAAGGACATTATGAATCACCCGCCTGCAGGTCGCGAGAAGCTAATGCCTTGTAGTGTGAGTTTAGCATAACAGTATACAGGTACACTGTTGTATCTCTCTTGTTATTTAAAGTTTTATCGCTTCAAAGACTGGTGTAGGAATTTATCAGAATAAATAGTACACATGAGAAACGCTATTATGTAAATGGGTTTGATCAACTGTTCTGTGTGTGTGTATGTGTGTGTGTGTGTGTGTGTGTGTGTGTGCGTGTGTTTAAATATCATTACTAGATAAATACATCAATAATTACTACATAAATACACAAAATACACAATATTTCTGCCTTAAATGAATTTGTTCATGAGACTAAATATATAATACGCTATTTGAAAAGCATAAATAACCTTGATTAACGTGAGGTAGACAGATAATCACCTCTCTCCCTCTCTCTCTCTCTCTTTTCCATAATAATCATCATCTCACCCTCCCTCCCTCCCTCCTTCCCTCGCTCTTATAGTCTTACCCTCCCCTTCCCTTCTACCCTCACAATCCTCCTCACACTCTCCTTCCCTCCTTCACTCCTCCCTACCCTACCTCCCCCCTTCCCTCTTACAGTCTAACATTCCTTCCTTCCTTACTAACCTCCAACCTTCCCTCCTACCTACTCTCCCTCCATCCAAAAGTTTTACCCTCTCTCCTCCGTTCCTTCCTTCCTAAGACTTCACCTTCCTTCCCTCCTTCTGCCCTCTTAGCTTCACCCCCTTTAACCAACCCACCCTCTTTTCCTCCCTCCTTCCTTTTCTACTGGCTTACCTTCCCTTCTTTCTATACTCTCTTCAACCCTCTCACTTCTCAACCCTCGTCCTCCTAACTTCTCCGCCTCACAAGCTCATTATTTATGAGACGACTCCCCTCCTGAGGTCACCCCGGGATTAATCAGAACGATACTGAGAGGGACAGCAGATTACTCCTTGTGTAATTATCGTGTCTGTGATGAGAAGTTGCTGTGTAAATGGGTCGACCCCTTGCTGACACCGCCAACCTATACCCCTTGCCGACCTAGTGATAACATCGACCCTGTGCTGATACCGGGCTAACCGAAACCTCTAGCCGACCTTATGATAACCTGACCCCTGTGCTGATTTCGATCCCGTGCTGACATCGACCCCTTGCTAGTATCAACTCCGGCTGAAATCGACCGACTCCGTGCTGACATCAACCCTATGCTGACACGTACCCCGTACTGACCTTCTTTCGTCAGTTTTTTAGCTCTTCTTCGTCAGCTGGGTCCTGAGGAATCCTGGTCAGGTCGTCTACCACTCTTACTTTTTATCATAGGTTGTCGTCAGGTGGTCTGTGATTTTTCTTTGTTCCCTTCTCCCCTTTTTATCTGCTTCTTCTTGGGTCCTCTTTCTCTTGGTTTACCCCTTCCTCTTCATTTTCTTTGGTTCTCATCATCATCATCTACCTCTTCCCTGTCTTCTTCCTTCTCCTCCCCATCATCTACCTTTTCCTTGTCTTCCTCCTCATCATCTTTATTTATTTCTTCCCTGTCTTCCTCCTCCTCATCATCATCTACTTCTTCCCTATCCTCCTCCTCCTCCTCCTCTACTCCCTTCTTCGACCCTCTTTATCTCCTCTTTCTTCTCCCCGTTCCATCTCTTCCCTCTCCGACTACCAATGTTTTATGCATAGACTAATTAGACGGAAATTCTGTAAGGAAGAGGCCCTCTCCTGGTACCCTCATATGGTATGTTAGCGTATGTCGAGTCTTGGTCACACTTTCACTGCGGGTACGTTGATGGTGGTTGTGGCAGTGGTGGTGTGGTAGTGGTGGTGGTGTGGTAGTGGTGGTGGTGTGGTAGTGGTGTTGGTGTGGTAGAGGTGTTGGTGTGGTAGTGGTTTGGTATGGTGATGGTGTGTGGTGTGGTGATGATGGTGATAGTTATGGTGTAGTAGACTGACTTCTGAACAGTTGTCTTTTTAAACACACACACACACACACACACACACACACACACACACACACACACACACACACACACCTCCACCTAATCTACTCATATTAATCACCGTAATTTTGTTATTTACGAGATAATTGACCACAACAATCTGAACAAACCGGAAGTAATCGTAAACAATAATGAATATAAAACCAACCTTATTATATAGGTATAATAAATTAATACAGTATAATATAGGAGTTTGTGCTGTGCTGGAGTAAAGTGTGACGATTATATTCTGTTGCTGAGGAAATTAATAAATGGTAATAGGTAATGTAATGCGGTTCTCCCTTCAGACTAAGACAAAATTAAGAAGACATGAGAGCAACTGTTGGTCCCTTAAACATGACTGCAATTCGGGTCAGTGTGGATAAAGTACACTGTCTACCAAACCTTCGGTACGCCTGGAGCCACCGTAGAGCCGACACTTCATTCGACCGTTTCCACTTCTCTATTTTTTATGGATTGGAAGTGACCCAGGATCGAACCAGCGATCCCCAAAACAGGATGCGAGGACTGTATCCAATTATCCAGAGAGCATACAAACAGACACAGCTAAAACAAACCACAGCGACCAGGATAACAAGAAGCATAAAGCAATTAATATCAGATCTGTGCTTATTGCTCCCCCGATATAACGTAATCAGAGGCTGGTGTTTAACTCTGTGTCACCAATTACCAATGAATTAAACGGAATTTATAGCCTGGGGACGGGAGGGGGTGGGGGGTCAGGGTTGGGACGGAGGGGTCAGGGGGGAAGGTAAGAGTCAGGGGAGGGAAGGGGGATGCAGGAGGGAAGGGAAAGGGGAAGGGGAAAGGCATGAGGGAGGGAAGGGGAATGCAGGGAGGGAAACTGGGAGGCATGAGGGAGGGAAGGGAGGAGGCAGGGAGGGAAGGGGAATGAAGTGAGGGAAACGGGAAGGAAGGGAGAGACAGTAGGAGGTAGGGAGGGAATGATGCAGTAAAGGGAGAGCAGGGGATATGGTGGGAAGGGTTATGATGGTAAAAGAGAATGGGAAAATATATAGTAGGGGTATTAGAGAGGGGAGAGGTGATTAGGTGATTTACAGGTGATTTACAGGTGATTTACAGGTGATTTAAAGGGATTAATAATTGTTGTTGTGGGAGGATGGGTACGGGGAGGGGGTAAGCCAAGGGGAGAGGATTAGAATAATAGTCACGTGGCAGGGTCAACTGAGGCCGTGTATTGACCCTCCCTGTCATCGTCTGCCTTCCTCCCTCTCCATCCCACGTTCCTCCCCCCACCACCCCCCTCCCCAGCCCGTAATTACTCAACCAAGAATCCGTCCCTCGCGTATGATAGTTTAAAGACCCGTGTCTCTTTAATCCCCAGGTAAATAAGCCCGGAATTTCCTCCTGATTCAGACGAAGCTGCTGTTAATCATCTTTAAAACAGCCACAAATTCCACGGGGTCGATTTTAATTAAAGTTTTGAATAATAGACAATGTGTTGATGAACGAGCCAGGGTTCTTACACTACCTACCTGGCCGTGAGGTAACAAGGGCGTTCCGAGTTATGCTAATGAGAAGCGGGTTTTATTTCTATGGTATTTATTTCATTGTTTACGAGTGCTGTTATTTCATTGCCGATTTTTGGATAGTTTCCGTCGGGAGGCTGTGTGTTTAGTACTTCAATAATTAAGAGAAAAATATATTATATGCAGGTTAAGGGTCTTGTTTCATTACCTGTGTTCTTGATGGTGTCACGCCGTCTATTGCTTGCAGGAACATCTCACAAACACACACAAACTCACATACAACAGAGATTTTCTTACTCGTTTCAACAAACTATATAAATGTATATTGACTGCAAAAAAAACTAGTATCATTAATTAAATATATAATAACATCACAGGTTCAGGCAAACCTAACATGTCAATGACTTGTATAACATCACCTGGCTAACGTTTGTTTGTAGTTGGATATAACGTATTAGGTGTAGTTTACTGAGCAACCATTTTACTGAATATGTTTATGACTGCTGTGTGTGTGTGTGTGTGTGTGTGTGTGTGTGTGTGTGTGAGTGTGAGTGTGTGTGTGTGTGTGAGTGTATGTGAGTGTGTGAGTGTGTGTGTGTGTGTGTGTGTGAGTGTGTGTGTGAGTGTGTGAGTGCGTGTGTGTGTGTGTGTGTGTGTGTCTACACATATATTCATTTTATATAGCTAACGATCCATGTACTCTGTGTCAGCTCTCGATCAAACATCACTGAGGCTCATGATTGTATCTACCTGGAGCGTGGACCGGCACACTCATCTCTCATTAACCAAGTTAAACAATTAGATTAATTACCTGTGAGTGAAAGTCTGGCCGCTCCACATCCTATTGGCGGAGGACGGAGGAAAGTTCAGGTAATTATTGATCATTTTCATACAGGTATTTATTATCTCTTTTCTATACTGTTTAATCAATTTTCCAACACCTGTTTACTTCTTACTTAATTTGTTTATTGTTTTTAAATTACTTATTTATTGATTCATTTATTCCCATTTAATAATTAGTTATTTTTATATCTACTTTAATAACGTATTTCTTTCTCTATTTCCACTAAAAAGATAATTTTTTTAATATATAAATATATCCCTATGACCGTGTGTCAGTGGTGCTTGCCTTTCTGATAACTCAAATATTTGCCTTGTAATTTAATGATAAACAAATACAGATTTAACTATATAGGCCCATACTGTGAACATACCGAAACGTACGAGTATATGGCGATGGCGAGTATATGGCAATAACGAGTATATGGCAATAACGAGTATATGGCAATAACGAGTAAATGGCAATAACGAGTATATGGCAATAAATAGTATAGTGTTAATAGGGACACTTGAGTAAGCTTAATCATGTGTTTGAATCACATGAAGGTGAGGTATTTCAGCGTATTTCACCTGATGATTAAATTCTCAAATGCTACCTGGGGGTTAAGTTAGGTTAGGTCAGGTTAGGTTAGCCTAGTTTAGCTTAGCTTAGCTTTAGATTAGGCTATGTTAGAATAGGTTTAGTTAGGTCAAGTTAGGTTATAAGCTGGGGGACTAATATTCGTATGATCAGAATATTGTCGTAAAAAAGTGAGAAAATAGATTCAGTAATACTAATGGGTAACACACAGTCATATAACACCAGACCGTCAATAATGGATTAATATACAGCGCGAAAGCTGGATAATGCAATTTTTGTTTCACCTTATCCATATAACCACCTTGCTGCCGTGATGTGTGGAGCAGAAGTTTAAAATCAAATTGGAATTATTTTATTATAATTATTTACCATTATAATTATTATTACATTTACAACAACATTAATGTCAATGAGTCGTAAAATTATCATTGCATTATATTGGTTGTAGGGGAAAATAATACACAGTTGTGGGTAAATTCTCTCGATTATTGGCAATTATCTGACGTCAACTGCTTCATGGTATAGATTGTCGTCAGAACACCATGATCAAACACTACATAACAGGTTGGTAAATCCATGGGATCTACTTTCATTTTTTTTATGACTTTAAAATTTCTGTACCTGTATTCGTTTATGTACCTGAGATTACATTTTGTACCTGTAGTTATAAATCAGTATGTATAGATTTACTTATATCTGTATCTGTTCTATCTTCATCTGTACTTATATTTTTACCTGTACTAATGATGTACCTGTAGTCCAGTAAAAAGGTGGATACGTAATTGTAATTTAATGTCAAATAATAACTTTTAATATGATAAGGCATATTTTTTATTACTCCATTGGTACATTATTTTACAAAACTGATAGAGAGATTAAAAAAAAAATAAGATCAATTTTTATTAAACTAATTTGTTGCTGAGAAATTTGGGGACACTGTCGACCTCCACGTGTAAAGCGAGACAGTGGAGGGTGTTACTCGCTACCTGGTTACTGGAGCTAATTAATCACTGCCAACCTCAGCTACTACCTGTTCCTCCCCTCCCACATATTCTCCGTTCCTCTCTCCCACATATTCCTAATCCCTCCCTATTTCTCTCCTACCCTTCTTCTAAGCTTCCTTACTTCTCTCCCCTCAACTAATGATACTAAATTACTCTCTTATTTCCTTTCTCCCCTGTACAATATCTCCCATCCCTTGCTGACCGTCCCCCCCTTATCAACACCACCACTCGAGACTTGACCAACACGATCGTATTTATATTATCATCTCGACTTAATTATATACATTACAAAATCACTTCAGAGTTATTAATGTTCTTTCTGATAATATTTACTTATTCTAACCCAAATGTCAATAAATAAGTGACAAATAATACGAAAACAACCAAATAATAGAAATCCACCAAATATATTATTATGAATCACAATAAGAGAAAGTAAGTAATTATGTAAATCAATTGTGTATCTGACTACCAAGGTTACACACACTGTTTACATGGTACACAGATGCGTGCGTCAGATGGCTCAACTTCCCCGCTATGTACAGTATTCACCCAAATTGTTTCATAGACTGTACATAAAACGTTTCATTATACATTAAAAATCGCCTCATTTCACAATCACACCCCAGTCATTATCACCAGAAGCATTATGGTGACTTTTAATACTGTACCGCAAATCAATATTGTCCTCATTACCATCAACGTTAGTTAGTATTACCAATACTATACTACCACCATTGTCACCACCATCCTTTCTACCGCCACCAGCATTACCACAATCACCACCACCACCACCACCACCACCATTACCAACACTACACTACCTTCACCACATCAACACCACCATCACACTACCCTCACCACCACCAGACTATCATCATCACCATCACCACCACCAACACCATTACCACACTACCCTCACATTCCCCAACAATGTCTGCAATCAATCAATGACGGTCTCCCATGGCATCCAGACTCCCTGGTGATTGCAATGGGATCCCTTTACTGTCACTGCCCTCCCATCCTCCCTCTCTCCCTTCCTCCCTCCCTCCCTCCTAGCTGGCCTGCGAAACCCTTCCACTAACCATTCCATCTACCCCTTTCACTACCCCTCTCTCCCTCCTCTCACTGACCATCCCATCCCTCTTATCCCTCTCTCTCCCTCTCCCCACTCTCCCTCTCCTATACCGAGTCTATTTTTCGTTAGGTCGACACCGGAATTTCCTCGTTCAGCTGATGCCTGGTGACGGATCGATACTATGTGAGGGGTGGTGAGGGGTGGTGGTGAGGGGTGATGGTGACGGGTGGTGGTGGAGGGGTGATGGTGAGGGTGATGGTGAGAGGGGTGATGGTGAGGGGTGGTGGTGAGGGGTGATGGTGAGGGGGGATGGTGAGGGGTGATGGTAAGGGGTGATGTGAGGTGATGGTGAGGGGTGATGGTGGAGGGGGAGTGGTGAGGTGGTGGTGAGGGCTGATGGTGAGGGGTGGTGGTGATGAATAAGTTGTAGTGAGAGGTATAGCAGTGAGGGGTGGTAAAGGATTCCGAGAGGCAATGAGGGGTAAGATGAGGTAAGGAGAAAAGGATGAGATGAGATGAGGCAAGGTAAGGGGGGGGGGCGGTGAGGTAAGGGGGGCGGTGGAGGGGTATGAGGGCTGGTTAGAGGGGAAGTGAGGTGAAGGGGTGGTGACTGATCGATTGTGTGTGTGTGTGAGAGAGAGAGAGAGAGAGAGAGAGAGAGAGAGAGAGAGAGAGAGAGAGAGAGAGAGAGAGAGAGAGAGAGAGAGAGAGAACATACTCCAACACACAGGAGAATAAATTGGTACCATTCTATTTACATTTCCCTCCCCGTATATAATACATGTATGCAGGAGGGGTGAGGGAGCAGTGGACTGGGGCCATGAGAATACTAACCCCATTTCCATTTTTACACATTTATAAAAAAAAATCTACATGTAGACTGAACTAATAATACCTGTTCATTGATTTGTGACCGAAATACCATAGTGGAGGATTATGGCATCTGTGCACTTTTGGGGGGAGGGGGGAAGTGGGAGGGGAGGGGATGAAGGGGATGGAGGGGGAGGGAGGGGAGGGAGGGGAAGGGGAGGGGGGGGGGGGGAAGGGGAGGAGGGGAGGGGATGGAAGGGGAGGGAGGGGAGGGGGGGGCGGAAGAAATATATATATTTTTTTTATGATTTATAGGGAAGAGAGCATGACAGGTGAGGAGGGGGGCCATAACAGGTGAGGTCTAGGGAGGGGAAGAATGAGAGGTGTGGTTTGGGGAAGGAAGCATGGGAGATCAGAGACACTAAAGCGAGCATAAAAGGTTTGGTGAGGGGTGAGGATGAGAGGTGGGGAGTGGGGAGGAGAGGTGAGGGGAGGGATGACGGGAGGTGAGGGGTGAGAGAAGGTGAGGGGAGGCGAGGGTAGGAGGAGCCAGCACCATTACCACACACATATACAACTACCCAACCACACGTCTCATCACCTGTACCTGTGAATTAACACACAGCATCACCAGGTACGACTCCCTCCGCCCACTCTCTCAGTACAGGTATGTAGCTACGAGTGCTGGAGAGAGAGAGAGAGAGAGAGAGAGCGAGAGAGAGAGAGAGAGAGAGAGAGAGAGAGAGAGAGAGAGAGAGAGAGAGAGAGAGAGAGAGAGAGAGAGAGAGATATTGGTGATGTTGCGGTGGGTGGTGGTGATAAGGTATACAGTAGAAGCGACACAAAGTAGAATACTGTATAACAAACTACACCACATCAAAGGACACTTAATTACATCCGTGAAACATAATATTTCTATTTATGAAAAAAGTATTAATATTTTTTTTAATACTTAT
This sequence comes from Homarus americanus, assembly GCF_018991925.1. NCBI lineage: Eukaryota > Metazoa > Arthropoda > Malacostraca > Decapoda > Nephropidae > Homarus > Homarus americanus. The sequence goes on from NW_024730668.1 coordinate 2,413,065, forward strand.
GAAATATCTAAAGTTTAATTACAGACCAACCAAAGGACGCTGAAGGTTCTTGATACAAACTGAAGGAGTCCATCGAAGAATTTGTTATATAAAATGATATAATTTTCATATATGCTGACAGACACAACCAAAGTGCACCTGCTTGTCTGTCTGTGACCTTAGTTGTTAAACATATTCTGCAGATAAACCCAATTTAGTGACAAGGTGAGTACAACGAGTTTGATCTGTCCTTATATGTGTGACGGACGACGGGTGAGAGACGACAAACAACGGACAGTAAGACACCAACGGACAGTAAGACACCAATGGACAGTAAGACACCAATACATCTCCCTCACAGGACAGAAAAGAATAAAAAAAACAACAAAGAACAACTGGGACTATTACAACCTATAACACTTTACGAAATATAATTAATGCGCATACATAGATATATAGCTCGGGAATAAACGCTTCTCCCACCTAAAAGAGTTACGGGGGAAATAGTCATACACGGGAATTACCTGGTCTGTGGTGCTGCTCATTTCCCTACCTGTATTATTCATTAATATGGGAGTCAGTGTTGCCAAGTAAGAGTCAGTGTTGCCAAGTGGAGGTCAGTGTTGTCAGGTGGAAGTCAGAGTTGCCAGGTGGGTTAGTGTTGCCAGGTGTAGGTACTCAGATGATTGATATATTTTTTCTCAATACTTGCCACACTTTGTGCTGGGGAACTTTGATAACAGCCGGCGATGATAATAACAATATCGGCCCCGGTATTGGTAACATCCGGACGAGTGCACCAACCATTATCCAACGTTGCTAATTTCTAAAAGTTCACTTTCGTTAAATTCGTCCGGACCAGCGAGTCTCACGCCGGACCTGTCTGTTACCTGTTTGTGGAGAGTGTAGCTAAACGGATTATATATATATATATATATATATATATATATATATATATATATATATATATATATATATATATATATATATATAACAAAGAAATATATCTGTTTGTTTGTGTGTCCGCACGAGAATCTCGGAAACAACTTTACCGATCTGTAGTGATGATGGATGGTGTTATATGTAGTGATGATGGATGGTATTATATGTAGTGATGATGGATGGTGTTATATGTAGTGATGATGGATGGTGTTATATGTAGTGATGATGGGTGGTGTTATATGTAGTGATGATGGGTGGTGTTATATGTAGTGATGATGGGTGGTCTTATATGTAGTGATGATTAGACAATAAAATAATAACAGTTTAATGCTAAGAAAATATACTTTGCTGTACCGTTGTAGCGAAAAACATGGTGGAACTTACATACACTGTTAATGAACTATTGATGGAAGAAGAAGTTTTGGGGACTGAACAGTGAGACAATGTGGATCCTCCTGGAGGGTGGCGTCCTACCGTGGCCTAGCGAATGAGCCGTTTCTGCTAGTGTATATATATATATATATATATATATATATATATATATATATATATATATATATATATATATATATATATATATATATATATATATATATATATATATAATATCCTTTACTCTCGTCGTCTAAATATCTTTGCTGCAGTATGAACCAACACACTCTGGTTAGGTACAAAACAATTATTTTATACATCTATAACAAAAACAATAAACATTAAACAATCTGGCTACACATAATTGAATATTTCATAAATAATCCTTTCCTCTCGTTCGCTAAATTTCTGTAAATGAAAATTCATACGAACACGTTCTAGTTAAGGCCAGGGATAACCAAACTAAATTAGAATATTATCAATACTGGAAAACAAACCCAAAAACATTACCAGCATTACGTCAGCGAGAGTATTTCCCGAATAATCCTTTTGATCGTATAGTCTAAAGCCTCTATAATTAAATATAGAATAATATAGCAGAGGGGAAGATATATATAGCTTAGTGTGGGGGAGGAGGGGGATATATTGTTATAGTAGTGCTAGTGATAACATCTATAGTAATTAATAATAATTGTAAAGTAGATGTAGGAGTAGTAATGATAACATCAGTAGTAGAAGTAGAAGTAATAGTATTAGTATTAGTATTAGTATTCGTGGGCTCAGAGCGTGGGTGCTGCACAGCCAGCCAGCGTAGCACAGAGTGACACAGTTGCAGAGAGAGTGGGAGGGGTGGAGAGAGAGTAGAAGGGAGGGAGGGAGGGAGGGAGGAAGGAAGGGAGAGTAGAAGGGAGGGAGGGAGTCAGGGGAGGGAAGGGAAGGGAAGGGAAGGGAGAGAGGGAGGGAGGGTGAGTGTTTGGATCAATACTGCAACTCGCCCCACTCTGTCTTGCCCTGGTCGCCCCGTATTGGATTCTTGCAGCTCACCCTCTCAAGTACTCCGGGGCGTCTCGTCTTAGTTTTACACAGTCTCTACCATAGCTGGCAACCTCTCGTGTTTGTTTCCGTGTTTTTCTGCTTTTAAATTTCATGATACTTTGTGAGTGTTTGTGTGAGGTTTTTAATTGTTTTTTGAAGTTTAATGGGTGTTTGTGAGAATTGTGTGGGTGTTTGGGTGAGTTTTGTGTAGGCATGTGGATGTGTGGATGTTTGAGTACTGTTTGTTTGTTTGCGGGATGGTGTTTGAGGTTGTGGGTTGTTGTTTGTTTGGCTATTAGTGTATGTTATAGATACACGTCTACCTGGATGTGTGTTTGTTTATATGAATGACGTTTGTTTACGCACAGTGTATGTTTGTGTCTATGTAAACTGGTATAAAAAGAGAGAAGTCAAATGATACCTTAAGCAACGTCATCGAAACACACACACACACACACACACACACACACACACACACACACACACACACACACACACACACACACACACACACAAGCGTGCGCCGTTCAATATGACATCGCTACAAACTTTGAGAACAAAATATTTATATAATTAGTTATAAAAATATAAATAATCAATAATATTTGATTAAATAAACAAATATAATCAATCGATGTATTAGTACATAATTAAAGGGTAAATAAATTAATTTAAAGCAAAAGAAGTGAAGAATAAACAGTAAAAAAAAAAATATAAATATTAAACTGAAAAAATATGAAAAAATAATTAATTAACTAATGAGTAAAATATAATTATCTCTCAAATTAATCCTGTTACTGGAATAAAGAAAAACAAGTAAATAAAAAAATAAAGTTAGCAAGAGTCACCACTTCGAATAATGATGGGTCACACGATAGGTATATAACCTGCCTTTCCTCTTTCCCCTTCCACTCCCTGCCCCTCTTCCACTCCCTGCCCCTCTTCCACTCCCTGTCCCTCTTCCACTCCCTGCCCCTCTTCCACTTCCTGCCCCTCTTCTCTCTTCTACTTCACCTCCCTTCTACTTCCCACCCATCCACTCCTCCCCGGCCTGTTCCATTCCGTTCCACCCTTCCCACCCCCACCAACGCAGCTCCTCAGAGACCAGTGGGGATCAAAGGTCCTCATACCAACACCACAACAAAACCAACAAAGGAAAAACAATTGCAAAAATAAAAAAGTTACCTGAGTTAACAATGAAACAGGAAATAAAAACAAACTATGAAATATAGTGTTGTGTCGACGGGGGTTGGGGGGAGGTGGGGGAAATTGGGGGGAGGTGGGGGAGGTGGGGTTTGGAGGAGGTGGGGGTTTGGAGGAGGTAGGGTTGGGGAGGATGTGAGTGGGGGGGTCACTGGCACACACCATGCCATGTGTTCTCTCCTCCTTCCCATGTGGACTGTGACCTTTGTGACCTTGATGAGGTGATACACGAAGGTCAAATGTGTTTATGACCTTTAGGATGCGTCCATCAGTTGTTCCTAAGCAACTTCCACGAAACGGTAACCATCTCTATGTGGGACACACACACACACACACACACACACACACACACACACACACACACACACACACACACACACACACACACACACACACACAGCCACCGGCTGCAACTCTATTAATAAACCGTTTATTATTATTATTATTATTATTATTATTATTATTATTATTATTATTATTATTATTATTATTACACACACAGTCCAGGAACATTATGTCTGGATATTGCAAAACCATAAATAAATAAATAAATAATTAATCACATTTATTTAACAAACCTGAAAGGGAACACATTAAAGAGCTTTTAGCGACACTGTGTTGACCTTCCCCTTGTGACCTTGACGCTGAATCACATGTCGGCAAAATTTAGTCATTACTATTTCCTCGGTTAATGCCGGAACAGAGAGCAGTGGTCAGTAACCTTTGAGAACACCTGTGAATAAAATATATTCACGTATCAACACACAAATTGGTGTAGAAACTGTATATAACACATCTTCAGAAGCATGTACAGCCACAAGAGCAGAGACCAAGTACAGGGACATTAACTACAGTTAATACCACTACTACTACTACTGTCATTAATATCAACGTCATTATTATTTGTATCAAATCGCCATTATATTGTTCTCAACCAAGGCAGCAGAGGATGAGGAGAGAGCTCAACCCGGCGTGCGTCATCCCCTCGTCGATGGAGTTTATGAACTGTGTATAAGGAAATTATGTATGAAGTTTAATTGCATTGTGTCCCCGTCTGCCCGATGCAACTAGATTTATTGTGTGGGAAAACCATTTGTCTACAGAGTGACAGATAAAGGGACGGGCGAACGGTCAGGCGGGCGATCAATATCTATGGTTTCGATATCTCGGAATTATATAACTAGAGAAAATAATGAAATAAGAAGATTAATACATGAATTTTGTTGTAATTTTGAGAAACGTTCAGATATTTAGAAATATACACTGAGGAAGAGATAGATGACCATGACTTCAAAACACACACACACACACACACACACACACACACACACACACACACACACAGAGCTAATTACTTAACACACCTGGAGGACGCCACACGTGTTACGGTCATTACGGCTACTCTAATTATCATAACCATTTCATAGGGATCAAAATATATCAACACAAACAACTCTGGATGACGTAAGGTGACTGGTTAAAAAGGCTCCAGTTGTAACAGGTCTTAGTACTAATTGGCTCCAGTTGTAACAGGTCTTAGTACTAATTGGCTCCAGTTGTAACAGGTCTTAGTACTAATTGGCTCCAGTTGTAACAGGTCTTAGTACTAATTGGCTCCAGTTGTAACAGGTCTTAGTACTAATTGGCTCCAGTTGTAACAGGTCTTAGTACTAATTGGCTCCAGTTGTAACAGGTCTTAGTACTAATTGGCTCCAGTTGTAACAGGTCTCAGTACTAATTGGCTCCAGTTCCAATAGGTCCCAGGCCCGAGTTCTAAGACGCCCTTGCAGTTCAAATAGGTCCTAGTTCTATTAGCCCCCAGTCCTACCAGCTCCCAATACTAATAGTCCCAATTAATTAACCTATTGTCGTGTCCATAAGCATTAGTTCATAAGGTTTCTTTTTTTTTATCTAATACGTAATACATCCATAGGCCTACATTTTTTCCTATATTCTGAATTTAAAATATTTTATTATTTTTTCGTCAGCATCACAACAGGTGCTGCCGAGGTGATGGTGTCAGCTGCATGTGACCCTTCAGTATATTCAACGGCGCTGAATATTTATGTAAATTTATTCCACCTCGATAAATCTCTTTTAATTTCCACGATCAGAATATTTAGTCATTGGTGTTGATTTGGAATTAGTTATCTAGTTATTGAGTGTGAGTGAGTGAGTGAGTGAGTGAGTGTGTGTTTGTGTGTGTACGTGTGTGTGTGTGTGTGTGAGTTCAACCATGTTTTTTGTTTGTATTTGCGTGTGTTTATATGTAGGTTTGAATAACACCTTTGGGTACGACCTACACCTCTAACCCCACGACCTACACCTTTAACCCCACGACCTCCACCTTTAACCCCACGACCTCCACCTCTAACCCCACGACCTACACCTCTAACCCCGACCACCTCTATCCTACACCTCTAACCCCGACCACCTCCCCCGACCTACACCTTTAACCCACGACCTCCACCTCTAACCCCACGACCTACACCTACACCTTTAACCCCACGACCTCCACCTCTAACCCACGACCTACACCTTTGCTTGACCTACACCCTTTAGACTTGACCACCCCACGACCACCTCAACCCCCACCTCTAACCCCACGACCTACACCTTTAACCCCACGACCTCCACCTCTAACCCCACGACCTCCACCTCTAACCCCACGACCTACACCTGCCACTAACCTCGATCAAACAATGCGTCTCCTGGGATGTCGCTAAGAATTTTATTTGAAACTTTGAGAGAATTGATTACAAAAAAAACTTCGACAGGACGAACATTTATCTCCCTCAGTGATGCTTTAACATGGACGACGAGCAAGAGTTTTAATTTGATATCTTAGTCAATGTTCTGAAAGTTGGACCTCCTGTTCAGGTGACCATGACTTTTGCCTCTGGTGATGGGCCAAATGTAATGTCCTCAAGATGTTGGTGTGAAAAGTTTGGGTGTAATAAAAAAAACTCACCTAGTACCTGTTCTTATTATCAAAACAAAAGAAAGACAAATAAACACAATATCTAGCAATTTTTTTTTCATTTTTTTTTTGTGATATGTAGAATAATCAGTGACAGGACGAGCCGTGAATAGCAACCCGGCGTTCTCATTCTCCCTACAATCACACGTTCAGGGAAGCATTACCAGACGAATTTAGTGTCTGTGAAGCTCCTCCGGTGGTGGTTCACAGGCCCGTGACGTTTCATCAACACATTCAAATCGTTTCAAGAATTATGCGCCGGGTAAGGGAAAGTTTGCGGAGATCCAGACATACATCAGGCAAATACCTAGACACCCATATAAACACAGACCCAGAAAGACAGTCAAACGCCCAGAAAAGATATATATTCATAAAAAATTATTCATCCTTTCCTCTACTTGTGTATGAAGAAAAAATACAGGAACTGGAAAATATACACAGGTTATTCATCAATAAACTCTTGTTCATCCTACGAGAAGAAACAGCACAACATTACAGCCTTATTGTTCATCCTACGAGAAGAAACAGCACAACATTACAGCCTTCACAGCTTCCCCTAATCTCTCCACATAACATATTGGTTCTCTCTCTCTCCCTCTCAAGTCCAATCCGCGCCTCCCACGGGACTGCCACAGCCTGTTCAAACACACCGCTGGAGCTTACCAGAAACACTCAACAATTAATTATACATTGGGTACCTTTGGCTTCCTGGGAATACTGAAACAAGGAACGGTGGAATGAAGGTTTTCTCATTGGCTACCTACGTGTGTACTTGTAATGAATAGATAAGGAACGGACACCTATCTACACCCTGCTCAGTTTAGGGGGAACATGGAAGGGGAGGGGGGAGGGGGGGAGGGGAGGTAGTAATTGTTGAAACGACTGGTCAAACATGGGGCAGATTCAGCACAAACTCCTCAAAAATAAGAGAGAGTATATGAAATGTGCGGGAAGCCGTTTATGACCCTCGGTTTAATGGGTAAAAAAAATAAAACACATGGTCAGTTTCTTCTAGGTTTATGTTCGTTGTCGTAAACTTAAGGGTTTAAAAATTTTAATTCATTGTCTTAATTTAATGCTTGGAATTATCCGATACTTTCAACTTTCTCGAAGATTTTGTTAGTATTGGACATTGGGTCATCTTACGCGCTGGTGTGTAATAGGACAGGTCAGAGACGGTGTTCTAAATGTAAAGGATTTTAGTGTTTCCGAATAACTTTTTTTCTCTCGTTTAACAGCAACGCCATCCCCCACACCAACCTGTCTTTATCCCCAGTTAACGGTAAACATCCATCGGCCTCTACCTAACAGTTAACTGGAACACACATATTACTACTAGGTTCACCCCCCCCCCCCATCCCCTGTCGTAAACGCCGCCACTTGTACAAAAGACCGGATTTTAGCTTCGTGTTCTTAGATATAATTTTGTATCTCGGGTGTTCAGGTTCCTGGAATTAACTGTGGAAAGTTAGATGGCTGTTAAACTCGATCTTTGGGGAGAGTCAAGGTGATGCAGGTAAGGTCACCCTCATACACCAGGTGTGATTAGTAATTTAAGGGGGGGAGGAGCAAGTTATTTTTGGTGATATAATGAATTTTTTTTATAAACTAGCATCTTACTCAAGAACTTATGCACTGTGGGCAATAGTGTTATTATACGTATAAACACAATAAAAGCAATTACAAATTAATTCCAATGAGAGTCTTCCTTTGTAAATCGACTTTGTTTTTTTTATTACACTCGTGCGATATTCATAAGAGAAGAGCAGGTTACTGCTTCCATAACCTGCTTAATATAGACAGATATTCCACATCAACTTTGATGGGGTCATTATATTATAGTACATTACTTAAGTAACTAAACTTATCATCAAGAAATATTACAGTTGTGTGACTGTGAGTCTATATCCACCATATTCAACTCGTTCGCATTTCTTTTTTATTTTAGAAAACAAATATATTTCCTGACAATTCGTAGTGTCATGTACCTTCAGGTGTGTCCTAGCCTGGCGCACCTCACAGCCTCCCCGACACACTGAACTAGTGTACCAGGTGGCGGAAATTAACCTGGGCCGTGACGGAGGTAAACATGGCAACACTTTAGTTTAAAAATAACTCAATGATATGAGAGCTGTGGGGGAAAAAATAGGTGGTGATATTTCCACAAGGGGGCGACCTATACAATTATTGCCTTAGAAGTTTAGATACTCTTGTCAACTAAACCTCCCACGTCCAAGATGAAGACACACTTCTGTGAACCTCAGAAAGAAACTTAGACGGGAAATCATTTGTGTGATTTCCATTTTTTTTCCTTTAGGGGAAATGTGTCCAGAAAATGTTTTTATTGTCGCAGTAGTGAGGGTTAAAACAAAGTAAGTAGATGAAAGAGAAGAAAATTTTAATACTGGAGAATCTGAGAGAGGCAGAATTTGGTGGATTGACCTTGTTATTGTTTAGGTAAGTTACGTCACTCAGTTCAAGTTATTGTATTGAAGGTAAAATAATAACGGACACCAAAAAATAATAGTATATGAAAATAATGTTTACATTATTAAGGTGACATCATTTGCTTTAAGATACCACAGGTAGGAAACATTATAGATTACAAAACTGCTAATAATGGTGAACTGTATCTACGATTCTGTTAAAAAACTATCAAACACCGCCACAAGGACATCAGTTTTGGGTATATGGGATGTAACAACGAGTTAACCTTCCCTTTCTCCGACCATCCGTCCCAATTATTCGCTTATGCAAATAAAAAACAAACTGAATCGGTGAGAACGGGTGTCCATTAGTCCTCCTCGATCGCCACCATGTTTATTTGATGACCTGAAACTCTACATGTTGTGTATCGCTCCAGCTCATTGGTCGAGCGATCCTCGACTATCCAATCAAAACATACCATGCATAGTTAATCTGTTTCGCCAAACCCAAACGGAAATAACATCTAAGTTGACAGCCACATTTGCGCCAGGACACTGTTTTATGGTGAAATATGTAACCAGGTCGCAGTAACTTGGTGCTGTGGATGGAAACAAGCCAGAGACAATTACTGACGTGTCGAAATAGATTGTATGACAAACTCCGCACTCAACCTGACAACACAACACCAGAACACGATATCTGGTCACTGAATGTTTTAACCCGACGGAATTCTGTACAACAGCAAAGTCGGTGATGTGACTGTGTCGTGCACCAATGGCGAGTGTTACAATTACACCAATGGTACACTGAGCTCAAGAATATTGGGAAGTTAGTTTACGATCACCTTTTTCCGAACACGTCAGACGCTTAATGGTTGTATGTACTGTATACAATATAAACAACACGAGGAACTAAAATTACATTACCTTACCGATATGACTGATCCTTACTCCTCAACTGAGTCATCAAAGATACTTAACAGTGCAACTCTTATCCACTCATAAAGCAGAATAATGAAATACACTTTATTTACCAATGTATTATTTATAACTACAGATCATTAAAATTTCCAGTGTGAATAATTATTGAATAACTTTGATAGAGTAAAAAAATATAAATAAAATAATTAGAGCAAAAATAACGATGGGAAATATGAGGTAATAAACACCAAATAAGCATCATCAGTCCCAACATTCGCTAGCGTAAAGGTACAGTATTTTTCACTCCCAGACAAGCATCACCCAACACCACTCTGGGATGCCAGACACGAACACAAGTAAACTCGAGCTTTCCTGTGTGTACCAGAACGATTACTCCTACACCCAGCAGGTCTCTTGCCCCTACACCCAGCAGGTCTCTTGCCCCTACACCCAGCAGGTCTCTTGCCCCTACACCCAGTATGTCTCTTGTCCCTACACCCAGCAGGTCACTTGCTTCTAGACCCAGCAGGTCTCTTGCCCCTACACCCAGCAGGTCTCTTGCCCCTACGCTCACCTAGCTCTTTCCGGACAACACGCCCAATGTACATACACCTGCCAGTCCCTTTTAAACTGTTATATAAATATCTCCACAAACAATACTTTAAATCGCCTACATAAACGCCACACATCACTGTAACCATTTACCAGGTTTCCCCAACGTTATGGCTATATGCAATAACCTGGAGCGCAGTGTTCACTCTCCCATAACCGTTGACTCGATGGAAAACAGTAGGCAAGGTCAAGCTATAAAGACATAAGTCGATGTTCCTCGGTATACTGAAGGAAGGCGATAAGTGTGTTGGAGTCTCAAGCGAGGGTACGACCCCAAGTCTCCCATATTTAGGTCACTGGTGTGGACTGGTAACACACACAACATTTTGGCGGTGTCATGCCTGTGCTCCCTGCAACTTGCAGCGAGGCCCAGGTGAATCAATACCCCCTAGACCACCATAGCGCCGCTTGGCTGTTGCTCCATAGCTCTTTACCGCTCTTTTCTCTCCACCTTCTCCTCTCTTTCACTCTTTCCTGCCTTCTCCAGCGCTTGCAGGCCTCGGTATGGTGGTGTAGAGGGCCGTATTGATTCGCCCGAGCTCATATGCTCGTCCCCGCACGGGTTACTAGGCCGCCTCCCTCAACATGTGTGTCGTTACCTGTGCTGTAGTACAGGTGTTTTCAGGACGATGAGAACGTCTGTAAGTCACCAGTTTATATAATAATGAATTTATATCTTTTCTATTTACACATTGCTTAATTTTACACTCTTGACCTAATAATTTCGTTAGCTGTGAGCCATAGTTCAATATCCCTCCCTCCCCAAGCACACACACACACACACTGGTGTTGCTGGTGAAGAAGCTAACTCCTTCACCCACTACTACACCACCACCAGGATCAGCTAAAACAAGGGGGTTAATCAGACGATGGGCCCCGAAGCGGTTGACACTTGAACCGTGGAGCAATGCAAGTTAATCAGAGAAGTGGTTCTGAAACTCTACACTCCTCTAACAACTCCGAGGAACTTGACTAAGGATGTTACAGACAATACAAGACAAGATGGCAGCGCCCAATCAATTCTAAGAGAGAGAGAAGAAACACAAAAAGAGTCCAGGGAGTCACCTTCATCAACCTAACAAAACAAAAAAATAATAATAAAAATCTCACCTACACGACTTACGGAGAAGCGATGTTAATACTAAGACTTAACTTACGCGACCTAAAATTACTGACAATTAAGCATTTCAACACACAAGACTCACCATCACCCTAATCTTAAGTACCACTATTTAGCTCCTTGCCCTTACTAAACGATTAACTCCAAAAAACACACAAATCGAAAGAGCGAGAAAGAGAGAGAGGGTGGTAAGGGGGGATGGAGGGTGGTGTGGGGTGGAAGGGGGTGGAGGAGGGTGGGGAGTGGAGGTGGGTGGAAGGGTGGAGGGGAAGACCTGACCCACCCCACAAACCCTGACCAGACAAAGACGACAGAACAGCCTACCGGAGCTCTCCTCGTCCCTGCCGACCCCGACAGTTTCCGTTTATGGTCTGGGGTCTAGGCACGTGAGGCGTAAAGAGGAGCCAGACAAAGAGGAGGATGGAGGAGGAGGGAGAAGAGTAAGCGTGAGGGCCAAACGCGGGTGAGGGTGTGTATGTAGGAGAGAGAGAGAGAGAGTATCTGGGAGGTCCGGATGATACTAAATTTCTCTCTCTCTCTCTCTCTCTCTCGTCCAGGGAAAGGGCGACGTATCTGGTGATGGATTACTCGGCTGCTACGACACCACCAGAATCATCATCATCATCAGGTTTATAGGATCATTACACGTATTGCAAGTGGTGTGTTATTATCAGATGATGTCACTGCCGTTGTTGGAGAGAGAGAGAGAGAGAGAGAGAGAGTCATAAATTCCATTATTAACAAAGACGTGGTTATATTCATCAATCTTCACTTTATCTTCCATTTCACAAACCGGAAAAAACAAAACAAGGATGATACATTATTTCGAGGTTGATTTCTGTACACACACACACACACACACACACACACACACACACAGCTTTAAATATACACAGACCTAAATGTAACTTGAGTGATGTGAATAGCAGTGATGAGGGAATTATAGAAACTTTCCTTTTATTTAGATTTTACTATATTTATTATTATTATTATTATTATTATTATTATTATTATTACCGACATATTTACCACCATCACTACAACAACCCACCAAAATATGATGTAAAAAATAAATAATAAAATAAGTACCAAGCACAATTTACATTTACAAATACCAAAACTTAAAATAAAAACTAATTATTTACATTTACAAACACAACATCCCGGATTGCTTTCTTTTCTGTCTCTTCTGTTCTAATCATTAAACCATTATCAAGAATACACACCAGCATAATTTATCTTACTCTCCATCCATTTAATCCGATAAACACACAAACATAAATAATTAAACACAGGTTGGTCCGAGAAGCGTTTTATCGCTTTAATGTTATTGATAAACTTTTTTTGTATGGTAAATATACTTAATAATCTTCAAAGGAAATTGATCATTATGTCAATCTATCTATTCCGTTATAACGCTCTCTACTCTCTTTATATACATATCTAATATAACTATCTACCCCCTCTTTCTATCCATCTGTCCATCCATTCATATATCTATCTATTTATCCACCCATCTATCTATCTAGCTTCGCCCCCCCCCCTCTTCCCTTCCAGTTTCTTAAATAAATATCACTATTGGGCAGGCAGTGTGGCCTCCCACTTATGGTTGACACGCACGTCCCAAACACCGGCAGCGTCTAGCGGTTCCATCTTCCTGCGCCCCAGTACCTGCAGCCACCGCTCCCCCTGCTGCTGCTGCTGCTGATGATGATGATGATGATGATGATTAACTACAACATCTTCCCTACAATCATTATTCAGTAAGAAACTATTCAAAACATTATTACACTTTTAAACATCTTCTCTACCCTCCTATGTTCCAAGCGTCTATCATACCCGGTTAGCTGATGACGTCACACGAGGTATTTAGCTCGGAAGCGGCTGCCTGAAGTGTCTAGAGTTGTCTCTTCTCGATCAGTTTGCCTTTATTGAAAGAAACTGGGCCTTAATTTGACACGATGTGCTCACTCCACCGCACAATAACAAGAGGACGTAAGTGCTTAGACCAAACCTTTTATCTCACTTTATTCTACAGAAGTAAAAAAATAAAGCTTAATATGAATGTAACTCATAGATGACGTATGGCATTATAAGACTTTCAGAGATTATATGAAGAAGTTAAGATATGGTGTTAAACTATTCACTAAAGACAAGTTTATCTCACTTTACAAACAGATAAGAACTTAATAAGACTTCATAGATGCATCAAGCGCTGTCAATGTTTTATGGTCTATATTGCGGTAATGATTATGGATCGTATTGTGAAGAAAAAAATATATTTCATATTCCTTTAAACCCCCACGTTCAGTCTTCATTAAAAACTCAAAAAAAAACCTTTCCACGTTGGTATCAGCTCGAGAGAACTACTATAGAGAAGTAGATGGATCTGAGGATTTTTTCTCACAGTTTTCAACCTTTCATAACCAATATAAAATACTTATTAATTAAATTTTAAGGTCTAATGCTGGTGATATTGAGAAAAAACTAACTAATAGACATGAGGAAGCTTGAATATTAAAAACAAAAATCGAAATTTTAGGTTAGCTATCAACTGTTGGAAATCTATCTAAGAAAAAAACTTGGGAATTCGATGAGGCGTTGGAGGATAAATAATATTTATCAGAAAATGATGATCATCGTTATTTTCGTCTATATTATTATTATTATTATTATTATTATTATTATTATTATTAAAGCATCGGCCTTATGCCTTGAAAGAGGGCAGTGCCAACCTGGAGGACCACGTAAAACCAGTTAAGAAGAAGGCATGAAGACAAGTAAGGCTTTCAAAGGTAAATGAAAAGCGACATTAGGTAGAAAATGGCAGCAGATCCAGAATATATTGCTGAACACAGTCAGGAGAGACGTATGGAGGCATGTGGAGGGAACTGGTGTTGGTACTGTGGAACATATGAGGGCAAACAGTCTGGAAAAAATGTGAAGAGGAATTACATCATCTCTCACATCCACTTCTCCTCCACCGACGTTTACTCTCTTTGGTGGTGGAACCAACCAAGGTTATTCAGCTCTACCTGCTATGGTCTGTCCCGGTTGGTGTGGTGGGTGCCTGGGCGTATACACACGTCGGTGCGTCATGCGTACTGCACCTCTGGCCTGCTCAGAAATCCTTCAGATTTAGTCTAAGTCCACAAGGGCCCAGTTACCATGATACGCCCCGACGAGGCACTGTGGAATTCTTGGTACAGAGGGAGGCTACATGCCGACTGGAAGGACCGACACTCTCTGCCTTCTATTACCAAAGAGGTATTAGGTGGCTGTAGCTGAGAGCAAGAGACTAGTAAACCAAGTGTATCACCCCACTACAGTACTAGACTGTCCTCTCACATTCCCAACAAAACGATACTTATGGTGAAAGATAAAATATCAAAGGTTGTCGATGGAAGGATTGCAACAAAAGTCCTCAAAACCATAAAACATCAGAACCATTAATTCCATATTTGTTCCTTCAACTTTGTAACTGGTCTTACTACTGGTACAAGTGTTACGTCTTCGTCGTACACTGTGTTGTGAGCTTACCCGACACTGATGGGTCGTGGAGGCCCCTATAGGGAGTTAAAACCCTACTCTTCCAATTCCGTACTTGTCCCTCTAACATGGTATTGTGGGCCTTACAACTGGACCAGCGGGACTCCATCGGCGCCTGCTGGGGGCTCTCAGACGTCCCTACTGACGCTGATGGGTTGCAGAGACTTCCTAGAGAGAATTTCACGTCTTTAGGACTGGTGTGGGTTCCTGACCAAAAGAACAAATTGGCTGTGTTGGTGTCGTTTCAGGACACCCTCAACCCGCCGTGCGAGGGCGATTGGAGGTGCTTAATATATGGAGGTCTTCTGTAGGTTCATCACTATAGGGGGGTCGTGTGTGTGTGTGTGTGTGTGTATGTGTGGGTGTGTCTAACGAATCGTAAAGAAACGAAAATATATACACGTACCGGGATCCACATCAATGAAGCTAATCTCAGCGACACAACATTGTTATCCGGAGAAATTTGACGTCTTCTCTCCTTAAAAATGTCTTGTGTTCTGTTTTATGATTTTTTGGTGCCACAACTACCAGGATTTTTAAGCGCCAATCACTATGTCATTGTGTTAGGCGCTTCAACTACCAGGATTTTTAAGCGCCGTTCACTAAGTAATAATTTTGGGTGCTTCAATTACCAGGGTTCTTAAGCACTGTTCACCAGAACATTGTAACAACATTCGTAAACGGAGAAAAATCTTACGAACCAAACTGTCGCGAAAGTAAAAACATGAAAAAGCACAGCAAATAAGATTTTATTCTGGGTAAAGATATTCACATTTATGTCTCGGCTGAAGACAAAGGAACGTAATTAAGCAAGAATAATTTACAAAGTGATATCGCTGACGTCTAGTGAGCTGTTATTGTGTCGTACCTTAAATCAGGTATTAGATGTATTATCTTATCACAAATTAGGGAGAAATTTTCATGACTTACAAATATAACCTAACCTAACTTAACCTAACCTAAACTAAATAAGCATTTACCAAACCTAAAGTGTAAGTGTAAGATAAGCGCAAGAGAGAGAGCGAGAGAGAGAGAGTGTGTGTGAGCACAATTTGGCGAGTTACAAGCCGGGAGATCCTCGCCCCCCTTCGCCGTCTAGGAAGGAGTGAGCTTTGATCGTCTCTGGCAGACCTGCCTTTGTCGCCTAATTGTGTTAATTGGATCTCTTGCCGAGCGCAGGCTGAGGCGCCCCTAGGAGTAGCAGGAGTGTAGCGATGTCTTGTTCGAGGACACGCGAGAGAGAGCCGTGAGACACAGAGGCTAAGGCGAGGACGAGACACTGGACTGCCCTCCCTACACAAAGAAGATGTACTGTACCACACAAATGAATACAGAAGAATGAGATGAGGAGAGACTTCTCATTTCCTCATAAAAAGAAGAAATAAAGTACCTCACTTCTCAACATAAATTGAGATAATTTGCCTCACTACCGAAGAAAAGCGAGATAATTTGCCTTATTCCCTTCACAGTAAGACGAGATAAAGTTCCTCACTCTTTGGAAACAAGATATAAATCACTTCACTTCCTCACAACACATTACGGTCACCCCAGAGAGTGACCCCGGTATTATGTCGCTTCTCAGTCATATAGTAGATTCATATGGTTATTTTGGCTGCCCTAGAAAAACCTTCAGGGTGAATGAAAATGTCAAATTATCTGTACATCTCCAAGGATTTGCCAGAATGTTTAAATTGTGTAATGTTTTTGCATACATTATCCAATGTTGAATATTTACATTATGTGGAATCCCCCAAAGTCGAGCCTGTTTACATATTAACGCGTTTGTTCTGTCACACACACACACACACATTGTCCCACACACACACACACACACACACACACACACACACACACACACACACACACACACACACACACACACACACACACACACACACACACACACACACACACACACACACACACACACAACACACACACACACACACACACACACACACACACACACACACACACACTCACACGAAATATCACAGTGACTCACAATACAAACGTAAAATTATTATCCCAAAATGGTGTCCAACTACAAATGGGACTCAAGTGTTCTCTTAACCCAAAATACAGAATGGAAAAATAACTAATAGATCTCTTTAGGAATACAGATGGTCAGATACCCTGTTTTGGCCGCCGTCAATAAATACCATAAGAGACCAACTTCCCAGTCTCTTATTACATAGAGGACGAGACCGAGACCTCGTTACTGACTTCAAAAAGTCTCGTCTCGCTGCAGTTACGAGTCGCAAATATTGGTCTCGTCTCGCTGCAGTTACGAGTCGCAAATATTGGTCTCGTCTCGCTACCCTATACGAGTCGTTAGAGATTTATACGAATCCCCCCCCCCTCTCTCTCTCTCTCTCTCTCTCTAAATGGAAGTGAGAGAGAATGTACCTAAATGGGGTGTAAGAACGTATGTAACTGGATGACTTAAGCTACGATAATCCGTAAGACAATATGGAGTCACATATGCACCGAGACTCTAGTAAGCCTTGAGGTGGGAGAACGTCTATGTCTCAGCTAAGACATCCAAACACTTTGTCAAATATAGCGACATATTATAGTCAAGACATTAACTAGAAAGAGTACTCTTACCTCCACTAATTAAAAGGGAAGGAAAAGAAAGAGGAGATAAGTGGAGAAGAAGAAGGAAGGGGAGAAAAAGGAGGGAATAAAACAGGAATAAAATGGGAAGGGAAGAATGGAAGACACTAAGAGGGGATAAAATAAAAACAAATAAGATAGAAGGAGAGAGAGAGAGAGAGAGAGAGAGAGGATGTATAAATCAATGAAGGGAGAGAAACGGAAACACAGGAGAGTAGAAAAAGATGGACTGAATAAATGACAAAAAACACGAGATGGGAAGGAAGATGGCAGAACAAGATCAATAAAAGAGAGAGAGAGAGAGAGAGAGAGAGAGGGTGTATAAATCAATGAAGGGAGAGAAACGGATACACAGGAGAGAAGAAAAAGATGGACTGAATAAATGACAAAAAACACGAGATGGGAAGGAAGATGGCAGAACAAGATCAATAAGATAGAAGGACAGAGAGAGAGAAGGGAGGGTAAATCAATGAAGGGAGAGAAACGGAAACACAGGAGAGTAGAAAAAGATGGACTGAATAAATGACAAAAAACACGAGATGGGAAGGAAGATGGCAGAACAAGATCAATAAAAGAGAGAGAGAGAGAGAGAGAGAGAGAGAGAGAGAGAGAGAGAGAGAGAGAGAGAGATTTAAACAACAGAGGCGAAGAGAAGGGAGTTAACTCAGTGTCATTCCACTTAGACGATTGTAGCATCATGGATTCTACTGGAGATGTTGTGATATATATTAAGATGAATTAAAGTAAAAGAACATAATATTATAATAAGGTAAATTATATAAATAAAATATGAATTATATTAGGAATAACGATTGAAGTTTATTGTGTTAATTATTATTATTATGATCATTTACTTAAGTCACAATTTTGGGAAAAAACAGTCGGTAATTTTGTTATTCCTAATATAATTCCTACTATGATTTCATGTTATATTCCTAAAATAAACACAGTTTTTCTGATAAAATTTGTGATGTGTATATGAATTTTAGCTGTGGTCGTTCATGTGGGAGTCGTCTTTGTGGGAGTCGTCCAAGTGGGAAAAAGTGGTTTATCTGGGAATCGTCTGGCTGGCAGGTAATCCCTTCATACATCACTGATATATAACCAACGCAACGTAACGACGATTTTCCAACGAACCACACATCGACGATATTTTCAACGCAACGACGATTTCCCAACGAACCACACATCGACGATATTTTCAACGCAACGACGATTTCCCAACGAACCACACATCGACGATATTTTCAACGCAACGACGATTTCCCAACGAACCACACATCGACGATATTTTCAACGCAACGACGATTTTCCAACGAACCACACTAGCTGGTGATGTAAGGTCAGGATTAAGTAATACAGAATAAGGTTCTAAGAGAGGAGGAGTGAAGGTGTGTGGCAGACAGGTGAATAAAATCGGAAGAAATAACATGAAATAATTCGAAGCATTGATGATGATGATAATAAGGCGAAAGAGAAAAGGAGAAATAAAGAAAAAAATATGAGAGAGAGAGAGAGAGAGAGAGAGAGAGAGAGAGAGAGAGAGAGAGAGAGAGGAATTGGGTAACAAAAAGGAATATTGAGAAAAGATGACGAAGATAATGAAACAAAGAGAGAAAGAAAGACTAAGATGGGAGGGGATGAGAGAACATCAGGTGTAGAGAGGAGAGGAGAGGTAAGGTGAGGTAGAATGAGCTTTACAGGACACATGACACAACCACTATCTGCCTACACTACACCCTCTTTATCTGGGTCATAGTCTTCCTCCTCCTCCTCCTCCTCTTAGATTTCACTCTCTTCATATTCTCTCTCCTTCTCCTCCTCTCACTATGCTACTATTCCTCCTTCTCATCTTTCTCTCTCTCTTCGTCTTGTTTGGTGCTGATGCTGCCGCTCTTGTTATTGATAATTCTATTGAGGCTTCTGCACCAACACCACCACCACCACCACAGACGTTACTCTCCTACCACCCACCCACGTACTACCCGGGTCTCTCTCTATGGTCGTCAGCATCACGAAAACTTGTCATCTCCGCGTCGGCCGTCGCTACAAATACTGAGACCATGAGACCACTATCCCTTTAACACAGCCCAAATTGTTGCTCCCCCCTCTCCTCTGTAGACACAATACTTTAAATTCAACTTCCTGAAGATTGCTTTCACTCCCTATGTTCACTTATACCTCCAATATAATTCTTAACACTAATTCTGCACGCTCGTTAGTAGTACCATAGCGGCTACCACAACCTCCTACGACCACTGTTTCGTCACCACCGTCTCTACTTCTCTTGCAACCACATCCACAAACGCCCACGACTTCGTCCCTATTGCTACCACCACCATCATCACTTGTACCACACAGTCTTATATCCACCACACTCTTCCACCATCACCGTGTACAACACTCTTGCCACGACCCCATTGCTCTCTTCATTGTCCAACCGATCCAGGCGCTCCTCGTCCTCCTCCAGTAGCAGCGGCAGCCACCAGCCAGCCTCACCCCCCTCAGGAGTCCTTTGTCCTGGCGGGTCGACGAGGAGGCGGCGGCGGCGTCCCCGTCTGGCAGTACTGTCGGAGCTGCAGTGGGTTGCATGGCGGTCAATAAATGGAACAAGAGGGTGGCCGGGCTGCAGTTATACGCCGTAAGTAGAAATACCGGTATCTAGAGAACCGCCCCACTTGGTGTGTGGGTGTTGGCCCGCCCCTTATAGATGGCGCTGCTCCGGTGAGGGTCACTCACGAGGGAGCGAGAGACCTCTTTCAAGATAATTACCTTCATGAAGACAACTATGAGTTAAATGTATAAAGATCTAAAGGGAGGACCCTATGGTTGAGGAGTATTACTGTGCTCATCTCGAAGAAAAACTGCTCTAGTACATATCGCTAATGACGTGTTATACCTGTGTTCTGGCCTCCGGTAGATACACATGACTGAACACTCTCAGCCACCTGACCTATATCCAAGCTATTGGTTTGTCTATTTTTTCATGTGGTAAGAGCAATTAAGATATATGACTTAGTTAAATAAGATGGATTAACCGAGTTGTGAGGTGTATGTGGATCCAAAGACGCGGAGAAGTGCGAGGAATGAAGGAGGTGAATGATGATGAACTTCGACTTACTAGGACTTGTAGTTGGTCGCTGCGATCGGGTAAAGACTAACGCGTTGTGATCAAGAATGAAAGAAAGGAGAGGATGATGGAGACGGAGCACTACCCAGGGAAACGCAAGCAGGGAAACATTGACTTATATAACGTGTTCTAGAGTAGGTAGTGATCTAGATGACAACTATCAAGAGGGGGTTATGTTACTGTACTGTACATACGTCACTGTGTAGTAATCTGGAAGTGAATAAATCTAACTAGAAACTATAATCAGGACATTGAACGCTAATAGCAACAAAATGGAACGACTTCTCTATGATCATGATTATACTTCAGTGGTTATAATCTAAGGGTGATTATTGGTAATAGGTGTTCCATTGTGTTATAGAGACGTCTTTAATAAATTATTATCGAACACACATTTTTTTAGTCTCTAAATGGATCATAACTTAATTATTAAATCTAGTAAACAAAACCAGTGTAACGTAGCTAAGACAGACAAGGCTAAGAGGGGAGTTCTGTGGATGAAGAAAGACAACAATAAATAAGATGAAAGTTTGGAGAATGTGAGAGGAAAGAAGGGAATGAGGGGAAAGTGGCAAGTAAGAGTGAGGAGGAAGAGAGGGAGGTTAGGAAAAGTGCAAGGAACAAAAGAGGAAGAAGCGAGGAGAAAAGAGGAATAAGATGGACGAGAGAGGGAGAAGTGACAGAGTAAGATGGAGAGAAGCGAGGAGGGAAACTGAGTGTAAAATGGAGATGACGGAAGAGAAATTGTGAAAGTGTGAAAGACATGATAGGAAGAGAAGAGCAAGAGAGAGAGAGACATAGTCGAAATAATGTTTCGTCACCCTTGAGAGTTACGTAATGTTTAATTAAGGTAATAAAAGCGTCGAAATAAGTTGTGTGTGTGTGTGTGTGTGTGTGTGTGTGCCGTAGAGAGTTGTGTGTGTGTTGAGGGTCATTCTTTTTATTTTATCTATCAAAAAATCCTGTGAGAGAGAGAGAGAGAGAGAGAGAGAGAGAGAGAGAGAGAGAGAGAGCGCTTCCCCCGTGAAAAACTGGCTAATATTGCTCAATTTATGATAACATTTGTCTACGCACTCCTTCACAACCATCCATAACCCTCTAAAACCATTAAATCACCAACAACCATTCATAACCAACCACAACCTTCTACCACCAACCACAATCCTCCACAACCTTATCTACCAATCCGGCTCATGGCTATACATTTCTCTCTCAGTCGATAAGAATCAAACTGAAATGAATCTTTAATAAAACACGAGAGAGAGAGAGAGAGAGAGAGAGAGAGAGAGAGAGAGAGAGAGAGAGACTCCCATAAAGAAATCTTCCCACGGTTATAGATCAAGAATATCAACCCAAAGACGACCATTGGTTTGAGCTTGTCTTGTGTCGTGATTTGATTGTCTGAGAGTCTTAGGGGAAAATTACACGTTCTTTGTGAAGAGTCTTTGATGACGTAATTCTGCCAGTCGAGGTTTACGCCGTTTAATCTGGAAAAAAATATAAATATTTTTTTCTTACTTTTTTGTGAAAGTTTAACGGAATATTACTTTACGTTGGTGTTATAAATGTCTTATAGGAGGATATTTTCTGTGTTTACTGTTGTGTTATAATAATTAGAATATACAACCTTTACTGTAATGTTTAATTAAACAATACACATCAGAGAAGTGTTGTATTTTCTCCAACAATTCCTTCATGGTGTTTTGAATATACACACACAAAAAAAATCTGTTCATACGAGTGTAAACAAGTTTGTGATTTTATTATTTTTTCCATATGATAACGTTTATTCCGAGGTAAACTTGAACCCTTGAGAACTGAAATACCACCAATAAATATTGAAATCTCTATAAAATTAACATGAAATCACCATTAAAAATCACCACTGAGTCCTTAAAACACTGATAAGAAAGTGTCACTACCTTCAGCACCACCTTCCAAATCCTTATGAATATAGTATTATATAACTCGCGAGGCTGGGGGGGGGGGTGAATACTGTCGAAATCTACACCAATAAATCTGAAGGTGTTTGCAAATATTGAAAACGTTGTTGAAGGAGTGAATCCGAGAGCTTTAAAGTTCCGGTTGAGAGGAGTTGAGAAAGGTGAGATCCGGAGAAGAGGAGATGTGAGAATGTTTGTTTTATATCTTCATTGTTTCGATGGAATTGTTAGTGCAATATAACCGACTACCTCTGATCTTCAACCTACCTGAGCTGTGACCTCTGACCTTCATACATACGTGAGTTGTGGCCCTTGACCTTTAACACACCTGAGCTGTGACCCCTGACCTTTAACACACCTGAGCTGTGACCTCTGACCTTTAATTAACTTCATATATATATATATATATATATATATATATATATATATATATATATATATATATATATATATATATATATATATATATATATATATATACTAATTTTCTTAATGATCACCAACCAACCATCTTACCAAGTTTCGTGTAAATCGGCGCGTACACACACGCGTCACCAGCCGGGTCCCGTCTTCTCTCAACTCAACCCAACAACGTCAGCTACAGAAGGTACAGAAGAGGGCCTACAGAATCATGTCGGCGCAGACTACTCCGGCTAGAACAACGCTCTCTCCACCCTGAAAATGCCATCCCTAAGTGACTTCCACCACCAGCACTAGCAGGGCTTGGTAGTGGACTACTGCACCATCCTCGTCATCGCCACCTACTGCCACCTGCAGTCCTCCGCCCACCTCGCGCAGTCCGCCACTACAACAAAATTCAGCCCATAAGAGCCCGCACTGATAGATATAAGAATAGCACCATCCCATCTATTGTTAAAAGAATAAACAACTCCTGATTTATGTACTGTACAGCCCTGTAAATGTATTGAACGTATATTATTATATTTAAATCACATGTAACTTTGTATATTTTCAGCCACCGGCTGCAACTCTATTAATAAACCGTTTAATTATTATTATTATTATTATTATTATTATTATTATTATTATACACACACACACACTACTACTACTACTACTACTACTTTGCTGTCACTCGGAATCGAGTATGACGATCATCCAGTCATGATACAATGATATGAGTTATTAGGGATGTCACCTAGGTTGGTGAGTTCTGAGGTGACTAAAGAGGCCGATGCGGGACCCGCAGCGTCGTCCACATTCGTTGCACATGTGGAGGGCCCATGTACTGGGGGCAGCTTTTCCGACGTTGGCGCTTGTCTGCCTCGGTTTGCAGTCAGGCTAACTCGAAAGTATTGACACCTTCTCGTGTGGTGCTCCTCCAAGCGTTACGATGTGGAGTAATCGACTCCCAGGTGAGGGGGTCGATTTGGCACTATTTTCAATTCTGTCTTGAGACTATCCTTATACCTTTTCAATTGCCCGCCGGCGTTACGTTTATTATTCGTTATGTGACTGTAAGGTAGCTGCTTTGGCAGTTTACTGTCACACACACACACACACACACACACACACACACACACACAAAATTGAAGAAAAATAAGCACATTATAAATACAGCCGCTATATGGACTTATGCCACACAAACAAATGGTCCCCTGACTGAGCTACATCTGGCGTCGTCCTCTGAACAGTCGTCAATAAAGACGTACCTTCTTTATCGAGTTATGAGGCTGGTGAAGATCCTGCCCACCTTATCCCAACCCAACTTAACTTACGCTAACCTAACCTTATCTAAGTATTCCAATCTGGTGGTGGCACTGAGGATAGGGAGGAGTGAAATGCGGAATGAAGAATGAGAAGAAGAGAGAGTAAGACTAAGAGGGAAGAGGAGACGGAAAGGGGGAGAGAGATAAGGAGGGGGAAGGGATGGGAAGAGGGTTGCAAAGGATGAAGAAGGGGAAGACAAAAGAAAGGTGGAAAGAGAGAAGAGAGAGGGGGAAGGAGAGGAGAGAGAGATTAAAGGAAGCAGATAGATAGGGAAAGACAGAAAAGAGAGAGAGAGAGAGAAAGAGATAGGGTAAGAGAAAAGAGAGAAAGGGGAAGATAAAGGAGAGAGAGGGGAAAGCTAGATAGGGAGAGGGAGAGAAAGAAAGAAGAGACAGAAAAATATGAGAAAAATGAGGATGGGGAGGCTAAGGAAAATGGGAAGAGGGAGAAGAGAGGAGAGAATGAAGAGGAACGGAGAGGGGACAAAATGGTAGATATGAAATGGGAAGAGGCCAGAGAAAGGAAAATAAATCAATGAGGACAAAGGTAATTGGGAAGACCTTGAGAAGAGAGAAAAGAAGAAAGAACAGTAAAAAGTGGAAGAGGGAAAAGGAAAAGTAAAGTAAAGGGGATGGAGAGGAGAAGGATGAAGATAAAAGTGGAGAGAGTGGAATAGATGAGGGGACGCGAGAGGAGGGGGTAGGAGAAGGAAGTGAGGGTAGAAGTAGAGGAAGGTGAAGGGGTAAAGAGAAGGGGAAGGGGATAGGAGGAGGGGAAGGGGTTAGGAGGAGGGGAAGGGGATAGGAGGAGGGGAAGGGGTTAGGAGGTAGGAGGAGGGGAAGTGTACAAGGAGATATATTCTTTATTGTTCACCCTTGGGAAGTTGTACACAAGACGAACCCTGAGTACCTGAGGAAGATACTAACCTCTGAATACCTCCGTGACCCTTCTCCTTGGTTCACGTCCTTCTATTATATGTATGCTAACCTATGTATACCTGTTTATGTATTATCATTATTAAATTCATATCATTCATTTTATTGTTTATTCATTATGATGTATCTTATTTTTTTCCCTTCAATTATTAGTTTTATGATGTATATATTTTTTAATTATATATATATATATCGCCAATTTAAGAAGTTAATTATATATATATTTATTTTTCCTTCATTTCATAATTAATTACTGATTTGTGTAGCACTAAATCACTACTGTTATGTCCCTGTTTCCACGAGCTGCCCATCCCAGAATTCCAAAAAATTTGACCAAGCCATCCGCATCATTCCAACATGTTCTACAGCAAATTCAGAAATGAGAGAGAGAGAGAGAGAGAGAGAGAGAGAGAGAGAGAGAGAGAGAATCTAGTCCCCCCGAGAGATCCCTAAGTGACCCACCACCATCACACGGCAACATATTATCCACAGGTTCTTGTTTCCTCCTATTTGTGGTATATATATATTATACTCCCACACGATATACCTATTATACTCCCACATAGTATATCTAAGCGTACTCCCTCCTCCCAAGGCTACATTACACTCTACGACACAAGGGCTGATTAGCACACCCACTAATACAACTGTAATTCACATCACGTCTACAAACAATCGTCCCGGTGCTCCTACATGATGCACATCCAGTTGGTCTCTCGCCACACACTCGACTTTAATATTAATGACAGTCAACACCAGGGAGCCTTTTTATTACTCAACCATACCACCTGTCTATCCACGTGCTTTTGTCCATTATCAACTAAAACTAAATTAATGGGAAGGATTTTATGACCAGATGTTTTTGGAAATTTGCATGGAGTCATTTTTAATCAGTCTCAAATATTGGTGTGAAAGTTCAGGTGTTTAAGAGCACAGGTAGAGGAAGGCTGAGGTGTTTCTACCCCTTGGTCTCAAAAGTGTTTAGTGAATAAATAACATTATTTTAAAGTTTTGGTAAATATGAGGTTTATATTAAGACAGTATTGGTGTCACAGGAAGTTCAGACACTCCACTTTAGTTACCATGATGATTAAAACACCTTAACACTACCTGGGGAGTTAGGTTAGGTTAAGTTGGTTAGCTTAGAGGGATCTGATGAGGGGTGAAGTGTGTTACAAGTGCAGGTAAATGGAATAGTGAAAAGAAGCTAGAGTAGAGAAGTGAGGATTCAGAGGAAAGGAACAAAAAGAGGCAGTATTTGGGAAGAAAAGGGGTAGGGAAAGGGAAGAAAAGGATAGGGAAAGGGGAGGAAAGGGGCAGAAAGGAGAGAGGAAGGGGGGAATTGAGTGCATGGGCGTGGAAGGGGGGTACATAAATGAACGAAGTCTTCCAACGTGAATTACTACGAATAAAAGTTTCAAATACGAAGAAACGCCAGTAATAATTATGACTACCTTACAGCTATTCATAAGCAAGCCTTAATTTCATACAGTAACGCACGAAAAGTACCTGTAAACACGCATTTGTAAAATATTAAAAGGTGACACGTATGTCCATATAACTACAAAAGAAAACTTACGTGTGCGTGTAGCGATAGTGTTGAACCACGCAAACGTAATCTCACACACACACACACACACACACACACACACACACACACACACAGACACACAGAGACACACACACACACACACACACACACACACACACACACACACACACACACACACACACACACACACACACACACACACACACACACACACACACACACACACACACACACACACACACACACACACACACACACACACACACACACACACACACACACACACACACACACACACACACACACACACACACACACACACACACACACACACACACACACACACACACACACACACACACACACACACACACACACACACACACACACACACACACACACACACACACACACACCCTCCGCAAACTAAAAAACAAAAAGAAGAAAACTCAACAAATGCATAATCCCCCACAAACACACATAACCTCTCCACACAAAAAAAACCCTCCCCTCCTCCACACACACAAACACACACCCACACACATTGTTAAATAAAAGCAGCATCTGTTCTGACCCTTCGCTCTTGCCTACCTCAGGTTTGTATAACGAGAGTCTTAAGTGTCGAGGTGATGAGCAAGAGTAATGATACAAGTTCTCAGGGTAAAGCTTTTGTCAGGGGTCACAGGTTAAAGGTATACATGGTATACCTTTAACCTGTGACCCCAGTTACGAAGACTGTACATAGCTGTCTGTATCCGTACCTATATTATAACTCTTGAAGGAGTGGCCGAAGTGTTTGTATCTTATAAAAGTAACATAGTCAACCAAAAAAACCCGGAGGGCCTTTAATAAGAGGCAGAACCGATATTATTAAATATGGAATTTGAGGACGTTCGGTAATATACTGGGTGTTCGAATTTACGGGAATGAAGTGAGGCGTCGGGGTGTTGCTGTTCGAGACTTTATGTAGGGATCACCTAGCCTGAAGATATTATAAAATTCATTGTCAAATACATAACACAACAAAACTCGACACTGCTCAACAGAAGAAAAAAAATCTAATGTGTTAAAATCCTAAATAACTTATTTTTTTAACTCTAAATCGGTACAAAATCATAGATTCTATAAATAACGTTGTAAAGGGTTTTATATACAGATTAGTTTTACTTCTCTATCTGTCTGTCATCCCAAGTCTAGTGAAAAACACCTCAAAACAAAACAATAACATAACTACACTGACGGACATAAACACAGAGCATATTGTTTATCGGTGACGCGGGAATAGAATCGTTGACTCACGTGTATTTCCCACATATTCATTGATGTGATGAATCGATCAAGTCTTGTGTCATTCCTAGAAGTTATTTTCTTCTAGACTTTATTGTGGCTAGCATGTGAACCTACACACATACACCCTCACACACACATACACCCCCAAACACACACACACAAACACAAACACACCGACACTCACACACACTAAAATACAGGTTGAGGCCAGACACAAAAAAACTCCTAACACAATTTTCAATATCAGAGTCCAGTTCTTGCACCGATTTATGGGGATTTAAAGTGGAAGACATTAGCTCAGCCTTATACGGTCCAGATTATATACGAACTTGAAGGGAAAAATATCAAGGCCGTCACATCTCTGTAGTGTTGTCAAATAATCAGCTCATTCTTACTGACGTTGTTAGTTTCAGGTCTGTAATCACCAACAGCTGGGTGGGCCTCGCTGCTCTCTCTGCCTTATTATGGTGAGGACTAAAGGAACTGCGGCAGACAGAATGACAAGTGGTCGTTTTGCTCAAGAATTTGTATGCACAGGTGTGTGTGTGTGTGTGTGTGTGTGTAGTGAGGTTTGTTAATTAGAAGAATATATCACTCACTCTGGTAAAGAAGGTATTAATGTGATGTATTGTGTGATGTTAACAAGTAAGTTAGGTTTCAAGTCCTTGTAAGAGTTGACTGCATTTGTTGATGTACTTCCTCTTAAGATTTTCACACTGATTCCCTACACTATGCTCTAGGCTATATCGGTCGGGTTGATTCATACCCTATGGCTATGGGCTGATAATCCAGGTATCTGCTAAATTATCAAACTACGAAGACGGAGAAACTGGAGAATTGTATGATGCCTTAATGAACTTCCATGAAACAAACCAAACAAAATTCTTCAGATTATTAAGCGTGACCTCGATGCCAAAACTAAATAAGAATTCGATGACATTCCTGAGGGGGAGGCATTGTCTTCGGCAGTGATATAAGAAAAGTGTTTGTATCGATGAGTTTACAGAACACAGAAGCAAATTCTTTTATAACTAACGCATTATTTGAAAGGAAAATTAACAGGTAATGATGGAGGATAAGATAATGAAAACAGGAAATGAAACTGGTGCTATCATTTGTGTGTTTAATCATCAGGAAAAAAAAATAAGCCGGGGTGTCTAAATCTTCAAGTGATTCCCCCCAAAAAATCCTGATCAATTAGAATTTTGCCTACTGATCAATTAACTTTCTGCCAGTTAAATTGAACATCTAAGCCAAAAATCTCTCTCTCTCTCAAAAAAAAAAAAGATTAAAAAAAATTATTTCAGGCAACGAAGAACAAGGAGGATTTTAGCAGTAGTCAGAGCACCATGAAACATTTACAGGGTGGTTAGGAAATAAACAGATATAATGATTATGACTCTTTGATTATCTGATTGTGTGTAATGATTCCGTGATTGTAAAAAATGGTTATGAATTCGGGCTCATGCTTTGAAAGATTTTATGTTTATTGAAGGTATTTAAATTGATACTAATAGTAATATATACAAGATGGCTAATTCTAAAGACAGATTGTTATTATCAATATCATTATTATTAATTTCGTAGTTATTATTATCGATGTTATTTGTTGTTATTGTGTTATTATATATGCCGTTATTGATGTTATTGTTGTAAGTTTTCTTTCTTTTTCAACGGGGATTACTCGCCCAGGCACAGGTTACTGACCCACATCGGGGCCTCGGGGGCAAAACAAAAATGAACAAAAAATAAATACAGAAATGGAAAAAAGTTAAACAAATCAAGAGTGAGAAACGAATATATATGTTGTGTTGTCAGACAAAGACCCTGCAATTGTGTGTAAATGAGGCAGAAAGTCAGTCTGATCATTAACCTGGGACTTGGTCACAAATGGCAGCGGAATCTACCATTAGACAACACATTATACTTTCATTATCTTCCCAGGCGGTGGTACCTCCCTGTTTGATAGCTAACCTACTACCTACTAACTATAAAATTTAGCAGGGAGTAATAGTATATGCCTCTTTACGGTGAGATAACTACCGAAATTAGCAAAAAAGTTCTATCACTCCATTGATGAATATATGAAGCATATTTGTACACCTTAAAGAGCAAATTAGCCTGCCAAACACCTCCCCTTCTACTCCCTTCACCCCATCACCTCCCCCAATCCCCATCATCACCCCCTCAGTCTCTGGAGCCGCGGTTCATGTTGCCTGGCCTGTAATAAGCTGTTATTCGTCCGGAAAATTACCTTCCCCCCAAAAAACCCATATAATAATTTCGTCGCTTCGAAGGAGGTTTATTTGTTTTAAAGAGGTAGAAGGTGTGTGTAGGTGGTGATAGGAGAGAGAGAGAGAGAGAGAGAGAGAGAGAGAGAGAGAGAGAGAGAGAGAGAGAGAGAGAGAGAGAGAGAGAGAGAGAGAGAGCCCCCAGAAATTAACTAAAAAATTCCATTCTAAAATATGGTTTGATTAGGTTTTGTTAGAGGTGGGTTAGATTATGTTACAGGTCGGTTAAGTTAGTTCAGGTCATATGAAGTATAGGTTATGTTACGTTGCGTTACGTTAGGGGATAAGTTAGTTCAGGAAATAAATAACCCCATCTAGCAGAAACCTTTAAAATATACACAACATTACGACAAGTCTTCAGCTTTTACGTCACAAAACAATCCCTGGCGACACAACTTTTCGAGAGGATATCGTCGATAGCTGTCGTAAATGGAGCAGAAGTGTTACCAGAAAAAAAAAGAACCTCTAAACACGCACGTCGAGAGAATTGGCTTGAAGGGGAGAGAATGTAAATAAAAAAGTAAGGCTTAGAGAGTATTATTAGCGGCCATTATCGTGATAGGCCCGAGGGGGGGTGGGGGTGGTGGTGGTCGTGGTGGTGGTGGTGGTGGTGGTGGTGGTGGTGGTGGTCAGGCCTTCGATTCTTAAAAACATCGTAGGTTGAATATTTTTTTCCCTAAATTGTAAAGATGTTTAGGAAGAGTGATTAAACTAGCTGGCTTAAAAGACAAAAAAATAAATGGCAATAATATTATGCTGAGGCTTTACCATATCAAGATCGATACGTTGTTGTGATGCTAAAAATCAGAACAAAATTACGTAAACAAAAATATGGTAATCAAGTAGGATTTTTACGTGTGTGTGTGTGTGTGTGTGTGTGCGTGTGTGTGTGTGCGTGTGTGTGTTCAGGTGAGCTCTAGGAGGTATATATGACCTATTTAAAGTCTTTATTGCTCTTAATATCTTTACTTAATGAAATCTCACTCAAAAGTTCATAAGCATTGGAACAAAGTACTGATAAACGGGAGATGAGATGATGGTTGTGTGGTGGACTGAGCTAAGCTGAGAGTCGAATTTGTACAGGTGTGTTTACAGGTGAGACCTCTCTTACAGGCAGGTTAACAAGGACCCGTAAGTGGTGTGTTGTAGTGTGGTATTTACTTCCGTTGGTTATTTCGTTATTTCTGTTATCAATCTCTGTTATGGCGACTGTTAGTATTGCCATCACTGTTATTGTTGTTAATACTGTTATTGTTTTTATTACTAACAACATTATTGTTTTTGTCACTATTACTATGAACATTACTGTCGTTACTATTAATTTTAACATTGCTATTATTGTCATTATTAATTTTAGTAGTAATAGTAGTCTTAGTAGTAGTAGTAGTCTTAGTAGTAATAGTAGTCTTAGTAGTAATAGTAGTCTTAGTAGTAATAGTAGTCTTAGTAGTAGTAGTAGTCTTAGTAGAAATAGTAGTCTTAGTAGTAATAGTAGTCTTAGTAGTAGTAGTAGTCTTAGTAGTAGTAGTAGTAGTCTTAGTAGTAATAGTAGTCTTAGTAGTAATAGTAGTCTTAGTAGTAGTAGTAGTCTTAGTAGTAGTAGTAGTCTTAGTCATAGTAGTAGTAGTAGTCTTAGTAGTAGTAGTAGTCTTAGTAGTAGTAGTAGTCTTAGTAGTAGTAGTAGTAGTAGTAGTAGTCTTAGTAGTAGTAGTAGTCTTAGTAGTAATAGTAGTCTTAGTAGTAATAGTAGTCTTAGTAGTAGTAGTAGTCTTAGTAGTAGTAGTAGTCTTAGTCATAGTAGTAGTAGTAGTCTTAGTAGTAATAGTAGTCTTAGTAGTAATAGTATTCCCATATTTATAACTTGAATAATATGGTGTCGTTGCTTTCCTATGTTATATTATTATTTGAAGTGACTGACAAACACACAAACAACCAATCAATTATTCACTCTACCTCGTCTGTCTGTCCCTCTCTCTCGCCACAGGTGTCAGCATGTCAGCCATAATGAAACCTGACTCACCTGCCTGTACCCGAGGACCACACACACACACACACACACACACACACACACACACACACACACACACACACACACACACACACACACACACACACACACACACACACACACACACACACACACACACACACACACACACACACACACACACACACACACACACACACACACACACACACACACACACACACACACACACACACACACACACACACACACACACACGTTTACACAGCACTATTTATTATATTGACTGCCGTAACAAAATACATCACGTAATACTGATAATAATCATCCACATGAGTCATCAGATTTCCTGTGATATTGTTGTGTGTGTTACAGGGTAATACCTCGATCACACTTGTGTTGCGAGGTTACGACACGATGTATTACCTGTTGATCCATGTTAGTGAGGTGGTGTTAAAAACCGATGGAAGATGCCACTACGAACAGCTACAGAGAGTCTTGTGAAACAGCAGTGTGTGTGTGTGTGTGTGTGTGTGTGTGTGTGTGTGTGTAGAAGTTATGAACCAAACTAACTCTGTTATAGATTGTAATTTTTTAAGTTAGGTTAGGTTAGGTTTGGTTTGGTTAGGTTAGGTTAGGTTAGGTTAGGTTAGGTTAGGTTAGGCTAGGTATACAGGTGAGGCAGTTAAATATACAGACGAGACAGACAGTTAATATAAGAGGTGAGACAGTTAAGTGCACAGGTGAGAGTTAAATATACAGGTGAGACAGAATTAATGAATACACGTGAGACAGTTAATTATACAGGTGAGAGATTGAGGCTATAGAGGTGAGAGGTACACAGGTATCAACAATCAGTATTATGTTTGTAGCGCCAAAACCTGGACAGAGATAGAGAGATAACAAAGATAACCAGTATTCAAATTACATACACAGAGTACAGACAAACATTCAGCGTTACAGTTGTTATCATTATGTTGATCTGGTGATGATGTATACTGATGGTCTCTCTCTCTCTCTCTCTCTCTCTCTCTCTCTCTCTCTCTCTCTCTCTCTCTCTCTCTCAAAATTTCCTCGTCATTATAATATCTGTTAACTATTTATGGGTAATTTATGTCACTGGTTTATGGTCGTTGAACACTTATTTTCACTATCAATAATGTCATATTTACAACATTAATTATTACTGTACACATTATGACAAAGCCAAATGTGTCGAGGAAATTTCGCCCGAAACTGTGCATTGGTGTGTGTGTCTGTGTGTGTGTGTGTGTGTGTGTACGGATATGTAACACATGTCTATTGTTATATACATAAGTGTGTGTGTGTGCGTGTGAGAGAGAGGGAGACCAAACATATGCGTGCTGTTAATGTATTGTACAATATACTGTATATATACCTGCACGTGTGTACCTGTAGATAATTCTATACGTGTACATGTAAAAGGAAGCAGTTTATTGTGTTCGTATAATACATGTGGGCGTTTATGTGTCGCGTGCACCTGCGGAAGCCTGTTTACCTGTAAAATACAATATGCTGAATTGTACCATCCCTTCGTGAGTGTGTCGGCTAAGTTATGGTGAGGGTGAAGAGTTATGTGTAGTGAGGGGGAGAGATAGAGGGAGGGAAGGTGAGAGAGAAGGACGGAGGGAGGGAGGGAGGGAGGGAGGGAGGGAGGGAGGGAGGAGGAGGGAGGGAGGGAGGGAGGAGGGAGGAGGGAGGGAGGGAGGGAGGGAGGGGTGGGTTAGTATAATCACAAACGAATTATTTATTTCGATCACATCCCATGATAGATTGTATTATGTTTCCAGACTAAGGGAGGGGAAGGGGGTGAATAGGGATACAGAGGGGGTGGAGGGTGTTAAGGGGGGAATAGAGGGTGTAAAGGGGGGATGGAGGGCGTGAAGGGGACAATAGGGATAGATGGAGGGTGTAGAGGGAGATGGAGGGTGTGGAGGGAGTAAATGGGGGATATAGAATGGGGGTTTTGAGAGAAAAGAATGGGAACAGGGGATGGGGGAGAAATGGTGATAGAAAAAGAATGAGGTTGGGGTATTGGTGATTGAGACAGGGTGGTGAAGTGAGATAGGTGTTGGCGATGGAGAGAAGCTCGTGAGGATGTGAGGGAAGGAGGAAGGGGGTTACAATTTTACATGTTAGCAGCACACAGTAACAGCAGTGAGTGAGTGAGTGATACAAGATACACAAACATCTTTTCACCTCACCGCTCAGTATCTCTTAATCGGTGAATTATCGACAAAATCACTTAAATTTGGAGTGATGACGGAGTATGGAGTGGAGAGGGATGGAGGATGATGGAGTGGGAGTCTTCTCTAATTGCCTGAGTGTCTGTAAATATTTCAAGTGGTACTCCAGTCGATAATGAGATCAGACGCCATGTTTTAAGTGCCACTTGGACGATACTGTAAAAAAAAATAACTTAAGCTTTTAATCGTCCTAGTCTCAGAGAAGCGAGGCGATTTGTGCTCCCGTGTTGATATAGGAGAGTCACCCGTGCTCCGTGTTGAAAAGAGTCACCCGTGTTCATATATGAGTCACCCGTGCTCATATACAGTACTTCATTGTATTATCTCTTCATTGTATTTTTTCCTATCATTTCTTAATTAATCTGTAAAAAAGAGAAATCAATATGTGATAATCTATACGAGGAGGTGACTGGTCAAATGGGCCCTAGCGCTAATAAACTCTAACCTAACCTAACCAGTTTTATAGGCTCCAGTCCTAATAGATTAAGATCTTATTGGGTTCAGCTCCTATAAGGTTCAAATTTCAATGAGTTCCAATTGTAATGGGTCCCTGAAGTTAATGGAGCCGATATTTAATGGTCTCAGATCCTAATGGGCTCAAATCTTTTTCTCAATTTCTTTCCCTCCATCGATCTCACCCTCTCTCTTTCTCCCTCCCTGCCTTCTCGTTATCCACCCCCTCTCTTATCTCCGGTTCTCCCTTCCTTCTCATTATCCACCCCCTTTCTTCTCTCATAAAGGGAACCTCAGTAGGTCTATTGGACAAACTACTGTACCGACCAACGTAATCGAATTAATGACGTTATGTTGTAATTTGTTCCACTCACCTGCAACTCTTTATTCCTGTTCTAATGTCTATCTGTTCCTTCCCTTATCTAATTTTCGTTGATTCAAATCTATTGGTACGAGTTCAGTCTTAATTCGATAGTTCAAGTACTGTCTGTCTGTCTGTCTGTCTGCTTCTCTGGACTTATCTCTCTCTCTCTCACAGATGGTAATTGGCAAGACCTGACCTTTAACCTCTAGCATAAGTAACCCAAGAGTAAGCCTCGCCCCCGTGTGTGTGTGTAATAATAATAATAATTAAAGGTTTATTGATAGAGCTTGGCAGCCAGAAGGCTGAAAATATACAGTTACATATTTGGGGAATGGGTTTCGAATTACAAATAATATACAAGTAACATAAGTGATACAAATAAGATATATAATAACTAGATGGGGAAAAGCTCAAACTACAGTTCATTTCAACATAGTGACAGTGCAAGGAGTAGTATTTACTGGGAGTGAATACACTGGTTTATTACAAGTTTGTGTGTGTGTGTGTGTGTGTGTGTGTGTGTGTGTGTGTGTGTGTATTTACAAGCTTTAAGTCTTACAAGGAAGTGATTTACATACGAGTTTATTCCTAAAACTAACAAATAAGATAAAGAATGACTATGTTTTAATTACACCAACAATCATAAGTCTTCATACAATAATAATCGACGAAATCCTTGTGTGTGATCGTTGTTGTTATCCTTATCTGTTTCTACTGAGACTTTCAAGGATGACCTAAGATTGACCTTTGATAAGTTAAACTGTTTAACATCTAGTTATGAAAGTATGGTAAATATCGGATAGCAATTGTCGACGGAACGGAATACATACATACATACAGAAAAATTTATCATTAGCCCCGGCAAGTAAAAACCTGATAAATTAATTATTGGTGATGTTGTTTTGTGACAGCGCGAGTATAATTATAAGAGTTAGGTAAAAAGAAATGAAAGACTACGAAGCAGGATACCCAAAGCCTTTGTCGTGTTATCACCCGTAACTCAGATAAATATTTCACGAGGCTCCAGCAAAACACAATACTACAGAAAACACGTCACCATGACAAACAGCTGACACAAACCATATATGTTAAAAAAATTATAAATAGCCAGGTAGTGTTAGTCTCCCATGAAGAATGTTACTATTGTCGTGACTCCTCCATACAATAACGGTGGAGGAAAATGTATTAAAGGCGGAGGAAAAGAATTACTGAAATGGACCAATTCCATTAGCTGATGCACGCGCTGGCGGACACTGGCCCACCGTCTATATATATATATATATATATATATATATATATATATATATATATACACACACACACACACGGTGGTTAGGCCTCAGCGACAACTACATACACGCGAGTCATCTAAATATCTTTATTATACAGTATGGATGAGTGGGGGAGCATTTCACTATAAACAGACATATCTTACTTAAACTGTCTATGAATACTATACTGTCCATCCCTATTGTACGAGAGAAGAAATATTTTATTATGAACAGTCACAGATCTCACTCTCTCAGTTTCTATATGCTGCACTGCCCCGTCCATCAGAGAAGTTTTCAGAAGGTCTACCAGTCGCCGGTGTTGTTAGTCGAGCCAAGTCACATTAACCCTTTTAGGATGATGGTTTAATAGGAAGGTGGTTCAACACCTTAAGGATGATGAGCTGACTTTGTGAATACTTTGTTTAAACCCCCGTAAGATGATAGTTTAATTAATTACGGATGAGAGTTTAAAACCTTTTGGAAAATGATTTATCAGGACGTTGGTTTAACATTGCTCATGGAAGACATCTGCCCAATATGTCTAAATTAGACATATTGGGAACACCGCTACAACAAGGTCTATGCTTTAAATAAACTCTTGAGACCCACACAAACAAACGAGTCGTAGCTAGCATACACAAGTAGACACCCTCAACCTGCCTCCATTCCCTCCTTCACCCTCTTCACCAACCAGGACAGTAACGCTCACTATTTCTAATGAGTTTCTAATAACGACAAAAACAACGTACGCAACACTGAGTGTATGATGAACGATACGTCATACATCGTCCATAATGCCATACAAAACGCCAACACCATCTTCAAACTGCATTCATTACCTCATTAACTCCCTTTATCACCCATCTGCTGGTGTTGTAGGTGCCGCGGGAGGCTTATCTCTCTGACCCCGGTTATGTTATCACGGTCGGCCCATCTAAGCTCTGCAGTCCAGCCGCGTAACATGACCATATAGGGCCGCTGAGGGCCATAAAAAACAACTGGTGTAATATGACAGGGCAGATTCATTAGGGGCGTATAAACACGTGTTGGGGTCTAGTTAGAGACCCCCGGTGGCATCCCTCTCGTCCCGGGGTTTTGTGAGCGTGGGCGTGGCAGGAGAGAAACGCGCGAGGGGCTGGGTACTGGGTCCGTAGCCCCCAAGATTCGTACATTAATTACCGGTTTTTTTTTCTCTCTGTCTCGCATCTTGCTGGTGTCGTGAGAACCCCTTTAAAGTTTTGTAAACTACGATAAAAGCTGGCAGACAAACTGGCGACGAACTTTCAATGTTGAGAATGTCGTAGCGAGATGCCTTCTCTCGTCTCAGGTCAGGTACAGGAGAAAAAATATTGTCAGAACCTTGCTACTACGCCGAACGTTGTGAGGTTACGTCACGGGGATAAGATAAAAGAGGACTGTGTGTGTGTGTGTGTGTGTGTGTGTGTGTGTGTGTGTTTGCTCGCCCCATCAGCCCATCCCCAAAACACTTTCCTGGTTAATGTTTTACTTCATACTTCAAGATGTCTAACAGGCACAGCTTTCTACTCTTATACTTTAAACACAAAATAAAACAAAACCACATGAAAAATCTCTAAAACGTAAATCGTCAAGGAGAAACACGCAGACATAATCAAACCCGACATCAGAGAGGGGCGCTCATTTGCATACCTAGAAAGCCGAGCAACCAGATAAACTACAACATGTTCTTAGCAACAGAACTAATCAGATGGTCCATAAGAGAGGCAGCAGTTCACTACCGGCAATAGATGGAAGCTGTATACACGTAGCTCCGCCCGACGTCTCGTTAGGGTACAGAGACGAGGTATGTCAGGTTTATAGCGTGTTAACTTAGCCGCTGTCCCTCACCCCTTCTTTTTACTTTCTTTAGGTCACGTTATGTTTGTATGTCCAATTCCTTAAGCGGATCACCTGAAGATTAGCCCCCCCCCAGCTTATTTCACCGAATGATTAAACACGCTAACGCTACCTAGGGGGTTGGATGGGTTACGTTAAGGTCTTAGGGTGTTTAATTCCTTATATTTCATCGAATATTCTTTTTCACATGTTATTTCCTTTTACATAACCATGTCTAGGTAGCATCAAGAAGAAAACGAGCACACACACACACACACACACGGACATTCACACTCACGTACACCACTCACTCCCAATCTCTCTCTCTCTCTCTCTCTCTCTCTCTCTCTCTCTCTCTCTCTCCAGTCACTCAGTGTCAGTTATCTTAGACTTAAGAGGCTGTAAGTTCCATCCGTGAGGCCGTCAACTAAGGGGTGGGGGAGTCCGAGCACACTACCAGCCTCAGCCTCCTCCTCTTGCCATAGTAAACATTACCAGATAAGCCTCGAGTCTCGTCACCTGTTACGGCATCCTGTTGCCAGCATTACCAGAGTTATTTCTGTAGAGATGAGCGGAGGACTCGCCCTTGTAGAGATAGTGCTACTCCTATACTTAACCGTTACTTAGAGATAGTGGTTCTCGGTACTTTGCACTGAGAGGTAGTGGTTCTCGGTACTCAGCACGGAGAGATAGTGGTTCTCCCATACGTTATACTTATTAGAGACAGCGCAACTCTGGTACTTTACATTTATAAGTAGTCCCACTTCATATACTTGTGTGCTCATTAATTTTAATTTATAAATCTCCTCACAGTTCCTTATATTCGTGAGAAATTTATATAGTGGAACTCGTATGTTCGTGTTCATTTGCATACCTGAGTAACTTGTTACTTGTTTATATAAGTAACGTAAGTATTTTGCACACTTATAATACACTCTAATGATCTATTAGATAAAGAAACCAGATAACTACTACTTGTGCATTTACTAGACCATAATATTTGTGTTTTTAATAGCTGAAATACTTAGACACATTACAACAAGTTACTTATACAAAGAACACTTATAAAGAAAATGGTGTTTATGTACAGGGTGTTCTCAAAGTCCCTTGATGTTTGTGTTTACAGAGTCCCAAAGGGGGAGGGAGGTACTCATCCAAGACTTGGGGATGTACTCTATCTCCTGTACTCAAGTGTAATCTTTTATCATGCCAGCTGTAACACTTCCCATACTTGTAGGTGGAATTGTAATGTCTCCAATGACTAAGAAGTTTTGTTTATAGTTCCTTTTGTAAATCTGTAAGTTACAGCTGACATGGTGAAGAATACAGTTATGTGCAGAATATGGTGGAGTACGCATGGATGATTTCGATGTACAGCTCCTTCAAGAGACTAGGTAAACACAAACATCATGAGTGCTTCAGAATCAAGCTTCGATATTCTCTTGGTTCACACTTCTTGGAGAGAGAGGATTGGCAATGCTAACTGTACCAGGTGGAAGTGTGGGCGGCTGTACATAGCATGACAAACAACCATTACCCCACTACTACAACCTTAACCACCATGAACAA
Organism: Homarus americanus; assembly: GCF_018991925.1. Lineage (NCBI taxonomy): Eukaryota > Metazoa > Arthropoda > Malacostraca > Decapoda > Nephropidae > Homarus > Homarus americanus. Next base: position 2,453,460 of record NW_024730668.1, read on the forward strand.
TAAACAGGAGTTGCTTGAGGAATTAACCACCACCACCACCACCATCTCTAGCCATTACTACCACCATTACCACCATCAGCAACAAAATGGTGGGTTCATTGACAAAAGGAGGCATTATCCATTAGCTATGAACATTACCACTACCATCACTACAAACCACCATTGTCACCATCACTATCATCATATCCACTCCCAACACCATCAATGTCGTCATTGCTACTCCCCACCGTCACCATCACTACCATCATCACCATTTCCACCATCACCATCGGTACCATCATAACCACTCCCACCACCATCACCACTCCCACCACCATCACTAGCACCATCACCATTATCACCACCGTCAGCAGAAGGGTGGTTGGTTAGGGGATGAACTGGCGGAGAGCCAATGCCGCCCAGGTGAACCATAATATTTAGGTACACCAGTCCCCTTGTTTCTACCCGGGCCTCCACTCACCCCCCCCTCCCCCCAACACATCTCACACACATAAAACAAACTTCACTGTCGCACCACATACTCACACAAAAAAACACTGTCCCCAACACACACAGACGCAGACACATCACAGTCTTCACCTATACACAAACCACTGTCTTCTCCGCAACATACACACATCTAGTTCCCCAAAAAGACAAACAAACACACACACACATCATGCCCCGCCCTCCACCCACATCCCTGCCCCTCCCCCCACACACACGCATCACACCCACACACACACACACACACATCACGCCTCCTCCTCATACACACGCATCACACTCCACACACACACACACATCACGCCTCCCCTCCCCACACACACATCACGCCTCCCTCCCCCACACGCATCACACCCCTCCCCACACACACACGCCGATCCCCCCCCCTTCCACACACGTAATTCCAACTGTGACACACCAGGTATAATCTTACAGTAGAAGGCGTCCTGCAGGTGTATTAATAAGACGTACTTCCCCACCTGTCTTATACTCTCAAACTCTCTCCTTCATAACTACGTGAGGGTTTGTGTGATTAAGTGACTTGTAATTCGCCGTTTGATTGTGTATTTCTGGGGAAGTATGTTGTTTGTTTTTGTTTCATTTTGTTTTCTATTTGTTACTTTTTAAAGGGGGTGGGGAGTGGGGGGTGGGGGGTGGGTTGTGATTTATAGTTGAAACAGTTTGCTGGTGTTAATGGTGGCTGGCTAAAAATTGTTTGATGGTGATAATAGTGGATAGCTAAAAGTGTTTGATGGTGACGGTAGTAGCTGGCTAACATAGTGGCTGGTTATTGGTATCCTCTTTCGTTAAACCTTCGTGTCACAAGCGGTTGCCAGGGTCAGTCGTGCCTATCCCCTACTTATGAGGAATCCCGTTAGGTGTGGTTTCAATCTCGTGTTTCCTCAGACCAAACCAGTTTTGATGGTTGCCTTGTGGCCCCTTACATAAATATAACTACGCTGTAACCCGAGGCGGTGCTCTGCCTGATAAACACTCCCATTCTGAGCTTGTTTGAGCTATGTTAAGCATTTCTATGGTATTTGTTAGATGGTTGGGTGAGTCTTTGAGTCCCTTGATGTTCACAGAATGGATTTTGGTGCAGTAGTTGATCGCTTGCATAGGACGCTGTGTGTGTGTGTGTGTGAGTTAGAGATATAGAAAAAGAAATGATATATGTTGAAAACAAGACGAATAAAGACAGTAATTGATATATGCGTATCTTAGACGGGCTAAATAAGTATGTCAGGTAACGAGTTGCATATTTGTATGAATAAAAAGCAACAAAAACTAGTCCTAATACAACACAAGTACCAGAGTCATAGAGTGTACGTGACTAACGCGGCCCAACGATTCACCTGTACCAGTCTCCCCTATGTTCGTCCCCTACAACCTCTGAGAAAGGCCGTGATCTCCGTATGGTAACACTGCCCATAGCAACAACAGAATTAATCCATTTTTTCCCTCGGTCTCTTTCTCCCGGTGTAATAAGGCGTTTGTTTGTTTATCTGGTGTAGTGTATTATTACCCCTTGGTCTATTTTTTTTTTCGGTTTGATTAGTCAACTTCTCTGTTTTTAATCCTGTTTGTTGTAGCTCCAACTTCATCTTCAACTTCAAATATATATATATATATATATATATATATATATATATATATATATATATATATATATATATATATATATATATATATATATATATATATATATATATATATATATATATATATATATATATACCTTTTGTCTTTATACCTAACTTAATTAACTTAATTTTGCTGATTGGTGGCTGTTTTTATCATATATTCTTATATTTCACTATGGCAAATTTTGACTATTTACAGTTCATTGTAATAAACTCGGAGACATTCCTTTTGTATTTTTTATAATCTATATTTCAGACAGAACATACGAACAAATGTTATCGTCAACAACCACGTGATCGACGACGACAACAAGGCCGGAGTCCAGCCTTAACTCTCGTGAACTTCCTGCTGACGAGCTAAAAACAGACTCACCGCTTCTGATGAAACTCGGTAAGTGGGTTACATTCTGGCCGAGTAGAACTGTTGCAGTGTACCAGGAACTGGGTCAGGGTTCATGGTTACATGTCAATGCAAAAATTTTACAGAATGGAAACACAACAGTATCCCGTACAATGATCTTTAAATAACGCCACGACAAGAAAGTTTTGTTTTAATTAACATTATTCTCCTGTTACTGATTAATGTGAGCGTCTAAATTTAGTGCACCGCATGTTAGAGTAGTGTGCAGTGTTTCTTGAAATTGGCTTAAAACTGAAGGAAATATCACTTGCGGTAACACATAACATCAATATCACTCCGACTGCCCAAATACTCGGTGGTCGACAAATTCGACTGTCCCTGGATTTTATGGTCCCAAGATCCGACCATCTACTAGAGAATGAATATTCCACAAAGTCCGGCAGTTCATAAATCAAGGGGACCACATATCCGGTGTATCCAAATCTTGGTTTTCCGTAAATCAGCTTATGAGGATAAACTGTGACGTAACAAACTGGTTATTCCTAAAATCAGATGCCGCACAACACACAAAATATTGAGGAAAAGAATTTTATTATTTTTTCTATCTTCTTGGGGGAAAATTACCCTTTACTCATTTATTCTATTTTACACATTCTTTAGCTGCCATGGGTGACGGGAAGACTGGTTGAGTTTGTTGCCTTGTCTCTTATGCAAAATATCTCTATTTGTAAGGGTTAAAAAAACACAAATAAAAATACCGATATTAAGACTAATAAAAGCCACACATACACATTTAACAACTTACGACTCACAAATGATCTATACATTATGTCATGTCAGAGCTAAAGACATCTTGACAGCATCTCTCAGGTGAAGGCAGGTGTGGCCAGGTGAAAGCAAGGTAACTTTCCACAAGACAACTTGCCGGGAACGGGGTTACTACATAATCATAAAGGGTGAATATATTAAGCCATATATGGTTTTCTATCCAACTCATAATTTAATTCTAAGGTTGTTTGAGGGTCAGGTGAGTGGTGACGCCTGTACGGATTATACCACAGTGTCTGACCATGATCTCAAACATTACTGATGAGGGACGAGAGGTGTGTGGGCTATAGACCTATATTAAGGCAACGAAATGTTTTAACGTTACAAAACTCAATTCCAACAAGCAAGCCTTATTACCGTGAAGGCAGAGAGACAGTGAGTTACTGGTGCCCACGTGAGCATCTAACAAAGCACTGGGAGATATAACAAAGGCCTCGTCTTCTATCGTCAGCATTAAAACGACAAAGTTAAAATGAGGAGTTCCTTCTCTCATTCCCATTATGCTCTATTATAACTGAATAGAAGAGAAATACAAAGAACCAACGACAATAAAGATATATTTTTAAATATTTTTAAATAGTCTACTTTAATTTCAAAAAGTTGAGTTGTAAGCCACGAAAGTGAAGTGGAGTAGAACGGCACAGTCCGCCTTCAAGTCTTCACAAGTCGCACTCTTCCAGCACTGATCTCCATAAATTTGCGTCTCAAAGCGAGTGTCGGAATTATGGAATGTTATTGCAATGTCTTGAGTCGGTAGTCTGAATCATCCTACCACAGATATATCGGAGGAAACTCGTCTGGCAGTCACAGACCCTTGAAGAAGAAACAACATCACTTGCCTTGCCGTACTTGTCTTGACTCCACTCTTGGTTGATGTGAAATATATAACGAGGTCACCGAAAAAGAATGCCCCGATTTTAAATGCTTCCATATAAAAATCAGGGCATTCTTTGTCCATGAACCTGTATATCCTCAAACTACCAGCAAGAGACAGCAAGATTTATTGTAAATATTCAACTTCATTATCTATTACGAAATTCTTTGAAACTAATAGCTAAATAAGTCTCACACTCTCTCTCTCTCTCTCTGTGGGAAGATTGAAGAAGGGGTGAAGAGGGAGGATGAGGGGTGGGGAGGGTGAAGGGAGAGGAAGAAGGGGGAGAAGGTTAAGAGGGAGGGTGAAGGAAGAGGGTGAAGGGGGAGGGTGGAGAGGGGGAAGCTGGGGGAGGGGGGGAGATGAAGGGTGAGGGGGTAGAACACTGGTGGTAGAAGCCACGCCAAATCCCTACTTGGTGAGTATTTTTATAACCCAATTTCGATCTTTGGTCGATTATGTATCACCTGCAGATTATTTCACCTGAAGATTAACTATTCTAACGCTACCTTGGAAGGTTAGGTTATTTAGGGGCAGATTAGGTTAGGGTTTTAGGTTACGGTAGGTTAGCGTTACGTGGTTGATATTAAGGTGAAATAACCTGAGGTGTTTAATATTTTGGTGATCCCGATTACTTTCCGATGATGAAGGATTGAATTTAGGATGCAATCTCTCCTGTAATTAGCGAGGATTACCGTTGTAGCTTTAAAGGAACCATTTTCAACTATAATCTTCTATGTATAGATAAATAAGCAGCGGTGAAAAATATTGTTGGAGGAAAATATTGTTGTTTTCGCTCAGACCTTTGGATTGTTCCGCCGTGATCAACGCCAGACATGTACTGCCTTACTCTGGGGAGGAGACCCGTGAATCTAATTAACTTTAAACACATTATTCTTATACGTTAGGTGAGTTATCAAATAAATATTGTTCTTACTCAACTCTGTCTAGACTCTAGAGATTAACTTTCAGATGTCCTTAGTCCAAAACACACACAATCAAATCGGATCACCTGATGATTACCTTCACCAGTTAATTTCACCAGATGATTAAACACCCTAACGCTACCGGGAGGGTTACGTTATGTTAGGTTAAATTAACGTTAAGGTGGTTAATTTTTAGGTGAAATAAGCTGGGAAGGTCTAATTTTAGTAAAATAAGCTGAGGAAGGCTAATCTTAAGGTGAAATAGGCTGGGGAAGGCTAACCGTGAAGTGATCCAACATACCATTGAAAATAAAACCCTTTTCGCAATTTAAAAAAAAAAAATACTTGAGATGCACACTCTAAGGAACTCCATTCTGATATAAAACAATCGTCGGTCACTTGTATCTGTCTTTACTAAACAGTCCTCTGAGAAGCCCCAGTAAACAGGACAAAACGCAGAAGAGCTGGAGAGTCACACCAGGGAAGGTTGACGAAGGGCGGAGACAGGAGAGGGAAGAACCACCTACCATACGATACTGCAGAAGTAGTCCACCTCCTGAGAGACCTATGTTGTTATCATGACCATCCACAGAGAAAGTATGAGATATTGTGTGTGTGTGTGTGTGTGTGTGTGTGTGTGTGTGTGGCATTCTATCCACGTCAATCAGGAGGGGTGAGGGTTTTATATTGTTAAAATAGAGAGGGAAAGTGAGGGGGTGTGAGAGACGAGAATTAGCTTTCTTGAGTGAAAGATGGAAAGATTTTGAGAAAGAGACAGTGAGAGAAGGGGAGAGAGAGAGGGAGGGGGGGTTAACAGATTTGCAGCCATGTTGTTTGTTAAACGGGTGTAAATATAGCAGAACACATCAACATTAGTGAGAATGGATGAATGTTAAAGAATGAAGGAAAATTATGAGCGTTTATTTGTGTGTATTTACTACATTCTTCACATAAATACGAAATAATAAAGGGAAGAAATAGACCGAAAGTCAGTATAAGAATATTTGCATTACAAAAACTTGCAAAAATTTATGAACAGAAATATTCAAAGAAAACTTGTTCATACTTTATTACCAACCTTATTATCATCACTCACCACCACACTGCCAACACCACTCACCACCACACTGCCAACACCACTCACCACCACACTGCCAACACCACTCACCACCACGTTGCCAACACCACTCGCCACCACACTGCCAACATTACCATCATCCTCCCCCACAGTATCCCTATCGCAGCAGCAGGGCAAGTTTGACAGTGGTGGTGGGGGTGCTATTGAATCACGTGGTGGGGGACGGAGCGCGGTGGTGGTGGTGGTGACGCACTGACCCTGCACACACACACACGCGCACACACACACCTGCCAGTACCACCTGCCAGACCTTATTCTTATTACCTCGTGTTTTTATTAGCTTTTAAATAACTTCCATAGCTTAAATATTTAATATGAAGTGGAGAACTCTCTCTCTCTCTCAGGCATATCAACTATTTATTCGTAAACTATTGATCTTTCCTAAGCGACACACACTGTACTTGTCTATACACACCGGTACAACTAATAGGAGTAACAGCTATTAAACTTACAGCATAAGTGACGGCAACAAATGAAACAATAGACTACACGTGATTTAAATAATAGTCTCCATCATTAATAACTACCACAAAAACAAGAGACTCCGTGCTCTACTAAACAAGAGACATCGCGCTATGCTAAACTTGATAAAAAATATTATCCCCGACACCGTTAATTGACATCAGGTAAGGTTTCTGTTCGTGTCTGTTTGTCAGCCACAATGCCTTACCCTATTACATGAACGTTCCTTATAGTCTAAATATAAGAGTTAACGAATAAAAAAAACTTACTTTATATACATTATCTAAGGACGCAGGAAGTGTTCACGTTTATCACAGTAAATAAAATGAATGCAATTCTTTGTTCCTTGTGGTGTTTCCTGAAGGAGATATTTGGCCTCCATGTTTGGGAGATATTTATCTACATATTGTTGTATCAACTAAAAGTATTGTATCTTTTTGTCTAATCTCGAGGCGCATTAGTCCTCGAGAGCTCCAGCCTAGCAAGGAAGTCAGTGTCTCTCTCATTTGTTATGTACAGTTGGGGACAAACGTTCTCTCGTACTCCTGTTTGAGACATCATCAAATATAACGACGCCGTCTATGGGCTAGATAAGCAGTTCCCGCACTCGCCCCAGCAGAGCAAAGTGCCAGGTGTGTAATGGACATTGGTACTTAATTAAATCTGTAATGATCCAGTACCTTTATAAACATTCTAAAGTAACACACGTATGAGTACCTGAGTATAAACCGGTAATCACATTCATGAACACCTGTGAATGTGTGAAAAAAATTAATGTGCGGTAAATGAATATAATACCTGAATACCCATTAGGTCTTACATCACACGCGCCACTGACCACCAGACACACACGACCACTAAAGTTCATGACCCTACACACTGCCGTACATTAATATCAATGATCACTACACACGCATGGACCTCTGGGTACGTGTGTGTGTTTGAGAATAACACCACCAAATCACCAAATAACATTACCTTTGGGAAGAGGTAAACACATATCCATTGCATATTGTTCAAGTAAATAAAGCATCAATACATTTCTCTTCAGGTAAAAAGGTAATGATCAATACATTCCCTCAGGTAATCAAGTGATCATTGTATTTCTTCAGGTAAACAGGTGATGATCATTTGTATTTTCTCTGTGCTATTAACTGATTTTCAATGTGATTTCTAACTTAATTGATATTCCTTTCTTTTCTCAATATCTACTTTCAGACAAAAGGGTTATCCATTTTAGTATTATCTCCTAAGTAAACGAGTCATGGTAAGGAGGAAGAGGTGTATGACAATAGGTGGACCTAAGTGTCAGTTCTAGGAAGCCAGCCTGACGTGACTAGGTGTTCTCACTGGCACACAAAGCATACCACTCCATCCCCACTCTCACCTCTCCTCTTTCCTTCCTACCTCTCTCTTCCACCCCTTTTTTCCTTTTGCTCTTTCCTTCTCTTCTTATCCCTCCCTCGTTTTTCCCTTTCTTTCCTCCCTTCCTTTCCTTCCTCCTTTTCTTTCCCCGCCCTTCTCCCGTCCTATGAACGGAAGCTCGTTAAGGGAGTTATACACGAAATTCTAAGTGATTGTGAAAGTTTTAATGTTGCTGATAATGAAAGTTTGTGTCAGTATTCAGGAGATAAACACACACACACACACACACACACACACACATACTTTTCTCATGACTGGCCCACATAAACGAATTTGCATAATCAATGTACTCAAATTAAATGCTTTCGGTCAACATTACTTACGAAATATTATAAAAAATAAATCAAACCAAAAATTAATTTCAAGTTACCATTAAAAGAAGGGGTAAAATTTCATCTCCTTTTTATTACAATTTAATCAATAACATCCCCTTGATACCAGACCCACATACGTGGTTATATTGGAAACGCGGACGACTGTAAATTGGAAGCCGTACACGTAGTGCAAATCTCGTTAGGCTGAGCTTCTGAATTAAGAAATGATAGAGAGAGAGAAAGAGAGATAAAAAGAGAGAGATATAAAGAAAGAGAGTGAGAGAGATAAAGAAAGAGAGAGATAGTGTTCCGGAAATCTATAATCTATACGACTCTGGAGAATTTAATTAAGGGATCTTTGATGCCCTGAGTACAAAGCTTCAGTGTGTGTGTGTGTGTGTGTGTGTGTGTGTGTGTGTGTGTGTGTGTGAGATAAGGACTACTGCACCTCACAGCACCTGGACAAATACAGTAAATAGTACTAACCTCTTTATTTCGGGTCATTAACACTGTCACACACACACACACACACATACACACACACATACCTTCTTAATGTTACTTCTATGTATTCTCTCCCTTCTCCTCTTATTCTATCCCTTCTCCTCTCTTCTTCTCTTCTTCTCCTCTCCCTTCCCTTATCTGTCGTCATCCACCCCTTGATTTCTCCCTATTCTCAAAACTCATTTATTTTTTCCCTTCTCTATTCTATGACCTACCCTTACATACTCTTCGTCAATTAGAAACACACACACACACACACACACACACACACACACACACACACACACACACACACACACACACACACACACACACACACACACACACACACACACACACACACACACACACACACACACACACACACACACACACACACACACACACACACACACACACACACACACACACACACACACACACACACACACACACACACACACACACACACACACACACACACACACACACACACACACACACACACACACACACACACACACACACACACACACACACACACACACACACACACACACACACACACACACACACACACACACACTGCACATTATCACTGGAAAATACAGATTAATGATTGATGGGAGAGAACCCTTGCGATTTGATCAATATTAGTATGACCAGCTTTTCTGTTCCCACGAATGAAGATGTCTGCATGTGAGAGGGTTGGGGATGGGTGTGTGTGTGGGAGGGGATGGATGTGTGTGGGGAGATGGTGTGTGTGGGGAGAGATGGAGTGTGTGTGAAAGGGAGTGCGAGCATGTTATGAACGTATGAGGGCTCACCGTGAGGACCCACACTCGATGGATGGGTCATCAGGGTCTGTATGGCAGGTTATGTCTAATTTAGACCAACCCTACGTACCCATCGCGTGAGGGACAACACACACACAGTACGTCACCCTTCTTGGTTACTACAACAACTCCTTCAATAAGGGGTTGTGGAATGGTAAGTATGCTATGGGTACAAGTCAAGTCATATGGTGATTCATCAACCTAGTTTAGCATTCCACCTGAACACTGTAACCAGGTGATCACAGACCCTCCATTATGACGATCAAAGGGAAGGGTCACCTACCTCTAGACTCCTTCCAACATGGATCTTATATAAACAGTAGGTCACTGCCCCTTCACTCATGACTCAGAACAAGAGTCACTTGCCTCTATAATAATTTCCACATGGAGGAAAGTGTTACTCGTCTTACCTGGTAAACACCATACCAGTTACTTTCTCTCAGTGGATAACAATACTAAAATATAATGACGTTATGACGGATGGACAGAGAAATTAAAAATAATCCTAAACAGATCCAAGTTGAAATAGAAATAACTATTTTTCCCCTGTCAATAAATCTCGACATACTGCTCCAGCTTAATGATCGGATGTGACAGGTAACACTAGCCAACGAGGTCAATATTGTTGTTTAGTCTGTAGGTGTACCGTGTGTGTGTGTGTGTGTGTGTGTGTGTGTTGTAATCTTGCGGTGTTGAGCACTGTGGTATCAGATAATACATAAATTAACTGGACACACGTAAAATATCTCTCTCTCTCTCTCTCTCTCTCTCTCTCTCTCTCTCTCTCTCTCTCTCTCTCTCTCTCTCTCTCTCAAGGTATTGAAACCTAATAATCTTTAACTTTGTCTCGTAAACGATCAACATTTATTACCTGGACACCTTCATCGAGTCTACCTGAGAGGAGGAAAATGTAACCTATATTCTCTCCCTCCCTCCTTCCCCTCCTTCCTTCCCTCCCTCCCTCCCTCCTTTCCTCTCTCCTCCCTCCTTACCTTCTTCCAATGAACATCTTCCACGCTAGTTTCTTACTCTTTCCTTCTTTTTCCCTCTTTTTCCTTTCATCCTCCTCCCTTACTTCCTCCTTTCTCCCCTTTTATCTTCCTTCCTCCCTTCCACATTGCCTTCTTCCTTCACTCCATACCTCCTCGCTTTCTTCCTCCCCTCCTTCCTTAATCCCTCCCCATTTCTCTCTCTCGTATCCTCCCACCCGAGAACCACAGACCTCCCTCACTGACTCCTTCCCTTCCTTTCTTCCCTCATCTACGAAAGTAGTGAAGACTTCCAAAATATTTCATTCAGACCTAAATTCTATAAAATTGTTAAGAAAAATTGCAAGAAAATCTACAAAAACTTTTAAAATTATGCAAAAAGTCGAATAAAACAAAGCCGAAAATCGCCAAAAAAATATGAACGTTTAGAATTTAATAAAAAAAATAAATGTGAAAACAAAATCCATCTGATTTTAAACAAGAATCACCAAAACGCTAAAAAAAATGTTTAAAATCTTACAAAAAAATTTACAAAGTTTTGTTAAAAAACGTCTAAAAAAAGAAAAGAAAAAAACGAGAAAAAAAAACAAACAGATAAAACTCCGGAATTAAGTTTTTTGTTTTCGTTTACAAAGGTGTGAGGGGGGGGGGGTGGAAAGGGACAAACACAGATAAGCTCCACACACACACACAGACGCAGTACCTTCAGCTTACGGTGTTTTATTATGACGCTGTGGTGATAAGCTATGTTTTTTTTTCCTTGCTGTGTCGTTCCTTCCCTTTTTATCTCAACTTTTCTTATTCCTGCTCTTTCATCTTCTTCTGCTTCCTCCTATCTTTATAATCTTTCTGTTCCTCTTCCTCTTCCTTTCTTCCTTCTCATAGTCCGATTTTCTACCACCTCCTCCTCCTCCTCCGTCTATACTTTCTCCACTCTCAGTGTCATTCTCATCCCTCTTCTCATCTCTCCCTTCCTTTCCATTATCCTTTATTCCTCCCTATCCGTCCTCATCCCTTCCCTCTGCCTTGTTTCACTACTCTCTCCGTCTTCTCTTCCTCCCTGTCTCCCACTGTCCTCCATCTCTTCCTTCTCCCTTTCTCTTCTTCAAACCCAGTGCCGTCATCACCCCTACCTCCCCTCCCCTGTACCTTTACATCATCTCCCCTCATCCCCCACTGTCCCTTGCTTCCCTGCCTCTACCGACCCCTCCCTTCCTTCCCCCCTCCCCGGCACCTTTAATATTCAACCTCCCTCCCCCTTCTCCTCCCCTTCCTCGGTACTTTTAACACATCCCCACCTCCTCCCTCTCACTTTGCCTCCCCTCCCCCGTTCTACATCCCCCTCCCCTCCCCTCCCCACTACCACCAATGTCAAACAACGTGAGTAAGGAAACACGTGCCGGGCTCCATCTACAGTATACTTTTTCTCTGCCTGCCTGTCTGCCTTCATCTCTCTCTCTCTCTCTCGCCCTCTCTTTCTTTCTCTCTCATTTACCACCTATCTTCTCTCCTTTCATATTATCTCCTCCGTTCCTTCTATCCTTCTTCCTCCTCCTCCTTCCTATTCATATATCTTCTCTCTACCTTTCCTTTGCCTATCTTCTTCAAATTAGTTTCCTTGTCCTCCCCCTCATCATGTTTTCTCTCTTTCGTTCGATTCTCACTTCCTTTGTCGATTCTCTCTGTGTTTGTTTACTGCCTCCTCCTCCTCTCCTACACACACCTGCTCATCACCTGTAAGTACCTGACATGACCACCTCTTAACTCTTGTATATATTCTTGGCCCTTAACACCAACCTGCTGCCACTCCTCTCACCATATATCCCTCTCATCCCTCCCACCTGGTGCTATTCCTCCCCCCCCCTCTTTCCTTCTCCTCTTCTCCCCTCACACCTGGTGCTATTCCTCTCTCCCTCTTTCCCACACCTCTCCTCCCTTTCCACCCTCTGTTATCCTCCCTTCCTCTTTCTCATACCTCTCCTCCCCACCCACCTGGTGCTGCTATTCCTCCCTTCCTCTTTCCCACACCTTTCCTCCCACCACCTGCTACCTCCCCTACCTTCCCATACTTACCACCGCCACCACCCACACGCCCCCCTCCACCCCCCTTTTTTTACTCCTGAGATGGACTATGGGGAGTAAACATACCAGGGCGCCATCTGATGAGTAATGATGTTGGTAAGTGACCTATATTCAAGCTGGAATTACTTAGTACACCATGAATAAGAAAAATACCGTTGCGTGAGTAAGCTGAATAATAATCTGCGGTGAGAACATGACCAATATTTAAGTGCTCAAGATGGGTTGTATGTTAATGGAAAAAATGTGAAAAGGATTAAGAAAATGTCATTAAAATAAATACTAGTAATTAAGGAGGGGAATGATGATGATGATGATGATGTTTGATTAAATAGCACTGACACGGAATTGGTAGTTAGCGTGATAATGAATGACGTGTATTGCAGCTGTAACTAAGAGGAAGGGAGGATGGTGGGATGGGTTTAACTGGTACAATGAATCCTGGATATAATGATACAGAAGAGAAAGTGAAGAAACAGATCATCTGATATTAAGGGAAGCTAAGCCGGGTATGTGGGACTGGTCATTAACGTGGTAAGTACCTTTTGTCTTCCCAACATAACTACCATCATCTACCACGCCCTTGTTGCTACCACCACCACCAACAACAATCACACCTCACCCACCCACCCCTTCTATCCACCACCACCTACACCTACAGTATCCACCACCTGCACCACCACCACCATCCACACCCTTACCACACCCATACCTTCTATCTCCCCCCATAGAACCCAATCGCCCCACACACACTACGTTTATCCACACCTCCACCACACCCTAACCCCCACCCCCTTCATCCCACCCCTCAGCTCCCTTGACCTCCAAACCAAACCCTCACCTGTCCTGTCTACTCCACTTCTCTCTCCCCCTATCCCCTTACCCCTACCTCCAAACCCCCTTCTCCCTTCGTATGCCCCTACCCATGACCCAACCTCCTCCCTATCCCCAAAACCACTTGTTCCTGCCCCTAACATACCCCGTTCCTTTCAGATACCGTCTCCATCCCTAAAATCCCCAATGCTTCCACAGCCTCACCAAAAGCACTACTTTAGCCATCACCTCCTCCCCACCCCTTCAAATCCCCTCACCCAAAACCCCCCCAACCCTAACTCCCTCCCTCCGAACTCCACCCCTACCCCACCTCCCAACCCCATCCCCCAACTTTGCCCCCGCCCCGCTATTCTTCCCCCGAGAGTAGCAAGATGGCGGGGATGGAGGCGCCTCAAACTGGTTAAGATTAGCCGTGGCGGGGCGGGCAACGACGCTCTCACACGGGGACGAAGGGCCTGTAAAATGTACCCGTCTGAGCTATTTTTGTATAGGCTGAGGGAGGGAAGTACTATACTCGGACCTGCAGACGGGATGAGGTGAGGGGTTGTAGGGGACGGGTAAGGAGAGGGGACAGAGGACGGGTAGGAGGACAGAGGACAGGGTGGGAGGAGGGACAAGGAACAGGGCTGGAGGGGGAGGGACAGGACGGGTGGTAGGGAGAGGACGGAGTGGCTCAGGAGAGACGGAGTAGTGGAGGAGAGAGGGGGCGGGTGGGAGAGGGACTCTGAAGGGACAGGGTGGGGAGAGGGACAGAGGACAGTGTGGGGAGAGGGGGCGGAGTAATGGGGAGAGGGGGCGGGTGAGAGAGGGACAGGGGACGACAGGGTAGGGAGGGGGACAGAAGGACTGGAGTGAAAGTGGGAGGGGGGGCGGAGTGAAAGGAGGGGCGGGTGGGGAGAGGAACAGAGGACAGGTAGTAAGGAGACGGGTAGTAGGGAGAGAGGGCGGGTAGGGAGGGAACAGAGTTAAGTGGGGGTCAGGGGTGAGGGACAGGTTAAGGAGCTAGGTAAGGAGACGGGGAGACTAGGGTGAGACGAGAGTGGGAATGGAGAAGGTTTGGGAGAGGGGCCAGAGTGCTGGGGGCAGGAGAGAATTGCTGGGAAGTACAAGGAGAGGTGAAGAGGAGGAGGACGTGTATTGGTGAACCTGCATATAGCAAGTGTCTGATAAACAGGTGTGGAGAGACTGAGAAAGATGTGTCAGCAATAATAACAATAATAATACGGACAATACAAAAATAATATAGTATATATGTCTGTACGTTGAATTGCGTGTGTTTTGTGTGTATGTGCGTGTGTGTGTGTGTTCAAGAATACATGTGTGTGTGTTTATGTTTGGTTGCATCTTTGTGTGTGCGCGTGTATTCTATAGTGAGTATAAGTGGGTGTGTGTGTGTGTGTGTGTGTGTGTGTGTACCTGGGGCTTGTACCGGATGCCTCTACAGCCTGGCTAAGTGCCCTTCAGAACGTGGGGGGGAACGAGTCGTCGGACAAAGAAAGAACTACAACATTGGGCAGAACGTGACCGACATCTCGCGGTTCGCCCGCACCCCGCCAGGCCTTATTGTGTTTGTCTATAAGGGAGGGGAGAGGGGGGCACGGGAGGGGGCGAGGAGCGAGAGGCAGGAGTGGGTGAGACAGGGGCGCAGACAGGGTCCATGGAGTAGAAGGTGGGGAGAGAGTGGAGTTAGACAGAGGAAGCCGTGAGGGGCGTGAGACAGGTGGCAGACACGAGACAGGTGGGTCCGGGCGTGAGATAGGGCGTGGTGCAGAATAGGTGTCAGTCCTTGAGGCAGGGCTTGAAGGACTGGGGGGCATGGGTTTGAGCCAAGGTGTGGGGGCAGGGCTTGATAGGGGCAGGTCTTGGAAACTAGGAGCGGAGCTTAAGCCAAGGGCAGGTTTAAAACCAGGATTAGGTGCGAGACTTAAGACGGGATGGGGGACAGGGTTCAGTTTTTCTGGGGGCAGGTCGGTGCCTGAAACAGGGTAGGGGCGGGGCTTGAGAAGGAGTGAAGGGCGGGGACTGAATCGAGTAAAAGGCGGGGCTTAAAGTGGGATGTAGGCGGGGTTTGACACTGAGCGAGGGGGCAGGTGGGCGGAGCAAAGTTTGATGAGGTGGAGGAGGGGGGTAATGGGTAAGTAGAGGAAGGGGGAAGACGAGAACACGACCGACAAGGGTGAGGGAGTTTTACAGTACAGTGACGAAGAAGGGAGTAGATGAAGAAGTAAAGGAGAGAGAGAGAGATAAGGAAAGGATGATGAGTGTGGATAATAATGAGTGTGGACAGGATAAAAGTCGTAGGAATATGGGTCGCGGAGAACGTGGATATGGGAAGAATAAAAATGAGATGAAGAGGGGGCAAAAGTAAGGAGAAAAAGGAGAAGGGAGAAGACAAGAAGGAGAAGGAAGAAGAGAAAGAGGAGAAGGAAGAAGAAAAAGAAGAAGAAGGAAGAAGAGTAGAAGCAACGAACTTTTGAAAGATGAAGAGGGAGAAAGACAGTAAACAGAGACAGCAACAGTGATGTCTATGAGGAGAAACGGAGAGGGAAGAAGAGGCATCGTGAGGAGGAGGGAGTGGAGGGACTACTGGAAGGCAATGATGTAAGGGCAGGAGGTAAAGGGCAGGTATAAAGGAATGAGAAATGTAAAGGAGAGAGAAGAAGAAGAAGTACTCGATGTTAGACTACCCTAAGGAGTAAAAAGGCACCTTCTGAAGCAGACTCTTGAGAACTCTTTACGTGTTGCCTTGCCCTGCCTCTCCTCCAACCAGCCATCCCCTTAAATTATTCCCTGCTTGCCTGAGGACGAGAGCAAGAGGAGGAGGAAGAGGAAGTGGTGGAGGAGGAGATGAGATGGATCCCCCCTCCACACGACCAAACCTTGAGCTGCATTATTTCTTCATCTTCTTGACCTGAGAGAGAGAGAGAGAGTTTTCATTTCCTAACGCCCGGAGAAGCCTAATGCGGCACGGCACGCTCTATGCTCTCCCGAAAACTTGTCAAAAATTATACTTTTTTTCCCAAACAGAATCTTTTGTTGTTATTATACTCGTGTTTTTGTTCCAGCTTACATAGCTTAGGTCGAGTGATCAACTTCGGGAATAATGCAAAAAAAAGCTGAATTCTGTAACGTATAGTCGGTGTATTTGGGTTTAATATAATGTAATCTTACTTAACCCTGTCTACCTAACTTAACCTAGGTATAAATAATACTATATAACTTTAATAATAATGAGTGTAGGAGGCCGGGAGGATGTAGAGGGGTGAGGGAGAACATGAAAGGTCAAGCGGGACATCACAGATTATAGACCATAGCATTCTGTTAGACACTTTATCGCACACCACCCAGGCGACGTCCCCCTCCGTCTCTACCTTTAATTTTCCTCGTGAATATAAACCGAAGATAAAATAAAAACTGGTCCTTAATAACATCAAAAGGGAGTGTTCAGGCTCCTCAGCATCAGCTCAAGAAATACATTAACTCTTCACAGCATCAAGTGTGTCTAAGATCGTCTGTGTGAGCGTTTGTCTGTGATCAAAGAACGCACCAGAATAAACGTATCTTAGAAACGTCAATAAACGTCTAACACATCACCGCGATTAGTAGGTGCCCCGTAGTCTGGCCGGTGTAGGGGGCTGCACGCGCACCCATATACGATGAGGGTACATATTTAGAGAGTGAGGGAGGAAGGGAGGGAGGGAGGGAGAGACCGGCGCGCGTGTTGTGTGGGATTACATAAAAAACCAGTTAGGGTGTAGCGTCGTCGTCTCGTTCCCTTTAACTTGGGGCCAGCCAGACGGATGGACCCTCGTGTTAGGCCTAACTCTGGCCCCCGCCCGCCCCCGACGCTCTAGGGACACAGGGTACAAAAAGTTCAATGGGGACTTAGGCTTACGTTTTTATATGGTAACACCACTGTCATATTGCTTTTTATGTTCTCCCTCCCACCCCTTCATAGTTAAATTTTTTTGGCTGTTGTGTTTTACGGTCGAATGCACTAAGTATTTCTTCCCTTTTTTGCGGGTAGTATAATATCCTGACCGAGGTGGGCTGGGCCGCCGCTCCCTGGCAACAGTTTACGTCGAGTCATTGACTACCTGTGTGTTTTGTTTTTTTCGTCCCTTTAGGGTTAGTACACCCAGACCCATTGTTATTGATAGGCAGGGGAGGCCCGTACTCTTTCTTTTTATAGCTAGCAATGATCTGTCTTAATTTTTCCCTCGTTTTTATTAGTTCCTTAAGATTTTTCCAAGATTGTCGAGCCGCTAACCCTTATTCCATTCATTTTTTGTTCTTCCCACTCGGTTTAGTCTTTTACCTTAGACCACCAGGTTATGTTTCTTGTGAGAGTTTTTACATTAATGATGGTGTAGGCCGCTGGAGGGGGACCTTCCGGGATGGTGTCGGGAAGAACCATGGAATTCGTGACCCCGAGTCCATAGAGGCGAGAAACTAATTTCAGGCTGGCTGAATGTTTTATAACAGGTCCATGGCCAGAGTTCTGGCGCGCGCGTGTACACTCACACACGCGCACACACACACTGAGAGGGTCACTCACCTGTAGCATAAATTGGGACGGTTTATTGATAAAAGTAGTTCTAGCTAAGAGCATAGAATAATTATTTTACTCTCACACACACACACACACGTCATAAACCACCTTTCACACTCACCTCTCACACTTACACCCATGCGTCACACATACCCACATCTCACAGACACCCACGTCTCACACATCCACACCCACCCCACACACTACGTAAGAAGCGGTCTAGATATTTTTTCCAGGAGTATTTCCTTGCCCCAAGCAAACTCACATTATCTCTTACTCCTTATAAATATGTTGGAGCCACCAATAGCTTCTTGCCCTTTAAAATATTTCTATGAATCAGCTTTCAATCTCTCACTTACACTGAAAATGTCCAACCCCTCCATTCCAGATATTTTGGAAGATGATTCTTCTTCATTCAATCGGTGTTCAGCTATGGAGAACACTTTCTCTCAAATTGTTTTCCTTCTTTTACTTTCTCTTCCTGTATTTTGTTTAGTAAATGATTAAATGTTTGTTTTCCTCAAAATTCTCCACAAAATCATTCAACTCTTCCTCTGTTTGACCCTTATATACAATAGTCATGAACAATAACATTCCTTCCATTCTATTATTTATTTATTTTTTACTCCCCTACGTATACCACCTAGTATCACACCCCCCCCCCTCACGAGTCCATCAAAAACGAACACGAGACAACCACGAGGGTGTAGCGTTCCCCTTCATCACCCCAGCCAGCCAGCCACTCTCTTCCCTGTCTCAACATATGTTCTACTCCCTGTGGGTATCCCCAGTCTTCACTTTTTACTCTCCCCTTTCCCTCCTCTCATTTCTTATTTCATTGCCTATTTATATCATTTATTATACATTTTCACTCAAGTCTGCGCAAGTGATCTTATGTCTAGCCATTTTAGGATTTTTTTCCCCTTATGGACAAATTAATGCTCCTATATATTGACTCCATTAACTCGGATTACTCAAGTCTCAAGTTATTGGTAATATTTATTTGCCTAATTTTTCTCATAATTCACATTCTATCGACAGTAACAATCCCTGCTTTTATCATTAATTCACAAAAGCTTTAACAGTATACGAACATGTAGCCACCGCCATCACCAAGTACTATAAGTCGTCACCCTCCCACCCTCCCAGGCTCTCTCACACACACGCTAGATGACAACACACGTGTACCCATTCACCTCTCCATCTCAACATCTTTTCAGTCATTCAGGTCCATTGAGACGCCGTACCATACTTCCTTCTCTTCTTTCATTGCCTCACAGTCAATCTGCCTCGACCGTTCGCTTCATTCACCTCATCTACCTTCCTCTAAGGCCAGTGAATACACCCTGGTCTTGCTACCTCCCATAACTTGCAACAGCTGGTTAGAAATTTTGTCTTCACATCTTGCTTACATCATCTTGCTTTTATATATACTACCATACATCCCTTTTTCTTCAACCCACTACGCCATTTGTTTTACGATAGATTTCTCAGTCATTAATACTGCACCTTTCAAGATTAAAAAAAAGCTTAGTATTTAGCTTTATATATTTAAATTGATCTTATTTTAGCGAGTACAAAATATCACACATGCAAATAATTTTTAACGCATTTACGTTACACAGATTATTAAACTTGAAGACGTTTCTCATCCGCACTCTTACAGAACAAAGAACAATTAACAATACGTCCGGACATGGAAATAAAACTGGATTATGGATGGATTTATATTGGTTTGGTGGAGATGTTTGAGTGAGTGTTGTCGGTGAATAAGACAATTATAAGGCAACTCACACGCCAAGAAACTCACATACTTACGCATAAACTCACGCATTTACGTATAAACTCACAACCTTACGCATTAACTCACACACTTACGCACGAACAAATTCACAGTGACCCCGATACAGTAATGCTGAAGTAATTGTAAGTGAAAAAGCCTACTACACATCCGCAAAGACCAGAAAAAATATCAAGATATGGAAATGTTTCATATTGTGGATGCCTCGAGCCTCAACATCCGGGTCGTTATGGCTTATGGCTATGATCGAACACTTATGATACTTAATAACGTAATCGGGGAACACCTTCCTTCAGTATGTCTTCCTATAGATAACTGTTTATGTACAGTATTATATTTAAGAGTTTTCTTCTCGAATTGCGTGACCGCTTTATCTCTTATTCAATTCAATATATTTTGTATATATTTTTTGGCATGTACACTGTACAGTATATAGTGTATCCGAACTAAAAATAAACTTTATATATTTTAAGCTTCAGATTGTGGGTGGGATGATATCGTGGGGCATCAGGATACTTGGTTTACGGTTCTTTTCTCTTTCTGTCCATTCGTTTATTATGCAAATGTAGATCACTTTATGGAAGCTGCCTGGCAACAACCGATATGGACTCGCAGTGAAAGCCTTACATACAGTAGAGCAGCGGGAGAAACACTGTAGAATCTCATTATGTATACTCATTATGTATACTATTTTGACCTTCACCTTTCTATTCCATTTCACCAAGGTCACAAAGGTCATAGTCCACCTACCGGGCCGTGGGGTGACGGGGGAGAAGGTTAGTCTGGCGCGTTTGGGTCATTAACCTCCTCTGAACACAGCTGGAGCCTAATAATTAATGTATTCTATGGGATATTTATGGTACATAATTCATGTACAGTCGCCTGCACTTACACCTGGTACAGTGGCTAGCACGTTTTGTGAGATGTAACAACTCTGTGGAATGCTTCACTTATCTAGCATCCTTAGTCTGGCAACTATTGCGAGGTTCCTTAGGGCCATTCTGTGAGTTATAATACAATGTAAATAAACACAGGTTTGCCACATCTCACTGTACCAGGGACAAGTGCAAGCGACTGTACTTATTTAGCAGTGTTATAGTATTGTAATTTATTATATGTATATTTATAATTGATAATAACACGAGGTATTGTATAAAGAAGAGGATAATGGAAATTCTTTTACTTTTGCACGTCATATTAATGAAGTTACTTTTAAGTTATGTTTCTTCGTTATTGATCAAATTATGAAATATGTTAGTATTGTGCTGTCGGCCTTTGGCGCCTCTAAAAGCCATCTGGGGATCTAAACGAGTAAATTGGATAAGATGTCACGAATCAAAGTTCATTTTTATCTCGGTGCGAAACACTATCCAACACAAATGGGATACTAAAGCCAATTTCAATCAGTTCGGAGACTAATTACGCGTGCGTAAAGGACATTAAATTTTAAGGAACTAAGGAATTGCGTGTGACTATAGGCTAATTAATGAAAAGAATCGAGTAAAAACAACACTAATATACCCAAGAGAGAAGATATTAATCAAAACACAAGAATCCAATAAAAACCAAAAACAAAACAAAACGTACAGGCTGAGACGTGTTTTTCCTCCAATTCATCAGTCGGGAGGCGTTCAGACAGCTAACACAACTAAGACAAAGATGACTTCAGTGTGACAACAAGCCACAAGCAGTATGCGGTAGACCTTGAAAGGTTTAAATTAGAACCAGATAGATGTTTACTCTGTGCTCTCGTGTGACAGACGACACACAAACCCAGTAAATGTTTAGACTGTGTTCTTAAGTCTCTCTTTCTCTCATAGTTTAGGGTGTAAATAAGAACAGTCTCTCTCTCTCTCTCTCTCTCTCTCTCTCTCTTTGATGTAGGCAGATAGAGTGAAAAAGAAAGTCAATGATCATAATTCCGTACGTCGAATATACGAAAACAGTTCCTTACACCGACATAATAGATCAATAATAAAAAAACAATAAATGATGATAAAAAAGCAACAAAGATAAAATAAAACAAGTAAAAAAAAGGTAATCTAATGAATGTGATGAGCGGACGAATACCAGGGGAAGGCGGCACAGTAAAACTAGAAGGGTTTCTTGAGTTGATGGGCAGGTTGTTACCATGGCTACACCACCCGGCCTATACTCATCATCCTTATTTATGTGACCTCTGTTTCCTCGTATGATTATTGTAGTAGTCATATCATCTGCTGGTGTAGTAAGTTTAAGCTGTTATTTTTAATAGTTGTTCTATGTAAGTTATATAGATATCGTGAACGAAAGGCGCCAGGTCTTCCCTAACCCTCCGGTACTCGCTGGGGTCACACAGGACGCAACCCTTCTCATTAGACACAAGGAATAGATCGAGTTGTAGTGAGACCAGCGCACTACCACTCGACCAGCCACTAAAAATTCATAGTGTGATGATATCGTTTATGATGAATTTTACAGATAACAGCAGCAACAAAAATACTGTTGTGTACATTAGGTGTAAAATAGAACACCCATTTATTAAAATAATTTGATCCGCATATTTTTAACTGAAATTTTAATTTCACGTCACAAATTACAAAAATACATTTCCTCTATCTCTTTCTTACACAAAACACACGCAAGTACGCAGGCCGTAGGTACAATCAAAGACAAAATCGTGTCGCTTTTGTCCGAAGATTAAATATAACTCGTGAAACATTAGAGAGCCCTCTACCCAAGGCAGAGCGCACCAAAAGTTTAGCCCTTCGACATATGTTTTCACCAAATTTCACGACACGACTTTTGTCTCATTGTACACACACACGCACACACGAAGGACGACAAAGACTGACAGTCAGTCAGAGGAAGATAACTCAGACAGACCTATTTTTGATCCTGTGTTTTACCAGGTATAGTATGGAGACTCTTAGTACCACTATTATTCACTCCTCCATCCTACCCCTCCTCCATCTCCCTCCCTCCCTCCCTTCTTACCCTCCTCCTCCCTTCCCCTCCTCCCCTCTCCCTACCTCCTCCATCTCCTCTCTCCTCCCTCCCTTCCTCTCCTCCCTACCTCCTCCTTCCCCCCCAAAGATCCCAAACAAATTACATCAGGCCTTTACCACCATACCCTCATTAATCTCTCTTTATGAGACATTTATTTTAAAAAGTCATGGTTGACAGCCTGAGAATGAAAGGTGGATAAGAGAAAGGAAGAACAGGGAGGGAGGGGACAGGAAAAGGAAGAGGGAGAAAATAGGAGGGTGAAGAGACGGGGATGAGGAGGAGGGAAGGAGGAAGGAGAAGTAGGAGCAAGAGTAGGGTGGAAGAGGAGAAAGGTAGGAAGAAAGAAAAAAGGAGGAAAGAGAAGAGAAGGAAATGGGAGGAAGGAGAAAGAGAAGGAAGAAGAACCTGAAGTCGAAAACCCATAAACATTAATTCTTGAAGACAGTGACAACAGGTGCTGAGTATGGCAACGATGCTCCGTAACTAAACATTTTTTCCATTGCAATTCGACATTTACTTCCTATACGTTATCTAATTAATCTCTCTTCCATCTAATTCATCAGTACATTTATAATTGTTTCTTCTCTATATTTCAAAATTAACTTCAGAATCGATGAATTGTAGTAAATTAAGTGTTTTCTGCAGGGTTTGTCCCATCACTCACTAACTGCTGAATACACACACACACACACAACACACACACACACACAAACACACACACACACACACTACCACACACACACACACACACACACACAATATTGACATTTTAGCTCTACATCCTATTTCTCAGTCACAAAACTAATTTCCTATCCCTCCAACCCACTCTTACCACGCTATCCACTCAACCTCTCCTGTTATCCTCAACCTCTCCTCAGCTATCCACTCAACCCACTCCCACATAGTTATCCTTATGATTTATTCAAATAAGACTATAATTCTCCTTACCTAATAATAATAATAATAATGATAATAATAATAATAATAAAAATATGAAGAAATTTGTCTTATGATCTTGTAAACTTCATTAGTATATTACTTGGAGACCCACCGAGCAGTGAAATTGTGAGTTGGTGGGATTTTAATATGTTGCAAGTAAAGCTTCTTCCTGCTGTACACATTAAAGGTCGTTACGTACTGTACGAGGTAGTTAAGGTAGTACTGTACTTCCTTCCCTGTAGCACTGTAATGTTCTTGTGTTATACTGTATTTATATATGTGTATGTGTGTGTATGCAATTAGTGGTGGATCGGATGTCAGATTTCTGTCAGTGTGCGGATGCGGATGTGTGACCAGGACGATGGTTTGTGAGCGACCAGGAGGACTGTGGTTGTGGTGACCAGGAAGACTGTGGTTGGGAGTGACCAGGAGGACTGTGGTTGGGAGTGACCAAGAGGACTGTGGTTGTGGTGACCAGGAGGACTGTGGTTGGGAGTGACCAGGAGGACTGTGGTTGGGGTGACCAAAGAGACTGGTTGTTGGTGACCAGGATGACTGTGGTGAGTGGTGAGTTACCAGGAGTATTGGTATTGTGGTAAAAAGTAATAAAAATCCGTGGGTGTAAAGACAATATAAAATACATACACACGATCAAAAAAAGTATCTGCACACATCTCAGGAAAGAATCAAACATAATTCTACATAACCACAAAATTCTACATAAGAACAACAAAGAACATAACTTCTTTTTAGTCAGAGGATTTATATACCTAGTTGTTTAGTGAAACAGGTGAATCACAGGTATTTTGTAAATTCCTGAAAACATTAGTTACATAATTATATACTGTATATTCACGACAACCTCAAAACTGCATTGCACTTTAATTTCAAAATGTCAAAGATCAAGAAAAGAGGTAACAGCACAGCACTCAAGTGCAATTTGTTTTCTTCAAGACATCACGAGTATAATAGGAAGTCTTTGTAGTCTAATTAGTGAAGGTAATGAGTGGGATGGCTTATACGTGATAATTAACTCAGAGGTAAAAGAAAAAAACTGACCAGCAAGATGCAGGTGATGCCGACAAGCCGTGTGTACCTTACTAAGTGCACCTGTGACCGTTCATGTGTACCAGACTTGTTTTAGTGTACTTTTAACAGCTCTTTAACCACAGTGTTTTATAAGTACATCTGTGATCGTTTAAGTGCACCGCAGTCCTTTGTAAGTACATCAAGAAAGGGTTGTGTATGCCAGGACAACCTAACCCAAACTCAACCTAATCTAATCTGACCTGACCTGACCTGACCTAGTCTAATCTAACCTAATCAAATCTAACATAACCTAACCCTAGCTAATCTAACACCTATCCTAAGCTAACCTAACCTTACCCAACCCAAAGTAACACAACCCAAAATAACAGTAAAATCAACCTTAAAAATATTAGCCCCTAAGAATGACCAAAACAATTATAAACAGCTATAAAAGTTTGCAATCCTTAAAAAGTGATCAAACAGTATTAAACAGCCTAAAAGAGTGACCAAACAAAATTAAACAGCCTAAAATAGTGTCTAAAACAGCATTAAACCTAAAAGAGTGATTAAAACAATATTAAACAACCCAAGAGTGACTAAAACAGCATTAAACCTAAAAGAGTGATTAAAACAATATTTAACAGCCTTAAAAGTATTAATCCCTTAAGACATTGACAAAAGTTTGGAGTTCACAACTAAACATTTGCAAAGCTGCGACAAACACAAGGTCTGTCTGGAAACATTACACTGACACACTTGTAATAAACTTAGATTACTAAAGACATACGAGGCTATAAACATACTATCTGAAGTTATATTAGTGGATAATTACACCACAGTTTAGGTAACAGTAAACATCTTCATTGAACATTATTAGTTTTTTCCCACCTTAGACCTCAATCTTCACAAAGTTACTCACATACTGAAATGATGGTACAGTATTCCGGAAATAACAAGTGGTGAAGATGAAGATGGGCAGGAGGAGGAGGATGAGGAAGAATAGGAGGAGGAGGATGAGGAAGAATAGGAGGAGGAGGAGGAGGAGGAGGAGGAGGAGGAGGAGGAGGAGGAGGAGGAGGAAGAGGAAGAGGTGTAGAATGAAGAAGAGGAGGCGGGGAAGAAGAGGAGGGGAGGAAAAGGAGGAGGGGAGGAGAGGAAAGGAAGAGGAAGAGAAGGAGGAGGAGGATTATCAATACTGTTATTAGATTTTTTTTCATTCATTATTGTTGTTATTATTTTCATTATAATTATTTTAATATTTATGTCTCACACACACACACACACACACACACACACACACACACACACACACACACACACACACACACTCTGGTGAGAATCAATGGGTAGCCGAAACCTTGTGAACATTAGAAGGAAGCACGCATCTCCCTAATAAATTCTTAAACACATTTAAATTTAAGGGTTATCGAAACAGCTTAGGCCTCGACACACGCCCGCAGGTGGAACTGGCACCAGGCGAACCTTACTTTGTTTTTGATGTTGTGATGGCATTTTTTTATTTGGGAGGGGGGTCGATACTACTTAAGGCTAATTAGGGCTATTCTTGGCTATTTTTTTCTCCGCAGTTGGATACTGTTTAAAGATGTTTTGGTGATACTTTTAAGGGATTAGGTACTCTTTAAGTATGTGTATATATTTTTGGTCACTTTTGTTGAAGTTAGTGACTGTTTATGACTGTTTGTAGCTTTTGGGGTCAATTTTTGTAGGGTCAAGTTAGGTTACTTGATTTCTTAAGACTGAACTAAAAATATATATGAATAAAAGTTATATTTAACATAGCCTAAACCAAACCAAAAAGAACCTCAAGATTCACAAATAAAACCAGACCTGAATGTATTCTCATCACATTATTTTGATAGCGGATAATGTCCACTTGGTAAATGCCAGAATGGATAATGTCCAGGTTAGGCTATGCATTGTTTTATCCTTGTAGGTTATTATACAAGTAAATAAAGACATAAGGGACTGTTTGGGAGCTACTTCAATGACCAGTAGTTGGCTGTGAGCTACTTACAGCGGACACCACACAGCTTGGAAGGACTCTGACCAACCCCAGACGTGTTCATTCACCTCTAATCGTCTTTTGTAGTGGTTATCGCACCGTTACGTACTCGTTAGCGCTCCAATGCCACATATTGGCGACGACTTTGCTGCCGTAACACCCGTATTCCCTATGGGCTATTTTGTTAAGTATTTCGAACTCTATTTCCGGTTTGTAATCCTCACTAACAAAATCTGGTCAAATTTAGCCAATATTAACATGTTTAATTGATAGATGAATTATGTCTTCTTTGGGATGTTCTCAATGTATTTCAAAGTGAAGTTAATCTTTCGCTGTATCATTAGAAGGTGCTTCTCTTGTTGTGTTTATGTAAGATGAATACCCGTACACAAACGGAATAAGCAATTAAAATTCATCATTGCACAATTATTAATTACGTAAAGCTGCAACATTACATACGTCGATTATACACACACGCACAATAATTAAAATCCTTTAATATTTATTACTCGCAATATACTTTACCTAATGGACACCTACCTTCAATTATCAAGTCCATATATCACGTTAATTAATGAATGCAATGATATAACCGCCATTTTTTTCCATTGCGTTCAAGTCCACTCGAAAACGATCAATAAATATGATTTGATGTGTTGTTACATAATGTATAATATATAGCAGTGAGATTAGTGTTTTTATAACGTCAGATGTCATTATTAAGTGAGATGCCGTAATTTAATGCCTTATGTCTATTAAATTGTTGGTGTATGATCAATATATGCAGCCACACACACACACACACACACACACACACACACACACACACACACCTCCCGCACATACACACACTTTCTCATATCCTCACCTTACATACAAAGCACATCCTTAACTCGCAACATATACTGTATATATACTGTACGTACTTAAATCTCTGCACCCACATGCTCATTTCTACGTCATCCTACGTTTCTAATGTGTGTGTGGTACTCTCGTAATCTGCATAACAAAGGAGTTGCATGCTTCTTATAAGGATTTTAAAGTAAGGTGACAGCCAGGAGAGGGTTAGTGAGGGTCAGGAGAGTAAGAGGGTAGGGGAGTGTGTAGGAGGAGGGTAATTAGGAGTTAGGAAGAGGGTGAGGTTAGAAAATGAGAGAGGGGAGAGAGAATGAGATACAGGTGAAAGTGACAAATGAGGGAGAGAGGGTGATAGCAGTGATATACTCCCCAGCGTAATGTGAACACCTACTGCGTTTATTTTCTACTTGTCTTCATTATTCTTTATCTCGGCACGCGATCTCTCTCTCTCTGAGTTATACACATGACAATAATAGTCGTATTTTTAGAATTTGTAATGCTCGTAAAAGTAGTCGTCACGATAATAATAACCGGTTGAGTGCTAAATTTCGCCCAGGTAGAGTGACAGGTGATAGTGCACGCCCATCCCCTAGGGCAGGCCATCAGCAGTTCCCTACCCAATTTTAGGGCACGCCATCCGCACCTCCCTACCAAATTTTCAGTTCTCTATCTTCAAGACTGCGAAAATGTATAAAGAAAATACACACACACACACGCACACACACACACTATATGAGTAAGTTTAATAGAGACAAAGGCAATAACAAAGTTGTCAGTAAAATATATGGCTATAGCCGGAACTATATAAACTTTGTGTTTACTATCGTCACTATAGCAACACTTACTGCTAGTCATTGTTCAAGTTAGTATAATTTATTACCAGTGTGAAATGTTTTTTGAATATAACAGAGGAATTTTTTTTTTCATGTCTAAATTTTTGTTATTTGTTCCCCTCTTGAATCAACCTGACTCCTCATACTTTCCATCCAAGTAATTCTAACTCACTCTAGTCAAAACTTCCCCTTCAATCTTCATTTATAGTTGATCAATTCCCACTTACCTTCACCTCCCAGCCATGCAAGTACAGTTCAAGTCATTCAACCCACTTTCCAGAATCTAGGTAATTGCTTACTCAATTTTCTACTCTTCCTCCACTTCTTTTTCCTCCCCAGACAATCCACAAAGGGTTTCCTAAGCGATGAGTATGGAGCAGTGATTTCCATGGAGGCAGTCCCGGAACCGATCCATTATGCAGACCACTGGGAAGCGTGTGGTGGTGGTGGTGGTGGTGGCGAGGGTGTTGGGTTGACAGGCGAGGAACGGGGCTAGCTAGAGTGGCGGCGTAGACTCGGCCAATTATTGATATGGGAAGCGAGAGGTACGGTAGTGTATTGGACGGGGTGTAATTGTCATTTAAATTGAGGTTTTCAGTACTAATTGGGAGTACGGGAGGATTAACGCTTTAGAGACCAACACACACACACACAAGCTAGACCTGTGTACTGGACCTGGCGGACTGTGTACAGGACAAAGTAGATCTGTGTGCTAGACCTGATGGACCTGTAAGCTAGACCTGGGAGTGTGCAACAGGTCAGCATGGTAACCAGAGTCGTTGGTCTAAATCTCGGCCTGACCCCTTGGTGTGTGGTGGGAGTCGTAAAACTCCGGGTAACCTGTAAGGCCACTCTACCCGACCTGATCCAACGGGGAGGGAGAGGTTACGTAGATGAGGAGAATAGGAGAAGGGAGAAGTAGGTGGATGAGGAGAATAGGAGAAGGAATAGGAATAGAAGGAATAAAGGATGAGATGCAAGAGAAGGAGGAGGAGGAAGTACAAGCAGGGAGGAGAAGGAGAATAATTATTATACTGGATAAATCAATCAAAATAAACAGAGAGAGATGAAAATGGGAGACAATGAAGATAGAAAGTATGGAAGAAGGAGAAAAATAGATGAAAGAGGAAATAGAAAAGATGAAAAAGGAAAATGAAGACATTAAAAAACATACATAAAACACAATTAAATTACAAAATGGAGGAAGGGAAATAATAATACAAAAATAATAGATTAAAAGAGAAGAAAAACGCCAAAAATTTACCAAAAGCGAAACAGAAAAATGAATAAAAAAGAAGAATGAATGATAAATGAGGGAAGAGGAGAAAAGAGTACGGGATAAAACACGAGAAAAAATCCAACTCAATCTTAATTATTCAAGGCGGTCGTTAGAAGGGAATAAACCCGCCTTTATAACTACCTTTTAAAACTATTAATTGGTCTCCCTTTGTTCAGTGGTCAGGGTCGAGGTACCGTAATACCAACGAAGATTTTATATAAACGTTTAACAGTATATATATATATTTATTTTTTATTGGAACACGAACACACACATACAATATACACAGACACATACACAAAAACACACACACACGAACAATACACACACAAACACTACACACAAACACACAGACACACACATATTATATACTTATATATATATAAGTCCAAAACACTAACTCACCCCCCCCGCCTCCCTTCCCCTACCCGCCACACACCGGTCAGGTCTCTAAGAGGATTATTAGGCAGGGAAAAAAGGGGAGGGTGTTTTTTTGTGGTAGTGTCGGAACATAAACAAATCTTCAGTGGTTAGCTTTGTCCTGCCTCCAGTGATGTTTTACCCGAGATAATGATTTTTTCCCTCTCTCATGTGTGTGTGTGTGTTTGTGTGTGTGTGGGTGTGTGTGTGTGTATTGTTGTGTGTGTGTGTTTGTGTGTTTCTGTGTAGTGTTTATGAGTGTGTATTGTGTGTGTGTGTGTGTGTGTGTGTGTGTGTGTGTGTGTGTGTGTGTGTGTGTGTGCTCGCGCGCGTATTTTTGTATTTACTGTTTAAGTTTTGTGTGCACGTTCCCATTGTGTGTACACCTACGACCATTTTTTTTACACGAGTTATGTAGGTGCGTGTACGAATGTTGTATATTTAGGTTTCATGTGAGTAAGTATAAGCATAAGTTTCTGGCTCGAACCCACGTGCGTCCGTAAACTTAGATACGGCAGCGGTCAAGTCCCCAGCGAGAGTCGATTTAGAGAGTCGGGTCATCATGGTCGGTGTTTTTACTCAGGGTCCTGTTTAGGTCTCCCTACACGAGGGGTTTTAATTCAGGTGACAGCTGTACTTGGCGACGGCTTGGCTTTGTAAGACGATGCTTGTTGACGACGTAAACTGGTTCTAGTAGTGAGAGAGAGAGAGAGAGAGAGAGAGAGAGAGAGAGAGAGAGAGAGAGAGAGAGAGAGAGAGAGAGAGAGAGATATGGGGGAGGTTAGCTGAGCGGCGTTCTTTCAACCAGCTCAGAGACAAGCCAAACAAGGCCTCACCGGTTGCTCCATGTTGTAACACTACACAAAACACACGCACCTTCATAGCGATTTTACATTAAATGCAACACCGAGATACCTTTGATATAACCCGACGCTGCAGTGCAAAGTTACAGTACAAAGTGGGGGGAGGGGGAGAGACGGTTGCGTTCATTTGCAAGGAAGGCATTAACACTGCAAGTTGTTCATGTATATTTATTGAAGAAAATTAATTCAGATTGTCTACACACACACACACACACACACACACACACACACTACGACAAATGGAAATTAATATATGTATGTAAATGAATGTCTACTAATGGCATTCTTTGGCGCTCTGACTCTCCTCCGCTTTCATCACGTGAGATGTGGCAGGGAAATGTGTCGTCTTTTTTAATGATTTTCGGGAAATGTTGAAGGAAAATGTTTTTCACTGTATATGAACACTCAAATTCTGGTTTTGTGTGTGAGTAAAATACACACACTGATCCGCCATGGTAAAACCTGATATTATTTTGATCGTGATATTCATAAAATATATAAGTCAAAAATAAAATTGCTGGATCTACAACGTACTGTCTTATACATGGAGGGATCAGCTGAAGATTACCCCTCAGCTTATTTCACCAGATGATTAAACACCTGAACGCTACCTGGGGGGGTGGGGATTAGATTAGGGTGATCCTCCTATTGTGTTACTCATCCTCAAGGTGTCATAGGAGTAACTAGACCTCAGTTCATCTTGATAATTTCTCATGGTTTGGCTTTGTGTCCCTATCAGAACAGAGAGATTAAAACCCGGTTAAACCAACGATAAATAACCAAACATAAGACAAGTTGTTTTAGTTTGGGTTTCGATGTTTACTGAAAAATAGAAATAAAAACAATGACAAAGAAAAAGTGGAGATTATTTAAAGACCTAATCACCAATGTCTCAAATTGACTCACATGAAAATTAGACATCCCATATTATTTCACTTTATCAAAATTCCTAATCCTAACCTAATCAAATCTAACTTAACCCCCCCGATAGCGTTAGGGTGTTTAATCATTAGGTGAAATAAGCTGAAGTGCCTAATCTTCCGGTGATTCGTTTTGGGATATTGGTGAATTAGGTAGTTACACACAACCTCGTCTGTTTCTTTGTATTTTTTTTTTATTTTACTTCAATTCGTCATATTTTACTTTCGTTCCTCTCAACATCTTTCACAACGTTCTATAATTATCTCGGCACATTTCACAACATTCTATAACTATCTACACATCTGTCACAACGCGTGTATACACTGTTCATACATTACATTATTATTTACTTTATCACATACACTAATATAAGATCATACAGGAATCCGGATAGAGTGGTGTCAGTCGATGGTCTCCTCTGATAGGGAAGCCCCAGCATATTAATTTGTATACCCATCAATGCATCTCGGTTCCTCGCTTGGGCTCTGGTATTCCCAATATGGCACAAAAGGCAGACTAACCCCAACACAATATAAGTAAATATTACATAAGTTTCTAGCAAAAATAAATAATTCCTTGAGTATAGAATCAGTTTGTTTTTTATGACTGACTGACATGGCCTGGAAGACCTATTATTATTATTATATTTTCTTCATATATAGCTCACCCGGTCCCTTGCTAGCGCGATTCTGCCAGACGTAGGATTATTTTTTGAAACAATAATGATATATTCAGTTTGGGTTACACATTCACGCCAGTAATGTTAAGAATAATGAATTTCATATCATTAGAGGGTCTTATTCGTGTAGTCATTATAGTTAGAGGTAATGAGGAAAGAAATATTGACCAGTATGATAAGTTGTCCTCTGCTTGTCAAGTTGTCAACGGTAATTTGTCACTTGCTCAGTGTTCTTGACAATTTGATGGATTGAATATGTCGCCGTACCACCAGACACGCCCCATGCCACTAGATACGCCCATACAGCCAGACACGTCCATGCTACTAGACACGTCCATGCCACCAGAAACGCCCATACCACCAGACACGCCCATACCACAATATCCCGCGAACCGGTCAAAGAAAAAAATACTCCTTCCTCTCCCTGAACAATATCACTCATCCCATCCTAAAAATACTTACCCCTCCCTCCCCTTCCCCTTAATTCATACCCCTCCCACTTCCTCTCTTACCCTCCCCTCAATTCTTACCCCTCCCACCTCCTCTCTTCCCCTCCCCTCCCTATCTTACCCTCCGCACAAAGAGGAGGTAAATAGATAGTCCACGTTAAGTCGGCCACAACACCACACACTTCCCTGTAACTCAAGTCTCACTGAAGATACATTTGTCTTCTTTTACACTACCCATAAAACACAGGGACGCTTTACAGGTGTCAGGAAGGGTTGAGATGGATTAGTTAAGGATCAAGGTGCGTAGGAGATTAATCAGGGAGGGTTAGAGGATGGTCAGGGGAGGGTATGGAGGATCAGGGAGGGTTAGAGGATGGTTAGGGAGGGTTGAGGAGGGTCAGAGAGGGTATGGAGGATGCCTTGGAGGGTCAGGGAGGGGGAACAGGTGGATTGTGGTTAAAGGTGAACCAGTGGGGCAAAAAGTGGATCTAGGTGAATAAGGAAAAGCCAGGGGGGGGGAGGAGATGGATCAGAGGTGGATTAAAGAAGGATAAGGAAGGGCCAGGAGCGGGATATGGGAGAGTCAGGGTAGGTCTTGTAAGGTCAGGGAAGAGTCAGGGAGACTTAGGGTAAGGACAAGGTAAAAGGGGAGTAAGAGTTAATG
>NW_024730668.1:2487535-2520904 GCF_018991925.1 Homarus americanus
TCTCAGGCATATCAACTATTTATTCGTAAACTATTGATCTTTCCTAAGCGACACACACTGTACTTGTCTATACACACCGGTACAACTAATAGGAGTAACAGCTATTAAACTTACAGCATAAGTGACGGCAACAAATGAAACAATAGACTACACGTGATTTAAATAATAGTCTCCATCATTAATAACTACCACAAAAACAAGAGACTCCGTGCTCTACTAAACAAGAGACATCGCGCTATGCTAAACTTGATAAAAAATATTATCCCCGACACCGTTAATTGACATCAGGTAAGGTTTCTGTTCGTGTCTGTTTGTCAGCCACAATGCCTTACCCTATTACATGAACGTTCCTTATAGTCTAAATATAAGAGTTAACGAATAAAAAAAACTTACTTTATATACATTATCTAAGGACGCAGGAAGTGTTCACGTTTATCACAGTAAATAAAATGAATGCAATTCTTTGTTCCTTGTGGTGTTTCCTGAAGGAGATATTTGGCCTCCATGTTTGGGAGATATTTATCTACATATTGTTGTATCAACTAAAAGTATTGTATCTTTTTGTCTAATCTCGAGGCGCATTAGTCCTCGAGAGCTCCAGCCTAGCAAGGAAGTCAGTGTCTCTCTCATTTGTTATGTACAGTTGGGGACAAACGTTCTCTCGTACTCCTGTTTGAGACATCATCAAATATAACGACGCCGTCTATGGGCTAGATAAGCAGTTCCCGCACTCGCCCCAGCAGAGCAAAGTGCCAGGTGTGTAATGGACATTGGTACTTAATTAAATCTGTAATGATCCAGTACCTTTATAAACATTCTAAAGTAACACACGTATGAGTACCTGAGTATAAACCGGTAATCACATTCATGAACACCTGTGAATGTGTGAAAAAAATTAATGTGCGGTAAATGAATATAATACCTGAATACCCATTAGGTCTTACATCACACGCGCCACTGACCACCAGACACACACGACCACTAAAGTTCATGACCCTACACACTGCCGTACATTAATATCAATGATCACTACACACGCATGGACCTCTGGGTACGTGTGTGTGTTTGAGAATAACACCACCAAATCACCAAATAACATTACCTTTGGGAAGAGGTAAACACATATCCATTGCATATTGTTCAAGTAAATAAAGCATCAATACATTTCTCTTCAGGTAAAAAGGTAATGATCAATACATTCCCTCAGGTAATCAAGTGATCATTGTATTTCTTCAGGTAAACAGGTGATGATCATTTGTATTTTCTCTGTGCTATTAACTGATTTTCAATGTGATTTCTAACTTAATTGATATTCCTTTCTTTTCTCAATATCTACTTTCAGACAAAAGGGTTATCCATTTTAGTATTATCTCCTAAGTAAACGAGTCATGGTAAGGAGGAAGAGGTGTATGACAATAGGTGGACCTAAGTGTCAGTTCTAGGAAGCCAGCCTGACGTGACTAGGTGTTCTCACTGGCACACAAAGCATACCACTCCATCCCCACTCTCACCTCTCCTCTTTCCTTCCTACCTCTCTCTTCCACCCCTTTTTTCCTTTTGCTCTTTCCTTCTCTTCTTATCCCTCCCTCGTTTTTCCCTTTCTTTCCTCCCTTCCTTTCCTTCCTCCTTTTCTTTCCCCGCCCTTCTCCCGTCCTATGAACGGAAGCTCGTTAAGGGAGTTATACACGAAATTCTAAGTGATTGTGAAAGTTTTAATGTTGCTGATAATGAAAGTTTGTGTCAGTATTCAGGAGATAAACACACACACACACACACACACACACACACATACTTTTCTCATGACTGGCCCACATAAACGAATTTGCATAATCAATGTACTCAAATTAAATGCTTTCGGTCAACATTACTTACGAAATATTATAAAAAATAAATCAAACCAAAAATTAATTTCAAGTTACCATTAAAAGAAGGGGTAAAATTTCATCTCCTTTTTATTACAATTTAATCAATAACATCCCCTTGATACCAGACCCACATACGTGGTTATATTGGAAACGCGGACGACTGTAAATTGGAAGCCGTACACGTAGTGCAAATCTCGTTAGGCTGAGCTTCTGAATTAAGAAATGATAGAGAGAGAGAGAGAGAGAGAGAGAGAGAGAGAGAGATAAAAAGAGAGAGAGATATAAAGAAAGAGAGTGAGAGAGATAAAGAAAGAGAGAGATAGTGTTCCGGAAATCTATAATCTATACGACTCTGGAGAATTTAATTAAGGGATCTTTGATGCCCTGAGTACAAAGCTTCAGTGTGTGTGTGTGTGTGTGTGTGTGTGTGAGATAAGGACTACTGCACCTCACAGCACCTGGACAAATACAATAAATAGTACTAACCTCTTTATTTCGGGTCATTAACACTGTCACACACACACACACACACACACACACATACCTTCTTAATGTTACTTCTATGTATTCTCTCCCTTCTCCTCTTATTCTATCCCTTCTCCTCTCTTCTTCTCCTCTCCCTTCCCTTATCTGTCGTCATCCACCCCTTGATTTCTCCCTATTCTCAAAACTCATTTCTTTTTTCCCTTCTCTATTCTATTACCTACCCTTACATACTCTTCGTCAATTGAAAACACACACACACACACACACACACACACACACACACACACACACACACACACACACACACACACACACACACACACACACACACACACACACACACACACACACACACACACACACACACACACACACACACACACACACACACACACACACACACACACACACACACACACACACACACACACACACACCGCATTATCACTCAAATACAGATTAATGATTGATAGGAGAGAACCTGCGGTTGGTGTGTGGTATGACCAACTTTTCTGTTCCCCAATGAAAGATGTCTGCATGTGAGAGGGTTGGGGATGGAGTATTAATGAAAATGAGGATAGATGTGTGTGGGGAAATAGTGTGTGTGAGAGACTGAGAGGATGGGTGTGTGTGTGGGGGGGAAGGGGGTGCGAGCATGTTATGAACGTATGAGGGCTCACCGTGAGGACCCACACTCGATGGATGGGTCATCAGGGTCTGTATGGCAGGTTATGTCTAATTTAGACCAACCCTACGTACCCATCGCGTGAGGGACAACACACACACAGTACGTCACCCTTCTTGGTTACTACAACAACTCCTTCAATAAGGGGTTGTGGAATGGTAAGTATGCTATGGGTACAAGTCAAGTCATATGGTGATTCATCAACCTAGTTTAGCATTCCACCTGAACACTGTAACCAGGTGATCACAGACCCTCCATTATGACGATCAAAGGGAAGGGTCACCTACCTCTAGACTCCTTCCAACATGGATCTTATATAAACAGTAGGTCACTGCCCCTTCACTCATGACTCAGAACAAGAGTCACTTGCCTCTATAATAATTTCCACATGGAGGAAAGTGTTACTCGTCTTACCTGGTAAACACCATACCAGTTACTTTCTCTCAGTGGATAACAATACTAAAATATAATGACGTTATGACGGATGGACAGAGAAATTAAAAATAATCCTAAACAGATCCAAGTTGAAATAGAAATAACTATTTTTCCCCTGTCAATAAATCTCGACATACTGCTCCAGCTTAATGATCGGATGTGACAGGTAACACTAGCCAACGAGGTCAATATTGTTGTTTAGTCTGTAGGTGTACCGTGTGTGTGTGTGTGTGTGTGTGTGTGTGTTGTAATCTTGCGGTGTTGAGCACTGTGGTATCAGATAATACATAAATTAACTGGACACACGTAAAATATCTCTCTCTCTCTCTCTCTCTCTCTCTCTCTCTCTCTCTCTCTCTCTCTCTCTCTCTCTCTCTCTCTCAAGGTATTGAAACCTAATAATCTTTAACTTTGTCTCGTAAACGATCAACATTTATTACCTGGACACCTTCATCGAGTCTACCTGAGAGGAGGAAAATGTAACCTATATTCTCTCCCTCCCTCCTTCCCCTCCTTCCTTCCCTCCCTCCCTCCCTCCTTTCCTCTCTCCTCCCTCCTTACCTTCTTCCAATGAACATCTTCCACGCTAGTTTCTTACTCTTTCCTTCTTTTTCCCTCTTTTTCCTTTCATCCTCCTCCCTTACTTCCTCCTTTCTCCCCTTTTATCTTCCTTCCTCCCTTCCACATTGCCTTCTTCCTTCACTCCATACCTCCTCGCTTTCTTCCTCCCCTCCTTCCTTAATCCCTCCCCATTTCTCTCTCTCGTATCCTCCCACCCGAGAACCACAGACCTCCCTCACTGACTCCTTCCCTTCCTTTCTTCCCTCATCTACGAAAGTAGTGAAGACTTCCAAAATATTTCATTCAGACCTAAATTCTATAAAATTGTTAAGAAAAATTGCAAGAAAATCTACAAAAACTTTTAAAATTATGCAAAAAGTCGAATAAAACAAAGCCGAAAATCGCCAAAAAAATATGAACGTTTAGAATTTAATAAAAAAAATAAATGTGAAAACAAAATCCATCTGATTTTAAACAAGAATCACCAAAACGCTAAAAAAAATGTTTAAAATCTTACAAAAAAATTTACAAAGTTTTGTTAAAAAACGTCTAAAAAAAGAAAAGAAAAAAACGAGAAAAAAAAACAAACAGATAAAACTCCGGAATTAAGTTTTTTGTTTTCGTTTACAAAGGTGTGAGGGGGGGGGGGTGGAAAGGGACAAACACAGATAAGCTCCACACACACACACAGACGCAGTACCTTCAGCTTACGGTGTTTTATTATGACGCTGTGGTGATAAGCTATGTTTTTTTTTCCTTGCTGTGTCGTTCCTTCCCTTTTTATCTCAACTTTTCTTATTCCTGCTCTTTCATCTTCTTCTGCTTCCTCCTATCTTTATAATCTTTCTGTTCCTCTTCCTCTTCCTTTCTTCCTTCTCATAGTCCGATTTTCTACCACCTCCTCCTCCTCCTCCGTCTATACTTTCTCCACTCTCAGTGTCATTCTCATCCCTCTTCTCATCTCTCCCTTCCTTTCCATTATCCTTTATTCCTCCCTATCCGTCCTCATCCCTTCCCTCTGCCTTGTTTCACTACTCTCTCCGTCTTCTCTTCCTCCCTGTCTCCCACTGTCCTCCATCT
The DNA here is from genome assembly GCF_018991925.1 of Homarus americanus. Classification (NCBI taxonomy): domain Eukaryota; kingdom Metazoa; phylum Arthropoda; class Malacostraca; order Decapoda; family Nephropidae; genus Homarus; species Homarus americanus. The sequence goes on from NW_024730668.1 coordinate 2,492,648, forward strand.
CTTCCTTCTCCCTTTCTCTTCTTCAAACCCAGTGCCGTCATCACCCCTACCTCCCCTCCCCTGTACCTTTACATCATCTCCCCTCATCCCCCACTGTCCCTTGCTTCCCTGCCTCTACCGACCCCTCCCTTCCTTCCCCCCTCCCCGGCACCTTTAATATTCAACCTCCTCCCCCTTCTCCTCCCCTTCCTCAGTAGCACAACACATCACCTCCTCCCCTCTCCTTTGCCTTCCCTCCCCCGTTCTCATCCGCCCCTCCCCTCCTCCCCCTACCACCAATGTCAGAAAAGCAACATGAAGTAAAACACGTGCCGGGCTCCATCTACAGTATACTTTTTCTCTGCCTGCCTGTCTGCCTTCATCTCTCTCTCTCTCTCTCGCCCTCTCTTTCTTTCTCTCTCATTTACCACCTATCTTCTCTCCTTTCATATTATCTCCTCCGTTCCTTCTATCCTTCTTCCTCCTCCTCCTTCCTATTCATATATCTTCTCTCTACCTTTCCTTTGCCTATCTTCTTCAAATTAGTTTCCTTGTCCTCCCCCTCATCATGTTTTCTCTCTTTCGTTCGATTCTCACTTCCTTTGTCGATTCTCTCTGTGTTTGTTTACTGCCTCCTCCTCCTCTCCTACACACACCTGCTCATCACCTGTAAGTACCTGACATGACCACCTCTTAACTCTTGTATATATTCTTGGCCCTTAACACCAACCTGCTGCCACTCCTCTCACCATATATCCCTCTCATCCCTCCCACCTGGTGCTATTCCTCCCCCCCCCTCTTTCCTTCTCCTCTTCTCCCCTCACACCTGGTGCTATTCCTCTCTCCCTCTTTCCCACACCTCTCCTCCCTTTCCACCCTCTGTTATCCTCCCTTCCTCTTTCTCATACCTCTCCTCCCCACCCACCTGGTGCTGCTATTCCTCCCTTCCTCTTTCCCACACCTTTCCTCCCACCACCTGCTACCTCCCCTACCTTCCCATACTTACCACCGCCACCACCCACACGCCCCCCTCCACCCCCCTTTTTTTACTCCTGAGATGGACTATGGGGAGTAAACATACCAGGGCGCCATCTGATGAGTAATGATGTTGGTAAGTGACCTATATTCAAGCTGGAATTACTTAGTACACCATGAATAAGAAAAATACCGTTGCGTGAGTAAGCTGAATAATAATCTGCGGTGAGAACATGACCAATATTTAAGTGCTCAAGATGGGTTGTATGTTAATGGAAAAAATGTGAAAAGGATTAAGAAAATGTCATTAAAATAAATACTAGTAATTAAGGAGGGGAATGATGATGATGATGATGATGTTTGATTAAATAGCACTGACACGGAATTGGTAGTTAGCGTGATAATGAATGACGTGTATTGCAGCTGTAACTAAGAGGAAGGGAGGATGGTGGGATGGGTTTAACTGGTACAATGAATCCTGGATATAATGATACAGAAGAGAAAGTGAAGAAACAGATCATCTGATATTAAGGGAAGCTAAGCCGGGTATGTGGGACTGGTCATTAACGTGGTAAGTACCTTTTGTCTTCCCAACATAACTACCATCATCTACCACGCCCTTGTTGCTACCACCACCACCAACAACAATCACACCTCACCCACCCACCCCTTCTATCCACCACCACCTACACCTACAGTATCCACCACCTGCACCACCACCACCATCCACACCCTTACCACACCCATACCTTCTATCTCCCCCCATAGAACCCAATCGCCCCACACACACTACGTTTATCCACACCTCCACCACACCCTAACCCCCACCCCCTTCATCCCACCCCTCAGCTCCCTTGACCTCCAAACCAAACCCTCACCTGTCCTGTCTACTCCACTTCTCTCTCCCCCTATCCCCTTACCCCTACCTCCAAACCCCCTTCTCCCTTCGTATGCCCCTACATATTTTAACCTCCCTCTATCCCAAACCACTTGTTCCTGCCCCTGCTCCCCCCCCCCAAATTCCTTTCGAATGCCCGTCTCCATCCTAAATCCCCAATGCCCCACCTACCCCAACCCCTGCCAAAAAACACTATTTGTGCATCCCCTCCTCCCCACCCTTATTCCGTCCCCTCACCCAATCCCCAACCCCTAACTCCCTCCCCTCCCAGACACCCACCCCCCCACCCCCAGCACACTTCCCTTGCTATTCTTCCCCCGAGAGTAGCAAGATGGCTCCCAACCCCATCCCCCAACTTTGCCCCCGCCCCGCTATTCTTCCCCCGAGAGTAGCAAGATGGCGGGGATGGAGGCGCCTCAAACTGGTTAAGATTAGCCGTGGCGGGGCGGGCAACGACGCTCTCACACGGGGACGAAGGGCCTGTAAAATGTACCCGTCTGAGCTATTTTTGTATAGGCTGAGGGAGGGAAGTACTATACTCGGACCTGCAGACGGGATGAGGTGAGGGGTTGTAGGGGACGGGTAAGGAGAGGGGACAGAGGACGGGTAGGGAGGGGACAGAGGGACGGGGGTAGGGAGGGACAGAGGGACGGGTGGGAGAGGGACAGAGGACGGGTGGCAGGAGAGGGGGCGGAGTGTGGGGAGAGGGGCGGGTAGGGAGGGGACAGAGGACAGGGGTGAGGGAGAGGGACAGAGGGACGGGTAGTGGGGAGGGGGCAGTGAGTAGGGAGAGGGGCCGGGTTAGGGAGGACAGAGTAGGGAGGGGGCCGAGTAGGGAGAGAGGAACAGAGAAGTTAAGTGGGGGTCAGGGTTGTGAGGTTAAAGGAGCTAGGTAGGGGAGACAGGGGGGAGCTAGGGTGGGGCGGGGAGATGGGGAATGGAGAAAGGTTTGGGGAGGGGGGAGACAGAGGTACTGGGGAGGGGAAAAGGGTTACTGAGGAGGGGGGAGGGGAAACAGGGGTACTGGGGAGGGGGGAGGGGAGACAGGGGATACTGGGGAGCGGGAAATGGGTACTGGGAAGTACAAGGAGAGGTGAAGAGGAGGAGGACGTGTATTGGTGAACCTGCATATAGCAAGTGTCTGATAAACAGGTGTGGAGAGACTGAGAAAGATGTGTCAGCAATAATAACAATAATAATACGGACAATACAAAAATAATATAGTATATATGTCTGTACGTTGAATTGCGTGTGTTTTGTGTGTATGTGCGTGTGTGTGTGTGTGTGTTCAAGAATACATGTGTGTGTGTTTATGTTTGGTTGCATCTTTGTGTGTGTGCGTGTATTCTATAGTGAGTATAAGTGGGTGTGTGTGTGTGTGTGTGTGTGTGTGTGTGTGTGTACCTGGGGCTTGTACCGGATGCCTCTACAGCCTGGCTAAGTGCCCTTCAGAACGTGGGGGGGAACGAGTCGTCGGACAAAGAAAGAACTACAACATTGGGCAGAACGTGACCGACATCTCGCGGTTCGCCCGCACCCCGCCAGGCCTTATTGTGTTTGTCTATAAGGGAGGGGAGAGGGGGGCACGGGAGGGGGCGAGGAGCGAGAAGGGGGCAGGGAGTGGAGTGAGACAGGAGCGAGACAGGGGTCATGGAGTAGAGAAGAGGTGGGGGAGAGAGTGGAGTTAGACGGAGAGGAAGCCGTGAGGGGAGGGCGTGAGACAGGTGGCGAGACACGAGACAGTGGGTCTGGGCGTGAGATGAGGGCGTGGTGCGGGGAATAGGTGTCAGTCCTTGAGAAAGGGCGGGGCTTGAAGACTGGGGGCGTGGTTTGAGCCAAGGTGTGGGGGCAGGGCTTGATGGGGGCAGGTCTTGAAACCTAGAGGGCGGAGCTTAAGCCAAGGGCAGGTTTAAAACAGGATTAGGTGCGAGACTTAAGACGGGATGGGGGACAGGGTTCAGTTTTTCTGGGGGCAGGTCGGTGCCTGAAACAGGGTAGGGGCGGGGCTTGAGAAGGAGTGAAGGGCGGGGACTGAATCGAGTAAAAGGCGGGGCTTAAAGTGGGATGTAGGCGGGGTTTGACACTGAGCGAGGGGGCAGGTGGGCGGAGCAAAGTTTGATGAGGTGGAGGAGGGGGGTAATGGGTAAGTAGAGGAAGGGGGAAGACGAGAACACGACCGACAAGGGTGAGGGAGTTTTACAGTACAGCGACGAAGAAGGGAGTAGATGAAGAAGTAAAGGAGAGAGAGAGAGACAAGGAAAGGATGATGAGTGTGGATAATAATGAGAGTGGACAGGATAAAAGTCGTAGGAATATGGGTCGCGGAGAACGTGGATATGGGAAGAATAAAAATGAGATGAAGAGGGGGCAAAGGTAAGGAGAAAAAGGAGAAGGAAGAAGACAAGGAGGAGAAGGAAGAAGAGAAAGAGGAGAAGGAAGAAGAAAAAGAAGAAGGAAGAAGAGTAGAAGCAACGAACTTTTGAAAGATGAAGAGGGAGAAAGACAGTAAACAGAGACAGCAACAGTGATGTCTATGAGGAGAAACGGAGAGGGAAGAAGAGGCATCGTGAGGAGGAGGGGAAGGTGGAGGAGGACTACTGGAGAGAGCAATGATGTAAAGAGGAACTAAGAAGGTAAAGAGATAAGGTATAAAGGAAGGAAGTACTCGATGTTAGACTACCCTAAGGAGTAAAAAGGCACCTTCTGAAGCAGACTCTTGAGAACTCTTTACGTGTTGCCTTGCCCTGCCTCTCCTCCAACCAGCCATCCCCTTAAATTATTCCCTGCTTGCCTGAGGACGAGAGCAAGAGGAGGAGGAAGAGGAAGTGGTGGAGGAGGAGATGAGATGGATCCCCCCTCCACACGACCAAACCTTGAGCTGCATTATTTCTTCATCTTCTTGACCTGAGAGAGAGAGAGAGAGAGAGAGAGAGAGAGAGAGAGAGAGAGAGAGAGAGAGAGAGAGAGAGTTTTCATTTCCTAACGCCCGGAGAAGCCTAATGCGGCACGGCACGATCTATGCTCTCCCGAAAACTTGTCAAAAATTATACTTTTTTTCCCAAACAGAATCTTTTGTTGTTATTATACTCGTGTTTTTGTTCCAGCTTACATAGCTTAGGTCGAGTGATCAACTTCGGGAATAATGCAAAAAAAAGCTGAATTCTGTAACGTATAGTCGGTGTATTTGGGTTTAATATAATGTAATCTTACTTAACCCTGTCTACCTAACTTAACCTAGGTATAAATAATACTATATAACTTTAATAATAATGAGTGTAGGAGGCCGGGAGGATGTAGAGGGGTGAGGGAGAACATGAAAGGTCAAGCGGGACATCACAGATTATAGACCATAGCATTCTGTTAGACACTTTATCGCACACCACCCAGGCGACGTCCCCCTCCGTCTCTACCTTTAATTTTCCTCGTGAATATAAACCGAAGATAAAATAAAAACTGGTCCTTAATAACATCAAAAGGGAGTGTTCAGGCTCCTCAGCATCAGCTCAAGAAATACATTAACTCTTCACAGCATCAAGTGTGTCTAAGATCGTCTGTGTGAGCGTTTGTCTGTGATCAAAGAACGCACCAGAATAAACGTATCTTAGAAACGTCAATAAACGTCTAACACATCACCGCGATTAGTAGGTGCCCCGTAGTCTGGCCGGTGTAGGGGGCTGCACGCGCACCCATATACGATGAGGGTACATATTTAGAGAGTGAGGGAGGAAGGGAGGGAGGGAGGGAGAGACCGGCGCGCGTGTTGTGTGGGATTACATAAAAAACCAGTTAGGGTGTAGCGTCGTCGTCTCGTTCCCTTTAACTTGGGGCCAGCCAGACGGATGGACCCTCGTGTTAGGCCTAACTCTGGCCCCCGCCCGCCCCCGACGCTCTAGGGACACAGGGTACAAAAAGTTCAATGGGGACTTAGGCTTACGTTTTTATATGGTAACACCACTGTCATATTGCTTTTTATGTTCTCCCTCCCACCCCTTCATAGTTAAATTTTTTTGGCTGTTGTGTTTTACGGTCGAATGCACTAAGTATTTCTTCCCTTTTTTGCGGGTAGTATAATATCCTGACCGAGGTGGGCTGGGCCGCCGCTCCCTGGCAACAGTTTACGTCGAGTCATTGACTACCTGTGTGTTTTGTTTTTTTCGTCCCTTTAGGGTTAGTACACCCAGACCCATTGTTATTGATAGGCAGGGGAGGCCCGTACTCTTTCTTTTTATAGCTAGCAATGATCTGTCTTAATTTTTCCCTCGTTTTTATTAGTTCCTTAAGATTTTTCCAAGATTGTCGAGCCGCTAACCCTTATTCCATTCATTTTTTGTTCTTCCCACTCGGTTTAGTCTTTTACCTTAGACCACCAGGTTATGTTTCTTGTGAGAGTTTTTACATTAATGATGGTGTAGGCCGCTGGAGGGGGACCTTCCGGGATGGTGTCGGGAAGAACCATGGAATTCGTGACCCCGAGTCCATAGAGGCGAGAAACTAATTTCAGGCTGGCTGAATGTTTTATAACAGGTCCATGGCCAGAGTTCTGGCGCGCGCGTGTACACTCACACACGCGCACACACACACTGAGAGGGTCACTCACCTGTAGCATAAATTGGGACGGTTTATTGATAAAAGTAGTTCTAGCTAAGAGCATAGAATAATTATTTTACTCTCACACACACACACACACGTCATAAACCACCTTTCACACTCACCTCTCACACTTACACCCATGCGTCACACATACCCACATCTCACAGACACCCACGTCTCACACATCCACACCCACCCCACACACTACGTAAGAAGCGGTCTAGATATTTTTTCCAGGAGTATTTCCTTGCCCCAAGCAAACTCACATTATCTCTTACTCCTTATAAATATGTTGGAGCCACCAATAGCTTCTTGCCCTTTAAAATATTTCTATGAATCAGCTTTCAATCTCTCACTTACACTGAAAATGTCCAACCCCCCCATTTCAGATATTTTGGAAGATGATTCTTCTTCATTCAATCGGTGTTCAGCTATGGAGAACACTTTCTCTCAAATTGTTTTCCTTCTTTTACTTTCTCTTCCTGTATTTTGTTTAGTAAATGATTAAATGTTTGTTTTCCTCAAAATTCTCCACAAAATCATTCAACTCTTCCTCTGTTTGACCCTTATATACAATAGTCATGAACAATAACATTCCTTCCATTCTATTATTTATTTATTTTTTACTCCCCTACGTATACCACCTAGTATCACACCCCCCCCTCACGAGTCCATCAAAAACGAACACGAGACAACCACGAGGGTGTAGCGTTCCCCTTCATCACCCCAGCCAGCCAGCCACTCTCTTCCCTGTCTCAACATATGTTCTACTCCCTGTGGGTATCCCCAGTCTTCACTTTTTACTCTCCCCTTTCCCTCCTCTCATTTCTTATTTCATTGCCTATTTATATCATTTATTATACATTTTCACTCAAGTCTGCGCAAGTGATCTTATGGCTAGCCATTTTAGGATTTTTTTTCCCCTTATGGACAAATTAATGCTCCTATATATTGACTCCATTAACTCGGATTACTCAAGTCTCAAGTTATTGGTAATATTTATTTGCCTAATTTTTCTCATAATTCACATTCTATCGACAGTAACAATCCCTGCTTTTATCATTAATTCACAAAAGCTTTAACAGTATACGAACATGTAGCCACCGCCATCACCAAGTACTATAAGTCGTCACCCTCCCACCCTCCCAGGCTCTCTCACACACACGCTAGATGACAACACACGTGTACCCATTCACCTCTCCATCTCAACATCTTTTCAGTCATTCAGGTCCATTGAGACGCCGTACCATACTTCCTTCTCTTCTTTCATTGCCTCACAGTCAATCTGCCTCGACCGTTCGCTTCATTCACCTCATCTACCTTCCTCTAAGGCCAGTGAATACACCCTGGTCTTGCTACCTCCCATAACTTGCAACAGCTGGTTAGAAATTTTGTCTTCACATCTTGCTTACATCATCTTGCTTTTATATATACTACCATACATCCCTTTTTCTTCAACCCACTACGCCATTTGTTTTACGATAGATTTCTCACTCATTAATACTGCACCTTTCAAGATTAAAAAAAAGCTTAGTATTTAGCTTTATATATTTAAATTGATCTTATTTTAGCGAGTACAAAATATCACACATGCAAATAATTTTTAACGCATTTACGTTACACAGATTATTAAACTTGAAGACGTTTCTCATCCGCACTCTTACAGAACAAAGAACAATTAACAATACGTCCGGACATGGAAATAAAACTGGATTATGGATGGATTTATATTGGTTTGGTGGAGATGTTTGAGTGAGTGTTGTCGGTGAATAAGACAATTATAAGGCAACTCACACGCCAAGAAACTCACATACTTACGCATAAACTCACGCATTTACGTATAAACTCACAACCTTACGCATAAACTCACACACTTACGCACGAACAAATTCACAGTGACCCCGATACAGTAATGCTGAAGTAATTGTAAGTGAAAAAGCCTACTACACATCCGCAAAGACCAGAAAAAATATCAAGACATGGAAATGTTTCATATTGTGAATGCCTCGAGCCTCAACATCCGGGTCGTTATGGCTTATGGCTATGATCGAACACTTATGATACTTAATAACGTAATCGGGGAACACCTTCCTTCAGTATGTCTTCCTATAGATAACTGTTTATGTACAGTATTATATTTAAGAGTTTTCTTCTCGAATTGCGTGACCGCTTTATCTCTTATTCAATTCAATATATTTTGTATATATTTTTTGGCATGTACACTGTACAGTATATAGTGTATCCGAACTAAAAATAAACTTTATATATTTTAAGCTTCAGATTGTGGGTGGGATGATATCGTGGGGCATCAGGATACTTGGTTTACGGTTCTTTTCTCTTTCTGTCCATTCGTTTATTATGCAAATGTAGATCACTTTATGGAAGCTGCCTGGCAACAACCGATATGGACTCGCAGTGAAAGCCTTACATACAGTAGAGCAGCGGGAGAAACACTGTAGAATCTCATTATGTATACTCATTATGTATACTATTTTGACCTTCACCTTTCTATTCCATTTCACCAAGGTCACAAAGGTCATAGTCCACCTACCGGGCCGTGGGGTGACGGGGGAGAAGGTTAGTCTGGCGCGTTTGGGTCATTAACCTCCTCTGAACACAGCTGGAGCCTAATAATTAATGTATTCTATGGGATATTTATGGTACATAATTCATGTACAGTCGCCTGCACTTACACCTGGTACAGTGGCTAGCACGTTTTGTGAGATGTAACAACTCTGTGGAATGCTTCACTTATCTAGCATCCTTAGTCTGGCAACTATTGCGAGGTTCCTTAGGGCCATTCTGTGAGTTATAATACAATGTAAATAAACACAGGTTTGCCACATCTCACTGTACCAGGGACAAGTGCAAGCGACTGTACTTATTTAGCAGTGTTATAGTATTGTAATTTATTATATGTATATTTATAATTGATAATAACACGAGGTATTGTACTAACAGAAGAGGATAATCATGAAATTCTTTTACTTTTGCACGTCATATTAATGAAGTTACTTTTAAAGTTCATGTTTCTTCGTTATTGATCAAATTATGAGGGAAATGTGGCCGACGATATGTGTTAGTGTGTACTGTCCGGCCTTTGGCGCCTCTAAAGCCATCTGGGGATCTAAACGAGTAAATTGGATAAGATACAGTCACGAATCAAAGTTCATTTTTATCTCGGTGCGAAACACTATCCAACACAAATGGGATACTAAAGCCAATTTCAATCAGTTCGGAGACTCGTTCCAGCATTACAGAGTCTACAGCGCGTAAAGGGACATTAAATTTTAAGGAACTAAGGAATTGCGTGTGACTATAGGCTAATTAATGAAAAGAATCGGAGTAAAACAACACTAAGAAATATGCCTCCACCCAGAGAGAGAGAGAGAGATATTAATCAAAACACAAGAATCCAATATAAAAACCAAAAACAAAACAAAAACGTACAGGCTGAGACGTGTTTTTCCTCCAATTCATCAGTCAGGAGAGGCGTTCAGACAGCTAACACAACTAAGACAAAAGATGACTTCAGTGTGACAACAAGCCACAAGCAGTATGCGGTAGACCTTGAAAGGTTTAAATTGAACCAGATAGATGTTTACTCTGTGCTCTCGTGTGACAGACGACACACAAACCCAGAGTAAATGTTTAGACTGTGTTCTTAAGTCTCTCTTTCTCTCATAGTTTAGGTGTGTGGAGACGTAAATAAGAACAGTCTCTCTCTCTCTCTCTCTCTCTCTCTCTCTCTCTCTTTGATGTAGGCAGATAGAGTGAAAAAGAGAGAGTCAATGATCATAATTCCGTACGTCGAATATACGAAAACAGTTCCTTACACCAAGACATAGGCATAATAGATCTAACATTAATAATAATAAAAAAAACAATAAATGATGATAAAAAAGCAACAAAAGATAAAATAAAACAAGTAAAAAAAAAGGTAATCTAATGAATGTGATGAAAAGGCGGACGAATACCAGGGGGGAGAAACGGCACAGTAAAAACTAGAAGGGTTTCTTGAGTTGATGGGCAGGTTGTTACCATGGCTACACCACCCCGGCCTATACTCATCATCCCTTGTGGCTTTATGTGACCTCTACTCTTGTTTCCTGTTGGCTGTATGATTATTGTAGTAGTCATATCATCTGCTGGTGTAGTAAGTTTAAGCTGTTATTTTTAATAATTGTTCTATGTAAGTTATATGGAGTATCGTGAACGAAGGCGCCAGGTCTTCCCCTAACCCTCCGGTACTCGCTGGGGTCACACAGGACGCAACCCTTCTCACATTAGACACAAGAGGGAATAGATCCCGAGTTGTAGTGACGAGAGGCCAGCGCACTACCACTCGACCAGCCACTAAAAATTCATAGTGTGATGATATCGTTTATGATGAATTTTTACAGACGATAGCAGCAGCAGCAAAAAAATACTGCTGTGTACATTGGAAATTGTAAAATAGAGACACCCCATTTATTAAAATAATTTGATCCGCATATTTTTAACTGAAATTTTAATTTCATTTCACAAATTTACAAAAAATACATTTCCTCTATCTCTTTCTTACACACAGACACACGCAAGTACGCAGGCACGTAGGTACAATCAAAGACAAAAGTCGTGTCGCTGTTTTGTCCGAAGATTAAATATAACTCGTGAAACATTATGAGAGCCCTCTACCACAAGGCAGAGCGCACCAAAAGTTTAGCCCTTCGACATATGTTTTCACCAAATTTCACGACACGACTTTTGTCTCTCATTGTACACACACACACACACACGCACACACGAAGGACGACAAAGACTGACAGTCAGTCACGAACAGAGGAAGATAACTCAGACAGACCTATTTGTGATCCACTGTGTTTTACCAGGTATAGTATGGAGACTAACTTAAATTACCACTATTATTCACTCCCTCCATCCTACCCCTCCTCCATCTCCCTCCCTCACCTCCCCCTTCTTACCCCTCCTCCTCCCTTCCCCACCTCCTCCCCCTCTCCCCTACCACTCCTCCATCTCCCTCCCTCACCTCCCCCTTCTTACCCCTCCCCCTCCCTTCCTCACCTCCTCCCCCTCTCCCCTACCCCTCCCTCCTTCCCCCAAGATCCAAATAGCCCAAACAAATTACATCAGGCCCTTTACCACCATACCCTCATTAATCTCTCTTTATGAGACATTTATTTTTAAAAAGTCATGGTTGACAGCCTGAGAATGAAAGGTGGATAAGAGAAAGGAAGAAGGGGAACAGGGAGGAGGGGGGACAGGGAAAAGGAAGAGGAGAAAGTAGGAGGGGTGAAGGGCGAGGGGATGGAGGAAGGAGGAGAAGGAAGTGCAGGAGGAGGAAGGAGGAGAAGTAGGAGCAAGAGTAGGAGTGGAGAGAGGAGAAGGTAGGAAGAAAGAAAAAGGAGGAAGAGAAGAGAGGAGGAAAATGGAGGAGGAAGGAGAAAGAAGGAAGGAAGAAGAACCTGAAGTCGAAAACCCATAAACATTAATTCTTGAAGACGAGTGACAACAGGTGCTGAGTATGGCAACGATGGCTCCGTAACTAAACATGTTTTCCATTGCAATTCGACATTTACTTCCTATACGTTATCTAATTAATCTCTCTTCCCATCTAATTCATCAGTACATTTTATAATTTTTTTTTCGTTTCTTCTCTATATTTCAAAATTAACTTCAGAATCGATCTAAGCCATTGTGTAAAATAAGTGTTTTCTGCGAAGGATTTGTCCCATCACTCACTAACTGCTGAATACACACACACACACACACACACACACATACACACACACACACAAACACACACACACACACACACACAATATTGACATAATTTTAGCTCTACATCCTATTTCTCAGTCACAAAACTAATTTCCTATCCCACTCAACCCACTCTTACCACGCTATCCCACTCAACCTACTCTCTCCTCGCTATCCCACTCAACCCACTCTCACCTCGCTATCCCACTCAACCCACTCCCACCTCGATATCCATACCACTGCCACCATTGTTCACCTATTTATGATTTATATATCAAATAAGACTATATCCATCCCACCTCTCCTTACCCTAATAATAATAATAATAATGATAATAATAATAATAATAATAAAAATATGAAAGAGAAATTTGTCTTATGATCTTGTAAACTTCATTAGTATATTACTTTTAATTGGAGACCCACCGAGCAGTGAAATTAAAAATGTGAGTTGGTGGGATTTTAATATGTTGCAAGTAAAGCTTCCTCTTCCTGCTGTACACATTAAGGTCGTTACGTACTGTACGAGGTAGTTAAGGTAGTACTGTACTTCCTTCCCTGTAGCACTGTAATGTTCTTGTGTGTATACTGTATTTATATGTGTATGTGTGTGTATGCAATTAGTGGTGGATCGGATGTCAGATTTCTGTCAGTGTGCGGATGCGGATGTGTGACCAGGACGACTGTGGTTGTGAGCGACCAGGAGGACTGTGGTTGTGAGTGACCAGGAAGACTGTGGTTGGGAGTGACCAGGAGGACTGTGGTTGGGAGTGACCAAGAGGACTGTGGTTGTGAGTGACCAGGAGGACTGTGGTTGGGAGTGACCAGGAGGACTGTGGTTGGGAGTGACCAAGAAGACTGTGGTTGTGAGTGACCAGGATGACTGTGGTGAGTGAGTGAGTTACCAGGAGTATTGGTATTGTGGTAAAGAGTAATAAAAAATCCGTGGGTGTGAAAGACAATATAAAATACATACGTACACACGATCAAAAAAAAAGTATCTGCACACATCTCACGGGAAAGAATCAAACATAATTCTACATAACCACAACAAAATTCTACATAAGAACAACAAAGAACATAACTTCTTTTAGTCAGAGGGATTTATATACCTCGGATTGTTTAGTGAAACGAGTGAATCACAGGTATTTTGTAAATTGCCTGAAAACATTAGTTACATAATTATATACTGTATATTCCTCACGACAACAACTAAAACTGCATTGCACTTTAATTTCAAAATGTCAAAGATCAAGGAAAGAGGTAACAGCACAGCACTCAAGTGCAATTTGTTTTCTTCAAGACATCACGAGTATAATAGGAAGTCTTTGTAGTCTAATTAGTGAAGGTAATGAGTGGGATGGCTTATACGTGATAATTAACTCAGAGGTAAAGAAAAAACAGAGAGAGAGAGAGAGAGAGAGAGAGAGAGAGAGAAACTGACCAGCAAGATGCAGGTGATGCCGACAAGCCGTGTGTACCTTACTAAGTGCACCTGTGACCGTTCATGTGTACCAGACTTGTTTAAGTGTACTTTTAACAGCTCTTTTTAACCACAGTGTTTTATAAGTACATCTGTGATCGTTTAAGTGCACCGCAGTCCTTTGTAAGTACATCAAAGAAGGGTTGTGTATGCCAGGGACAACCTAACCCAAACTCAACCTAATCTAATCGGACCTGACCTGACCTGACCTGACCTAGTCTAATCTAACCTAATCAAATCTAACATAACCTAACCCTAGCTAATCTAACACCTATCCTAAGCTAACCTAACCTTACCCAACCCAAAGTAACACAACCCAAAATAACAGTAAAATCAACCTTAAAAATATTAGCCCCTAAGAATGACCAAAACAATTATAAACAGCTATAAAAAGTTTGCAATCCTTAAAAAGTGATCAAACAGTATTAAACAGCCTAAAAGAGTGACCAAAACAAAATTAAACAGCCTAAAATAGTGTCTAAAACAACAGTAAACCTAAAAGAGTGATTAAAACAATATTAAACAACCCAAGAGTGACTAAAACAGCATTAAACCTAAAAGAGTGATTAAAACAATATTTAACAGCCTTAAAAGTATTAATCCCTTAAGACATTGACAAAAAGTTTGGAGTTCACAACTAAACATTTGCAAAGCTGCGACAAACACAAGGTCTGTCTGGAAACATTACACTGACACACTTGTAATAAACTTAGATTACTAAAGACATACGAGGCTATAAACATACTATCTGAAGTTATATTAGTGGATAATTACACCACAGTTTAGGTAACAGTAAACATCTTCATTGAACATTATTAGTTTTTCCCACCTTGTGACCTCAATCTTCACAAAGTTATACTCACATACTGAAATGATGGTACAGTATTCCCGGAAATAACAAGTGGTGAAGATGAAGATGGGCAGGAGGAGGAGGATGAGGAAGAATAGGAGGAGGAGGAGGAGGAGGAGGAGGAGGAGGAGGAGGAGGAGGAGAGGAAGAGGTGTAGAATGAAGAAGAGGAGGCGGGGGAAGAAGAGGAAAAGGGGGAGGAAAAGGAGGAGGGGGAGGAGGAGGAAAAGGAAGAGGAAGAGAAGGAGGAGGAGGATTATCAATACTGTTATTAGATTTTTTCATTCATTATTGTTGTTATTATTTTCATTATAATTATTATAATATTTATGTCTCACACACACACACACACACACACACACTCTGGTGAGAATCAATGGGTAGCCGAAACCTTGTGAACATTAGAAGGGGAAGCACGTATCTCCCTAATAAATTCTTAAACACATTTAAATTTAAGGGTTATCTGAAACAGCTTAGGCCCTCGACACACGCCCGCAGGTGGAACTGGCACCAGGCGAACCTTACTTTGTTTTTGATGTTGTGATGGCATTTTTTTTTATTTGGGAGGGGGGTCGATACTACTTAAGGCTAATTAGGGCTATTCTTGGCTATTTTTTTTTCTCCGGGCAGTTGGATACTGTTTAAAGATGTTTTGGTGATACTTTTAAGGGATTAGGTACTCTTTAAGTATGTGTATATATTTTTGGTCACTTTTGTGGAAGTTAGTGACTGTTTATGACTGTTTGTAGCTTTTTGGGGTCAATTTTTTGTAGGGTCAAGTTAGGTTACTTGATTTCTCTTAAGACTGAACTAAAAAAAATATATATGAATAAAAAGTTATATTTAACATAGCCTAAACCAAACCAAAAAGAACCTCAAGATTCACAAATAAAACCAGACCTGAATGTATTCTCATCACATTATTTTGATAGCGGGATAATGTCCACTTGGTAAATGCCAGAATGGATAATGTCCAGGTTAGGCTATGCATTGTTTTATCCTTGTAGGTTATTATACAAGTAAATAAAGACATAAGGGACTGTTTGGGAGCTACTTCAATGACCAGTAGTTGGCTGTGAGCTACTTACAGCGGACACCACACAGCTTGGAAGGACTCTGACCAACCCCAGACGTGTTCATTCACCTCTAATCGTCTTTTGTAGTGGTTATCGCACTCGTTACGTACTCGTTAGCGCTCCAATGCCACATATTGGCGACGACTTTGCTGCCGTAACACCCGTATTCCCTATGGGGCTATTTTGTTAAGTATTTCGAACTCTATTTCCGGTTTGTAATCCTCACTAACAAAATCTGGTCAAATTTAGCCAATATTAACATGTTTAATTGATAGATGAATTATGTCTTCTTTTGGGATGTTCTCAATGTATTTCAAAGTGAAGTTAATCTTTCGCTGTATCATTAGAAGGTGCTTCTCTTGTTGTGTTTATGTAAGATGAACCCCCGTACACACAACGGAATAAGCAATTAAAATTCATCATTGCACAATTATTAATTACGTAAAGCTGCAACATTACATACGTCGATTATACACACACGCACAATAATTAAATCCCTTTAATATTTATTACTCGCAATATACTTTACCTAATGGACACCTACCTTCAATTATCAAGTCCATATATCACGTTAATTAATGAATGCAATGATATAACCGCCATTTTTTTTCCATTGCGTTCAAGTCCACTCGAAAACGATCAATAAATATGATTTGATGTGTTGTTACATAATGTATAATATATAGCAGTGAGATTAGTGTTTTTATAACGTCAGATGTCATTATTAAGTGAGATGCCGTAATTTAATGCCTTATGTCTATTAAATTGTTGGTGTATGATCAATATATGCAGCCACACACACACACACACACACACACACACACACACACACACACACACACACACACACACACACACACACACCTCCCGCACATACACACACTTTCTCATATCCTCACCTTACATACAAAGCACATCCTTAACTCGCAACATATACTGTATATACTGTACGTACTTAAACCATTCTGGCACCCACATGCTCATTTCTACGTCATCCTACGTTTTCTAATGTGTGTGGGTGTACTCGTGTAATCTGCATAACAAAGGAGTTGCATGCTTCTTATAAGGATTTTAAAGTAAGGTGACAGCCAGGAGAGGGTTAGTGAGGGTCAGGGGAGAGTAAGAGGGTTAGGGGGAGTGTAGGAGGAGGGTAATTAGGAGTTAGGAAGAGGGTGAGGTTAGAAAATGAGAGAGGGGAGAGAGAATGAGATACAGGTGTGAAAGTGACAAATGAGGGAGAGAGGGTGATAGCAGTGATATACTCCCCAGCGTAACTGTGAACACCTACTGCGTTTATTTTCTACTTTGTCTTCATTATTCTTTATCTCGGCACGCGATCTCTCTCTCTCTCTCTCTCTCTCTCTCTCTCTCTCTCTCTCTCTCTCTCTCTCTGAGTTATACACATGACAATAATAGTCGTATTTTTAGAATTTGTAATGCTCGTAAAAGTAGTCGTCACGATAATAATAACCGGTTGAGTGCTAAATTTCGCCCAGGTAGAGTGACAGGTGATAGTGCACGCCCATCCCCTAGGGCAGGCCATCAGCAGTTCCCTACCCAATTTTAGGGCACGCCATCCGCACCTCCCTACCAAATTTTCAGTTCTCTATCTTCAAGACTGCGAAAATGTATAAAGAAAATACACACACACACACGCACACACACACACTATATGAGTAAGTTTAATAGAGACAAAGGCAATAACAAAGTTGTCAGTAAAATATATGGCTATAGCCGGAACTATATAAACTTTGTGTTTACTATCGTCACTATAGCAACACTTACTGCTAGTCATTGTTCAAGTTAGTATAATTTATTACCAGTGTGAAATGTTTTTTGAATATAACAGAGGAATTTTTTTTTTCATGTCTAAATTTTTGTTATTTGTTCCCCTCTTGAATCAACCTGACTCCTCATACTTTCCATCCAAGTAATTCTAACTCACTCTAGTCAAAACTTCCCCTTCAATCTTCATTTATAGTTGATCAATTCCCACTTACCTTCACCTCCCAGCCATGCAAGTACAGTTCAAGTCATTCAACCCACTTTCCAGAATCTAGGTAATTGCTTACTCAATTTTCTACTCTTCCTCCACTTCTTTTTCCTCCCCAGACAATCCACAAAGGGTTTCCTAAGCGATGAGTATGGAGCAGTGATTTCCATGGAGGCAGTCCCGGAACCGATCCATTATGCAGACCACTGGGAAGCGTGTGGTGGTGGTGGTGGTGGTGGCGAGGGTGTTGGGTTGACAGGCGAGGAACGGGGCTAGCTAGAGTGGCGGCGTAGACTCGGCCAATTATTGATATGGGAAGCGAGAGGTACGGTAGTGTATTGGACGGGGTGTAATTGTCATTTAAATTGAGGTTTTCAGTACTAATTGGGAGTACGGGAGGATTAACGCTTTAGAGACCAACACACACACACACAAGCTAGACCTGTGTACTGGACCTGGCGGACTGTGTACAGGACAAAGTAGATCTGTGTGCTAGACCTGATGGACCTGTAAGCTAGACCTGGGAGTGTGCAACAGGTCAGCATGGTAACCAGAGTCGTTGGTCTAAATCTCGGCCTGACCCCTTGGTGTGTGGTGGGAGTCGTAAAACTCCGGGTAACCTGTAAGGCCACTCTACCCGACCTGATCCAACGGGGAGGGAGAGGTTACGTAGATGAGGAGAATAGGAGAAGGGAGAAGTAGGTGGATGAGGAGAATAGGAGAAGGAATAGGAATAGAAGGAATAAAGGATGAGATGCAAGAGAAGGAGGAGGAGGAAGTACAAGCAGGGAGGAGAAGGAGAATAATTATTATACTGGATAAATCAATCAAAATAAACAGAGAGAGATGAAAATGGGAGACAATGAAGATAGAAAGTATGGAAGAAGGAGAAAAATAGATGAAAGAGGAAATAGAAAAGATGAAAAAGGAAAATGAAGACATTAAAAAACATACATAAAACACAATTAAATTACAAAATGGAGGAAGGGAAATAATAATACAAAAATAATAGATTAAAAGAGAAGAAAAACGCCAAAAATTTACCAAAAGCGAAACAGAAAAATGAATAAAAAAGAAGAATGAATGATAAATGAGGGAAGAGGAGAAAAGAGTACGGGATAAAACACGAGAAAAAATCCAACTCAATCTTAATTATTCAAGGCGGTCGTTAGAAGGGAATAAACCCGCCTTTATAACTACCTTTTAAAACTATTAATTGGTCTCCCTTTGTTCAGTGGTCAGGGTCGAGGTACCGTAATACCAACGAAGATTTTATATAAACGTTTAACAGTATATATATATATTTATTTTTTATTGGAACACGAACACACACATACAATATACACAGACACATACACAAAAACACACACACACGAACAATACACACACAAACACTACACACAAACACACAGACACACACATATTATATACTTATATATATATAAGTCCAAAACACTAACTCACCCCCCCCGCCTCCCTTCCCCTACCCGCCACACACCGGTCAGGTCTCTAAGAGGATTATTAGGCAGGGAAAAAAGGGGAGGGTGTTTTTTTGTGGTAGTGTCGGAACATAAACAAATCTTCAGTGGTTAGCTTTGTCCTGCCTCCAGTGATGTTTTACCCGAGATAATGATTTTTTCCCTCTCTCATGTGTGTGTGTGTGTTTGTGTGTGTGTGGGTGTGTGTGTGTGTATTGTTGTGTGTGTGTGTTTGTGTGTTTCTGTGTAGTGTTTATGAGTGTGTATTGTGTGTGTGTGTGTGTGTGTGTGTGTGTGTGTGTGTGTGTGTGTGTGTGTGTGTGCTCGCGCGCGTATTTTTGTATTTACTGTTTAAGTTTTGTGTGCACGTTCCCATTGTGTGTACACCTACGACCATTTTTTTTACACGAGTTATGTAGGTGCGTGTACGAATGTTGTATATTTAGGTTTCATGTGAGTAAGTATAAGCATAAGTTTCTGGCTCGAACCCACGTGCGTCCGTAAACTTAGATACGGCAGCGGTCAAGTCCCCAGCGAGAGTCGATTTAGAGAGTCGGGTCATCATGGTCGGTGTTTTTACTCAGGGTCCTGTTTAGGTCTCCCTACACGAGGGGTTTTAATTCAGGTGACAGCTGTACTTGGCGACGGCTTGGCTTTGTAAGACGATGCTTGTTGACGACGTAAACTGGTTCTAGTAGTGAGAGAGAGAGAGAGAGAGAGAGAGAGAGAGAGAGAGAGAGAGAGAGAGAGAGAGAGAGAGAGAGAGAGAGATATGGGGGAGGTTAGCTGAGCGGCGTTCTTTCAACCAGCTCAGAGACAAGCCAAACAAGGCCTCACCGGTTGCTCCATGTTGTAACACTACACAAAACACACGCACCTTCATAGCGATTTTACATTAAATGCAACACCGAGATACCTTTGATATAACCCGACGCTGCAGTGCAAAGTTACAGTACAAAGTGGGGGGAGGGGGAGAGACGGTTGCGTTCATTTGCAAGGAAGGCATTAACACTGCAAGTTGTTCATGTATATTTATTGAAGAAAATTAATTCAGATTGTCTACACACACACACACACACACACACACACACACACTACGACAAATGGAAATTAATATATGTATGTAAATGAATGTCTACTAATGGCATTCTTTGGCGCTCTGACTCTCCTCCGCTTTCATCACGTGAGATGTGGCAGGGAAATGTGTCGTCTTTTTTAATGATTTTCGGGAAATGTTGAAGGAAAATGTTTTTCACTGTATATGAACACTCAAATTCTGGTTTTGTGTGTGAGTAAAATACACACACTGATCCGCCATGGTAAAACCTGATATTATTTTGATCGTGATATTCATAAAATATATAAGTCAAAAATAAAATTGCTGGATCTACAACGTACTGTCTTATACATGGAGGGATCAGCTGAAGATTACCCCTCAGCTTATTTCACCAGATGATTAAACACCTGAACGCTACCTGGGGGGGTGGGGATTAGATTAGGGTGATCCTCCTATTGTGTTACTCATCCTCAAGGTGTCATAGGAGTAACTAGACCTCAGTTCATCTTGATAATTTCTCATGGTTTGGCTTTGTGTCCCTATCAGAACAGAGAGATTAAAACCCGGTTAAACCAACGATAAATAACCAAACATAAGACAAGTTGTTTTAGTTTGGGTTTCGATGTTTACTGAAAAATAGAAATAAAAACAATGACAAAGAAAAAGTGGAGATTATTTAAAGACCTAATCACCAATGTCTCAAATTGACTCACATGAAAATTAGACATCCCATATTATTTCACTTTATCAAAATTCCTAATCCTAACCTAATCAAATCTAACTTAACCCCCCCGATAGCGTTAGGGTGTTTAATCATTAGGTGAAATAAGCTGAAGTGCCTAATCTTCCGGTGATTCGTTTTGGGATATTGGTGAATTAGGTAGTTACACACAACCTCGTCTGTTTCTTTGTATTTTTTTTTTATTTTACTTCAATTCGTCATATTTTACTTTCGTTCCTCTCAACATCTTTCACAACGTTCTATAATTATCTCGGCACATTTCACAACATTCTATAACTATCTACACATCTGTCACAACGCGTGTATACACTGTTCATACATTACATTATTATTTACTTTATCACATACACTAATATAAGATCATACAGGAATCCGGATAGAGTGGTGTCAGTCGATGGTCTCCTCTGATAGGGAAGCCCCAGCATATTAATTTGTATACCCATCAATGCATCTCGGTTCCTCGCTTGGGCTCTGGTATTCCCAATATGGCACAAAAGGCAGACTAACCCCAACACAATATAAGTAAATATTACATAAGTTTCTAGCAAAAATAAATAATTCCTTGAGTATAGAATCAGTTTGTTTTTTATGACTGACTGACATGGCCTGGAAGACCTATTATTATTATTATATTTTCTTCATATATAGCTCACCCGGTCCCTTGCTAGCGCGATTCTGCCAGACGTAGGATTATTTTTTGAAACAATAATGATATATTCAGTTTGGGTTACACATTCACGCCAGTAATGTTAAGAATAATGAATTTCATATCATTAGAGGGTCTTATTCGTGTA
The DNA here is from genome assembly GCF_018991925.1 of Homarus americanus. NCBI lineage: Eukaryota > Metazoa > Arthropoda > Malacostraca > Decapoda > Nephropidae > Homarus > Homarus americanus. Next base: position 2,514,321 of record NW_024730668.1, read on the forward strand.
GTCATTATAGTTAGAGGTAATGAGGAAAGAAATATTGACCAGTATGATAAGTTGTCCTCTGCTTGTCAAGTTGTCAACGGTAATTTGTCACTTGCTCAGTGTTCTTGACAATTTGATGGATTGAATATGTCGCCGTACCACCAGACACGCCCCATGCCACTAGATACGCCCATACAGCCAGACACGTCCATGCTACTAGACACGTCCATGCCACCAGAAACGCCCATACCACCAGACACGCCCATACCACAATATCCCGCGAACCGGTCAAAGAAAAAAATACTCCTTCCTCTCCCTGAACAATATCACTCATCCCATCCTAAAAATACTTACCCCTCCCTCCCCTTCCCCTTAATTCATACCCCTCCCACTTCCTCTCTTACCCTCCCCTCAATTCTTACCCCTCCCACCTCCTCTCTTCCCCTCCCCTCCCTATCTTACCCTCCGCACAAAGAGGAGGTAAATAGATAGTCCACGTTAAGTCGGCCACAACACCACACACTTCCCTGTAACTCAAGTCTCACTGAAGATACATTTGTCTTCTTTTACACTACCCATAAAACACAGGGACGCTTTACAGGTGTCAGGAAGGGTTGAGATGGATTAGTTAAGGATCAAGGTGCGTAGGAGATTAATCAGGGAGGGTTAGAGGATGGTCAGGGGAGGGTATGGAGGATCAGGGAGGGTTAGAGGATGGTTAGGGAGGGTTGAGGAGGGTCAGAGAGGGTATGGAGGATGCCTTGGAGGGTCAGGGAGGGGGAACAGGTGGATTGTGGTTAAAGGTGAACCAGTGGGGCAAAAAGTGGATCTAGGTGAATAAGGAAAAGCCAGGGGGGGGGAGGAGATGGATCAGAGGTGGATTAAAGAAGGATAAGGAAGGGCCAGGAGCGGGATATGGGAGAGTCAGGGTAGGTCTTGTAAGGTCAGGGAAGAGTCAGGGAGACTTAGGGTAAGGACAAGGTAAAAGGGGTAAGGAGAGAGAGTTAATGAGAAGGTTAAATGGGGGAGAGAGAGAGGAGGTAGGAGGAGAGGGGAGGTAGAAGGGAGAAAGGGGAAGAAAGAGGAGGGGGAGGTGGGAGGGATACAGGGGAGGTATGAGAGATAAAGGAGTTGGGATAGAGAGAGAGAGAGCCAACAATAACACACAGATACCCTCCTCGGCAACAAAAGACTCTACGCTGTATCCATTTTTTTAATTTACATTCTAAAACCATCCTAATTTTACCCCCAAGTATGTATTTAAAACTCTCCTTGTAGGAAGCCGGATACATTCTGGGAAAAAACACAAAAAGCTAATAGTTTTCGCCCCTCAAAATTTAACAATGAAAGAAAAAAAACTACTGAAGTCCTGGATCTTAACCTTAGAGACTTAGGAGTTACTGAAGCACTTGTACCATCTCTTGTGGTAGTCTAAGTATACATATATTCTTGTTTTCAATCGGATGATACCCTTTAGTTTCCTGGAAGTTTTGAACTACGTGAGGTGATAATCTGACGAGGGGAAATTACTTTTCACTGAACTTAAAAAATAAAGGATATCTATACAAATTAATTTAAAAGTATATCCTGGGGGTGATTTAGTAGTTATACAAGGATATACACTTAATCATACCTCTTCCTGGATATAAAAAACGATATTTCTTTTCGTACACAATGAAACAGGATGTAAATAACCAAGTTTAATCCTGGTACTGTACAGCATAGTATAATCTGTCATTTTAAAGTCTGGATTATTATATGCTATTATGTTATTAATCTGGACGTACCCGAGTGGAGAGAAGGACCCAAGTCTATGATGTGTTTGTGGAGTTAAAATACTGTATATCTTATATGATATTCCAGCCACCCTCCCTCAGGAACGGGAGCAACAAGGGCAGACGTCTCCAGAACGTCTTGTCCTTCACATCAACACAGAAACTCCATTCTCATGTGGGTAAATGTATTCTGAGTGGGCGAGGTGGCGTGACGTGTTGGCTGTTTCAGCTGCTGACGGTGTTGCTGTTTCAGCTGCTGACGGTGTTGCTGTTACTATTAGCGAGACTTTTACTGTTGCTGCTATTATCTGTCTTGTTATCGTTGCCTTTGTTATTCCATTTCAAGCTATTGTTACAGCACCATAACCAACCGCTAGCTATCACTCCCGCTATAACCAAACTTGTGCTACTGTTGTCCATTAACAATTCTATCCAATCGGTGGTGCCTTTACCCTGCCTGCCTATTATACCATTCAAACGACACCATTACAGCTGCTACTTGCATTCGCTTACAACCAACAATTGTTATTATAATGTCTACATAACAGTGCCACAACACCATCCCAGCAGGCTCCTCGCCGACACTTTGCACCAACAAGTAAACACTCTCCAGGCGTTACATCTTTTCTCCTCAGATACGAACTAATGAATATAAACATAATTTTTATTTACGGCGCAGATCTTTTTCTTCTCCCAAAAAACAAACAAAGACACATAACTCTTACACATATTCCAAGCAGAAAAAAAACCCAACTCCCATCTAACTCCTTACACATAAGACTCCCACCAGTTTCAGGTTCGTTCCTAGGGAGAGAAAAGTTTCTAAAGAGAGATCGATCAGGCGAAGAGATATTGCTGCCTCAAAAAATGTCTCTCACAGTCTCATACAAATTTGGACAGTTGGCCATCCGGGTGACATACGGCTTTTCACAACTTGTCTCCTTAGAAGGAAGTGGAGATAAATTGTTTTTCTTTCCTGTGGCTCCCAATATTGTTTTGTTCTGGTCTTTGTTAGGTATACAGTGTGTGTGTGTGTGTGTGTGTGTGTGTGTGTGTGTGTGTGTGTGTGTGTGTGTGTGTATTTTTTTCTCTTTGATAGTGTCGCCTTCCACTGAATTCACCGATGATAATTTTGAACCATCAATAACTGACTTGAAATTGCTATAGGATAATATCATTCTCATTTGTATACAGCATGAACAGAAATATTACTCAAAATAAGGAGAATTTGTAGATTAATTATATATGTGTATTTTCATATATAATTCTGGTGTATATCATGATGACCTACACCATCTTATCGAGTGATTCACAAGATTGTGTATCCAATTACAAGGCAAAGAATCTCTGTGTTCATATGTAAATGGCCTAAGTAGAAGAATAAACCAGAGGCTTTCTAATTTAAAACAAATGGAGAAACAAGAATCTTGCTTAAAACAGAACTTAGAACAAACAAAAGCAGAAATTAAAACGTCTAAAATAAAAGAAAAAAAAATCTAAACCACGAGCATAAACCAAAACATCTCGAAAACAAAACCACAAATTAGAATCTTACTAAAAATAAAACCATTCTCAAAAGTAAAAAACAATCTAAACCAAACATCAACAAAAAGTAAAATAATCAATCAAAACTAAGAAGAAAAAGGAAAAAGATAACAAGAGCTGATCATTGGGTACATCAAACCGCCACCAAAAAAAAAAAGTTTCCCAAGCGCGCAAAAACCACTTTCGATCAAGTTAAAAAATGCGAACAAAAACCTACTTATTGTCCGCCAAAAAACAGACACACTTCCCGATGAGCCCATTAGAGCGAGGCAGACATACAGGTTCTCTTAGAGGTTGGTCCTGTTTAGAAACTTGTCCGGTTACCTTCACACGTATACTGGCTCACTGCTTTGACGTTTGGAGCCGTGAGTGGCAGTGGCGTCGAGGTTATGAGTGGCAGTGGCGTCGAGGTTATGAGTGGCAGTGGCGTCGAGGTTATGAGTGGCAGTGTCGTTGAGGTCATGAGTGGCACGGGCGTCGAGGTTATGAGTGGCAGTGGCGTTGAGGTCATGAGTGGCACGGGCGTCGAGGTTAGGTTAGGTTAGGTTAATCTAGTTTAGTTTAGCTAAGGATTGAGTTTGTTAAGTTAGGTCAGCTTGAAGAGGTTAACTTAGTGGTGAATCAAAAGTTATGAACGCGCCTTTGGTGGCGTCGTATAGTGAATCGGTAAAATATAAAACGGTAATATAAAATACAGAGAGATTGCGTAGGAAGGTCAGGCAAGGAATCGAGGTTGGTTTGCATCTTTTATGTCAACACACACGTAATTCGTCCAGCGAAAAGGGCATACTGCTGCATTAACGACATACAGGTGTGAAAGACTGTGGAAACAACGACATATGTAGGAGAGACTTTGGCATTAACAACACACATACACAGACATTAACACTCACACATGAAGAATTAAGACGAAGAGATTCAATGACAATAACAAACTAACTAAGTAAGGTAAACAGAAGACATACGACATACAATAAACAGGATGTAAATTACAACCAATATGAATTACACCCGTTGTTTACATGCAATCTCAAATGGCCTTTTTTTTTTGACACCATGGATAGTTTGTTTTATGTTCTGATCTGGCAATATTCCAGACTGTTGAAAGAGTGAAGATGTATAGGCGGTAGTTTAGGCGCATATATGATGAGTCTGAGGTAAAGTTTGTGGTGTTGAGTGTAGTGACATGAGTACAGTATAGACTGACACATAGGCTGTACTATAGGTGTTTGTGTCATACTGTCGTGTATCAAGAGTAAATGTTAGGTTTTGTTTTAGTTTAGGTGTAATAGAACGATGCCGTTTAGTAGTGCTCTCTCTCTCTCTCTCTCTCTCTCTCTCTCTCTCTCTCTCTCTCTCTCTCTCTTAACCCGTCGACAAGTCTTAAAAAGAGAAGTCTCCGAAGAATAAAAATCAAGTTGTCTTAATAGTGACTGGCAATAATATAAATTCTTCATAAACACATACTCTTGGAAGGCACCAGAGCCATTTATTTCTGAGGTTAGGAAAAGCTGCTTTGGTCAGAACTGTTTCCGGGATTATGGTCAGGTCTTTAGCCAATTGACATAGAGGAGGAGAACTGACGGCGTCATACTAAGGTTGAGAAATTTAAGGCCATTAATTACAGTCAGTGGTGAAAGTTTATGAAGAGATCTCATCATGGCCGGTGGCTGTGTTTCCATCAAAGAAGCAGCTTACAATGTGTTCCTATGGGGCGAGGAAGACATCTACTGGGCATAGTTCTATACACATAAAGTGTCTCTAAAAATATAAAGCTAACTCTGTTGTACATCTGCTTCAAAATTAAAAAAAAATATATATATATTAAATAGAACGTCAGACAGATAGACAGACAGGTTAGAGGAGTTTACAGTAGCGCCGCGAACAGCCTGTGCAGGTGAAGGTCAATTAAGATGTGATTTAGCGACACTTCCAAGAGCTTCATCTTTCCTAACCTAACCTAATCTTAAATGGTGCAAATTTTATCCCAATGCCACCCTAATTACATACCTTAGACTTTCATTTACGAGAAAACAAATCCAAGTTACGAATCTTTGAAAGTATAGGTCCAGGTCCAGGTCTGGCAGCCTTCCACTTGGGGGTTCCATCGTGAAGGAACTGCCAAGTATACCATCGGGGGCCATTACCCACTTCCCTGTGCACGGGGCTATGACGGCACTAATCTCCCGAGGGGATAAAGAAATTAATTTCCCGGTTGTCAGAGTGAGGGAATTTTTCTATTGTTGGTAAGTCCCGGAGGCGGGTCCCGTTAGTCCAGGGCCCTCGTGCTTGGGTACTGTGGGAGGGGGAGGGGAGGTGGAAGGAGTGGGAGTTGGAGGATGAGGGGGATGAGAAGAGAGAGCTAAAGAGAGAAAGGGGGGAGAGAGAGAACCCCCTTGCCTGATTTCCGTCTTGGTAAAGATTATTGGGAAGTAAATTTAAAACGTACCCTCTCAGGTGAGAAGTAATTCCCTCACATTCTTCATTGGCAATTGCAAACTTATTGCCTTTTTTATCCTTGTCTATAATTGTTCCATAAACTTTCACAATTTATCCACTAATCGTCAGAGCAGAATACAAATACAGGTGTGTGGTGAACGTTTAGTCGTATTAATAATAATCTTTACACTCGGAAGAGATTAATATGATTTACTTATTTTTTGTCTGTTAAGAGACAGGTTGAACTAAACGGGAATAAAGGTTAAAATAAAATTATGTTATAAAAAACACGAATGCACGCACGCACACACTCACGCGTATGTGTATAAATAAACAATATCAATTATAGCTATAAAAACCTGGGATATATTATATACCGAGATAATTTTCTCATTATTATATCCCATTAATCTACTCCTGACCTAAACTGTGGCACACAATTAAGAAAAAAGTTGAAATTTGAGCACTTAAAACTGCTGGTGATGGGAGTACTGTGCTAACTCAAGGTGGTGTTGTAATGTACGGCAAGTATCAGGTGGAGGCTCACCTACACTCTCTCTCACCCGCATCTTAATACTTGATGCTACCACTGTAAGACATATAGACAGAGAGAAGTAAACCTTGTGGGTAAAATAAATAGATCTCACCTCACACCGTCACTACTCCCTCACACCGTCACTGCTCCCTCACACCATCACTGCTCCCTCACACCATCACTGCTCCCTCACACCATCACTGCTCCCTCACACCATCACTGCTCCCTCACACCATCACTGCCCTCACACCCTCACTGCTCCCTCACACCATCACTACTCCCTCACACCATCACTGCTCCCTCACACCATC
>NW_024730668.1:2521004-2539644 GCF_018991925.1 Homarus americanus
TTGTCTTGTATAAATTTTCCTTACAAGTAATTCTCTCATCTATCTATCTAGTCTATCTATATATATATATATATATATATATATATATATATATATATATATATATATATATATATATATATATATATATATATATATATATATATATATATATATATCCTGACAACACTGCATAGCACTGAGTAGTTTGTGAGTTTGCGCATAGACATCTCAGTTGTCATGAGAGACTCGTCTACGTTTGTCTAGTTTATACAGAATTGCAAGAGGCGATTTAATCAGTGGCCTTTATGAGGGGCAGTGGCGGTGACTCCCGGGCGCCGTCCATTGTTAGGGAAGGAGGTTGGTCAACGTAACAGCCCGGAGGGTCACCGACCAGCAGGCATATCGATCATTGTTGCTATGGCCCACAAGTGTGTGCAGAAGTAAGTACCTTGTTTGGCACCAAGGCTAGATGTTGTGTTGGTTTGTCTTACTCATTTCAGTACTACACATATACCTGGTGTCAGCTCAGTTGAGCTAAAATGAATGTGCGCATTACATCTGGCAACCAGGGTTGCCAGATGTACGACAAGCTTCACGCCATCTTACGGCCAAATCAGCCAAAACTTTTTGGATGGGAAGCACAATGCTATTTTTGCAATCCACATAAAATAAAAGTCTCCCCTATAATATTCACTTAAAATATCGTAATAAAACCAAATTTTCACTTAGAATTGAGAGCCCAATAATTACATAAACATAATATCGATAATCTACAGTGAAGATTTACCTTAATCTCAAATGGTGGTGGAGCACTTAACACTAGTTGGCGTGAGCAAAAACGTCTAGTTCGTCATCGTCCCCTGGTTTGTTATATTTTCTACCACTGTCGTAGGACCCTTTCCATTTACTAGTGGACATTTTGAAAACTAGCACTCGGAATTTCAGAAAGTAACTCAGATGGCTTTGTAAGCTCTGAAGCTTAACCCATATGCTGGACAGGTTCAGCCTGAACAACTCAAATATGAGAACTAACAACTAAGGTAGTAACTAGAAAGATCAGTCAGCTCAGGTCACGTAAACATGTGAAGAGGTGAGGTCACTGATTAGGTGAGGTCATGACAAGGTGGGGTCACTGAGCCAGCATTTTCATTGTAAAATTTGAAAATCTGCTAGACTTTTCTTCAAAATCCACTAGATGAGGAATTAATACGTGTTTTACAAAATTCGGCCAAATACTGTGGCCGTGCCCATCCGTTTTTTTCACGGCCAGGCGAAGTTTTTTACGGCCTAAGTAGTGATCGTCAATAAACATCGCAGGTTTCCTCCGATTACTACGATTTCCTCCTGTACTAACAATGAAGGTTATAAAGAATAAATCGATCGCCCAAACACCTCGTAAGCTGATAAGTCAGAAGTGGTGGAAATCATAGTAGATAAAATTTAAGAGGACTTATACCAAACAGCATTTGATGCATAACCCAAAAATATGTTAGCAGGAGGGTCTCAAGGCTCCCTTATAAAACATCAGCTGATCATAATCTAGGGGACAAGGTTCAAGACTGATCCATACTCAGATAACATGATAGTTGTCGATAATAGCTAAACGGACATCTTTATAAACGATACCACGCATAGAAAAGCAGATTTTTTTATATAAGGCAGATGATACAAACCTGCCCAAATTCAAGGTAACGTTTCGAGGGTAAAATCGGTCAGGTGAAATTTCATTTGTTCACATCTTCTAAATAATGAATTGTTTTTCATGCTGCACCCAATAAATTTTTAATATATATATATATATATATATATATATATATATATATATATATATATATATATATATATATATATATATATATATATATATATATATATATATATATATATATATATATATGTATATATATATATACATACATATATATATATATAAAGTAAATCACTGTAGGTGCGCGTGATCTAGGTATATGCTGATAACCACAAGGAAAAAAGAAAACACGAAGTTCCCAAGCGCTTTCGTGTAATTCACATCTTCAGGGGTGAGTACAGACTAAGGAGACATACATAACAAGGCATATACTGTATATACAGTAGAGGAAGGTGAGATCAAGTCCACAATGGTCAGGTCACTAGGTAGTGGCCCTACTAATCTTCAAAAGCACCGCAGCAGTCGGTAGTCAGGTCAGAGGGTAAGATGACCCAACCTTCTCACCTGGTTACAAATCTTCTTAATTACGAAATTATCCAGTTTGTACATACCATTACTCAAATGCATGTTGACGGATTCGGCATGTTTAATGAGACTGGATTCTATAATGTTCCTACTGTCAATTGAATTACAAGGTAATATTGAGGAGGCATTATCCCAGTCAATGCAATGCTTATTATCCCTCAAATGAACAAACAGAGCATTGGATTCCTGGCCTGTCCTAACACTATATTTATGTTGTTTAAGTCTAGTTACAAGATCTTTACCTGTCTGGCCTAAGTAAAACATATTACATTCCTTGCAAGGGACTTTATAAATGCAACCATTTGTGTTGTTGGGGGAGTTCTTGATTAACATTTGTTTAACAGTGTATGAGTTTTTAAATGCCACATTGACGTTCCAGGTTTTTAGTTGTAAAGGAATGTGTGAGAAATTTTTGTGAAATGGTAATATTGAGATATTCTTATGGTCATGGGTGGGCTTGGGATCAGTTCTATAAAAAGTTTTCTTAGTAATGTTTAGGCATTTGTCTGTGAAAGATCTAGGGTATTTAAGGTTTGAGCCAATATTATAGATATATTTATATTCCTCATCAATGAATTCCGGACTGCAAATTCTCAAAGCACGTAAAAACATTGTTGAAAATACTGACTGTTTGACTCTATTATGGTGGGCAGAATAATAATGAATGTATGAACACACATTAGTAGTTGGTTTTCTATAAATACTGAACTTAAAAGTGTTACCTATTCTGTGTATCAGACAGTCTAGGAATGGCAATTTACAGTTATGTTCTAATTCCACAGTTGTTAAGTTGTGGCAGAAAAGCTTTTAGGTCCTCATTACATGGCCAGAGACATAATACATCATCAACATATCTAAACCAGACTGCTGAAGGTGGTAAAATATTACTTAATAGTTTCTTTTCAAAGAATTCCATATATAGGTTGCTTAATACAGGTGAGAGTGGATTACCCATTGCCATACCAAATTTTTGAGCATAATATTCTCCATTGAATTCAAATTTACAATCCTTAATACATAGTTTGATGAGTTCGATGAAGTCGTCTTTCGAGACGGGCAATGAAATATTATCCAGGGAATCTATGAGGAACTCTAGTAAATCATCAACTGGGACCTTTGTAAAGAGTGATGTTACATCAAAACTGACCAGTTTAAAATCATAATTAATGTGTAAGTTATTGAGTTTATCAACCAGATCCATATTATTCTTAATATTAGAGTTAGAAATGTTGCCAACTAGGGGATTTAGTAAAGAAACTAACCATTTAGATAGTTTATAAGAGATTGACCCAACTGAGCTAATGATGGGTCTTGCTGGGTTATTAGGCTTGTGGGTCTTGATTAAACCGTACACGTATGGCAGTGGAGGGGACGTTGAAGTAAGATGTTTAATGAGAGTAGCTTTGCCTCTCAATAGAGACTTAAGTTTTTTGTTGAACTGGGTGTTAACAGTGTTGAGAGGATTATTTATGAGCTTAGAATGTGTTGCAGCATCACATAAAAGGTCATTCATTTTAGAAATATAATCATCTTTGTTTAAAATCACTACTGTGTTGGCTTTATCTGCTTTAGTGACATGTAGATCCTTATTTTTCTTAAGGGCTTGGATTGCTTTGGTGAATCTTTCTGGACAGTTTGGAACACAAGGCTTAGACATAGATGCATACACAACACCTTTACACATGTTCACTTCTTCACTTGTCAAATTGCTGAATTTCTCCAAATTGCAAAATACTCTGGCTATGTCCACACGGTCGATTCCATTGCTAGAGCCATCAAAACTTGAACCATAACCGAGGGCACACAAAGTATCATTGTCTAGTTGTTTAGAGGAGAGATTCACTACACAGTTGTGATTGGCATCCTTAGTCCAATCACTATTCCTAATACGGAGTGCCAATTTGTGGTCTACCTCAGCTTGAAGATCAGAACGCGCACGTCTCAGGTTATCAAAACAGTAATCCAACATGAACCTCTTCCAATCACTCGGTATGGTCATATTAAAAACATGCTTTTTTTGTCTTACAATACGAAAAGCTTCATCCACTTCAATTTTCTTTATTTCAAAATGTTTCTTTAGGATGATTTCTTGGAAATCATCAAAGGGGCGGTCTGACATCTTCAGGACACGTTGTGGGAGAATTGATCTAGGCATTGGGAACTTCGTGTTTTCTTTTTTCTTGTGGTTATCAGCATATATATATATATATATATATATATATATATATATATATATATATATATATATATATATATATATATATATATATATATATATATATATATATATATATATATATATCATAGATTTAACAATATTTCTGAATGGACTTAAAATATCACACACGCACCATGGGGTATTGAAGAGGAAGTTTTTCTCCGCATATATTAAGGAGTGAACGTGGCTAACTGAAGACCCTCTCGGTGGCGTCCTCAAGGCCCCCAGTTCAAGTCGCTATTACCTCCTAGGGATCCTTCTCGCCGGTGTGCTGAAGGTTCCCGTCCATTTTATAGTGTCACCAAGTTAAAGATTAACCCAGGTAGGGACTTTGATGTCTTTCCCGAGTGAGAGATCAAGGTTACCAGGTTAATTAATTAGGCAGGATAGGTGGGAAGCTTACCTGAGAACAAGATTGTTTACGTTGTATAGCTTCGGCATATACCAGGTTATTTTTCTTCTAAGAGGGTGTAAAATTGTAAGTTAATTATTAGCTTATATATTATTATTATTTATTTTATTATTATATTTATTATTTATTTTTATTATTATTATTATTATTATTATTATTATTATTATTATTATTATTATTATTATTATTATTATTATAATTATAATTATAATTATAATTATTATTATAATTATTATTATAATTATTATTATAATTATTATTATAATTATTATTATAATTATTATTATAATTATTATTATTATTATTATTATTATTATTATTATTATTATTATTATTATTATTGTTATTATTATTATTATTATTATTATTATTATTATTATTATTATTATTATTATTATTTTGTAGTAGTTGTTCGTGTTGTTGTTATTGCTGTTTTTAGTTGTAATAAGATAATAAAAGTACTACTAGTATTAATATTAGTTAAACCAGTAATAGGAGTAGCTACAGTGTCAGCAATACAAATGGTAGTAGACGTAGTAGCAGTTTTAACTTAGGCACTCAATACATATTTGTCTAGCGAAAGGGATTTAGTATCTACAGTATATTAAAAAGGTAGTCTTATATTGAACGTCTCAATCCTTTTTTAACACTCGCCAAAATACACTGTTATTAGTACTACTACACTTTCTTTTCAATGGCCTCCAGCCTCCCTCAATAGCCACACCGCCGCCATTTTATTACCTTAAAATTAACTATCCTAATACATAAGTAGCTACTCTAGCTGTGTTGAGTTAGTTGAGCAGCAGATCTATGCGGCATTCAGTGACTAGTGCCTCGTAGTCAGTATCTGCAGCTGCTGTCGGCTTTGGGCCCGATGTTCTCGTTCCCTATGGCAAAGCAAAGCAGACCTAAGGAGAGAGAAGGACAGCCGACATCTCATCCAGGCTGTAACATAACTTCTGGGCTGTTGCTTCTATTCGGATAACACTTCCGCGAGTGTGGCATAGAAGCATCTTGCACTTGGTCCCATTCCACCAGAGGAGTGAAGTTGCCTTGATCAACGTTCTGGATTCTCTTCCTATATGCTCTAATCTTGTCGTTCTCGTTTCTCCCGTGTGCAGCATCGAGAGCTAGGTTGCGGTGACATACGGCCAGGGATAAAAAATTGGGAGGGCAAACCTTCTAATGGCCTACTGTACCTTAGAGCAATGGCATCTGTAAATATTTGTTTGCTAAGACTGAAACCTTTTGCCCTTATCGGTAACGTAGTTAGCCAGTTCGAGGTGCCCACCCCTGCGCTATAGCTACTCTTTTTCTTCAAATTCTCTGGCACTTGCAGCATCAGATGCTGCAACTTATCACATTGGCCGTGCTGTCGTTCTGTTGTAATGGACTGTCGAATCTTGTTTACTTCGCTGGCATCCACCTCACCTGTTGCGTTTTGAGCTTGACTGAGTTTTGATGTTCGGTAGCAGCAATCTCCTCTGGATTGGTCAATCCCATTCCTCCCAGTCTCGGTCGTAGTGCAAGGAGTGACCTTTCTGCTGGGGTTTAAGTGAAGGTGTTTCACTAATTTTGGAATGAAATTGACGCTGATGGCTTCTTCCAGCGATGCTTGACTCTGTGGGTGAATGCTGCAAAAGCCGCATGTGGATCTGTTTTAGTAATATCCGAAAGAACTTGGATTTCTCTGACCCACTCATTTACCTTTTCCGTGACGTACTCGGTCTTGAAGTCCTTTCTTGCCGATTATTCCACCTACTGTAGGTGTCTTTGGCCATCCTTTGTTATTTTGACCTCAATTCCACCGTACACCTCTACTGCTCGATCATAGTGTTCTGGTTTCACAACGAGGAAGGACTTGCTGGCATTTGGGTGGTACCCTATTTGTGGACCATATGATGTTATCAGGTCCCACCACTTTTTAATGTCCACTTCTCCTGCTCCTGTAAGGTCGTCGGCATACGCCATTTGCTTGACTGCAGTACTACTTCTTTTACATACTACTACTACTATTACATACTGACATTACTATTACATACTACTATTAATATTACATACTACTATTACTACTTCTATTACTATTATTACTCCTACTATTATTACTACAGGTTGACAATCCCTTATCCGAAATCCATGGGGCCAGAGGCATTTCGGATTTCGGAATTTTTCGGTTTTCAGAATGGTTAATTTTGTGTGTGTGTGTGTGTGTATTAGCCTACCCGGGCACAAGTCACTGATCCACATTGGGGCTTGGGTGGCGAAAATATAATAAAAATTATAATAAAAATAACAATTCATAGGTCTAGGTCGTGTTTCTCACTTTTGATCTTTTTTTTCTTTCTTGTATTTCTTTATTATTATTATTATTTTATTATTACAGTATTATTGTTATTATTATTATTATTATTATTATTATTATTATTATTAATTTTATTATCATATTTTATTATTATTATTATTATTATTATTATTATTATTATTATCATTATTATTGTTATCATTATTATTTTATTTTGGTGTATTTTTTATTAAAATTTTTATTTACTATGAATAATTATTATAATTATTATTACTATTACATTTTCGCCCCCAGGTCCTGATGTGGGTCAGCGATCTATGCCCTGGTGGGCTAATCCCTGTTTAAAAAAAAAAAAAAATTGCCCTCCAAAAAAACTTTCGGTTTTTAGAGCTTTTCGGTTTTTGGAATTTCGGATAAAGGGTTTTCAACCTGTACTACCACCATTACATGCTACTACTACATACTGCAAACTATGTACAATGTGTACAAATACATTATTCAATCATTCATACAACAATTCATCTTGGCTCTCCCTTTCCACCAACATCCATCCAAAATAACATAATCGAACAACTCGAACGGGTTCTGAAATCCTCTTGTTGCCTTACCCGGCCACCTCCGTCCACCCACCCGGCCACCTTCGTCTTCCTGGCCTGACGCTACCACCTCCGTCAACGCGGCCCTGCCGGAGTATTGATCCCAGTTTGCCAAAACATGAACATTTGGCCGTACGAGTGACGGAGTTGTGTCCAGGGGTATTAGGGGGCCGATACACGTCAGATTTCCATTATGGTATTAGTGGTAGGTGGGAGGAAACCCTGGGGGCTATTTTGATAATACTGGTGGCTGTTGTAGTGGCAGTGGTAGTAGTGCTGGTGGCTATTGTGATTATACTGATGGTGGTGGTGGCTGTTGTAGTGATAGTGGTGGCTGTTGTGGTGGTGGTGGTTGTGTCTCAGGATAAATATAATGACTGTAAACCGAGACTGGTGAGAGTTTGAAATAAGTCTTAAGTCATCGAAATTCTAGTTGGGGGTGAGGGGAAGGTCCCGAGAGGGTGATTAATACGAGGGATTTTGCCAGGACTCGGGAGGAGAGAGATGAATATGAGGATAGAACTTTAATAACAAACATCTACGTGTCTATCAATTATTAATGTAGTGTATATGCCTCCTTGGTTTAGCACGCTACGATGCCTTTTTAATTATCATGTATTTGTCTTCCTTCTAATATTAATAGAGTAGAATGTTCTTGTATGATATTCCAAATATTCTGACATGTTTGTAAAATATCTTCAATTCGATCAGGATGAGACCCCACCTGGTCTTGTTGTTATAATATATTGAAGTTTTCAACAGCTAAAATCCTTAACCTCAAAACTCAAGGTCAATTTCTACTCCAGACAAGGAATTTAAGAAGAAGTAAGAAAAGTTCACCATTAATTATTCTAAATGAAACATACACTGGTGATTATGAAGAGCAATTTTTTGTTCTGAGTAACTGCATTAAGTGTTTATCCTTTGTTGCTTTGGTTTTTTTGAGGATATATATATATATATATATATATATATATATATATATATATATATATATATATATATATATATATATATATATATATATATCAGCAATGGACTTGTTACGTATAGTTTTATAACGAAGAGGAGAACCAGGGTAAACACAAACATCTTGAAGTAGGGCTTCTTTTAATTGCTAACGTTTCGGAAATAATCCTTTTCATCATCAGAGCCTAAAAAATTTTGAAAAAGTTTAAAAATACAGGTGATATACAATAAAAACATAATATTATACGAAAATTTACCTTCGATAAACTTCAAAAATTTAAAAAAGAGCAATCCAATTCAAAACCGACAAAAATGACGAGACCTACATACAAAGCTAAAATCAGGAAATAAAAAGTATGAAATAAAATATACAGGGGGGGGTATTACCTTAATTCTTAAGAAAAACATACTAGAGGCCATATCACAAAGGGATGGCTTTTCTTTATACTGGTGTAATGCCTCCATAATGAGGAGGTCTGTATCACAGTCGCTCTTGCCAAGAACTGAGAAATCAGACGGCGAAAACGGGTGGTCATGTTGGTGGGCGTGGTTACGAATAGCTGAATGTGGTGGTTGTGTGATTAAATGGCCTGTTCGAACGGAACGGCCCAAGTGTTCATGGATGCGAGTTATCAAATGTCTTTTAGTTTTACCTATATATGCTGCCCTACAGCTAGCACACGTAAATTGATAAACAACTGAGGATTGCAGGTGTGTGGGTATGGTGTCTTTAATTTTAAAGAATTTTTTTAATTGAACTCTGGGTTTTAAAGATTAGTCTAAGAGAAATTTGTGGATAGAATTCATTGAAAAGCTTCTTAAGTTTATTTCTAAGGGTGAAACTGAGTGGGCCTGTGTACGGGATGGTGAGATAGATAGAATATTTAGGGACCGTGTGGATTTGAGGCTGTGTGGGACTAAAAACCTATTAAGGGTTTTGCCCATATAAGTGTCTGTAAATCTCTTAGGAAAACCATTGTTAAAGAGTAGTTCCTTTATGTATTTTAGTTCAATGTCCAAGTAGAAATAGCTTGAACATATATTAAAGGCTCTGTTGGTAAGAGTACGTACTAGATTACGTTTGTAATTAAGAGGAATAAAAGATGAAAATTTTGAACTCAAACCAGTGAAAGTTGGTTTTCTGTATAAGGCTGTCTCGAAACTATTATGAAGACGGTGGATATTAACATCAAGGAATGGAAGAATATTTTCCTTTTCCAATTCACAAGTAAATTTGATGTTGCCATGTTTCGAATTTAAATAATTTAGGAACATAGGGACGTGATCAAATGATCTGAAAATTAAAAGTGTCATCAACATACCGACGATAGAACAAAGGCTTAAATTTAGGGGGACATTCGGTTAGCCAAAGCTTCTCGTGGTGACAGAGGAAAGCGTTGGTCAACGTGGGACCTAAAGGTGAACCCATAGCAACACCATCACATTGTTTATAAGCTTTGTTATTAAATAAAAACAAACAATCATTTACGGCCAGTTTTAAAAATTCTTTAAATTGTGGTCCATTGAATCCATCACTTATATCAGTATTTGAGAACAGTTCATCTGTACATATGTCAATAGTTTCGGCAGGAGGGATGTTGGTAAATAGAGACTGTATATCAATGCTAGCCATAACACAGTTGTTGAACGAGATGCTAGTTAGCTCCTTAACAAACCTAAAAGAGTCTTTAACAGATTATTGATTATAGGTGATTGGTGACAATATGGGAACGAGGAATTTAGACAGATTATAGTTGAAGGTGCCAAGGGCAGACAATATAGGGCGTAAGGGACACTCATCCTTGTGTACCTTTGGTAGACCGTATAGGATACCTGGTTTAGATCCGCTAACAAAGAGTTTTAAAAAGGAGGAGTCATTATATGACGTAATTTTTTCTAAGTTTACGAAGAAATCTGTTAATCTTGTCCTCATACTTAAGAATTACCCAGCATAAATCGTCTAGAATGGGGGCAAATTTAGTTCGGTCGTAAAGTATATTCATCATTTTCTCAACGTAGGACGTTTTATTGAGTACAACAACCCCATTACCCTTATCTGGTTTAGTGATGATAATATTGTCGTTGGAAGCTAAGTTCTTAAGTGCGAGAAATTCTTCCTTAGAAAGAGCTTGTTTGGTGCTGAACTTTTAGGCTCTGATGATGAAAAGATTATTTCGAAACGTTAGCAGTTAGAAGCCCTACTTCAAAGATGTTTGTGTTTAAGTTCTCCTCTTCGTTTATATATATATATATATATATATATATATATATATATATATATATATATATATATATATATATATATATATATATATATATATATATATATATATATATATATATATATATATATATATATATATATATATATATATATATATATATATATATATATATATATATATATATATATATATATATATATATATATAAAGGTTTAATTGATGCTTCCTTACCATCGAACAAGACCAGATAACCCCATCTCAAGCCGCCTTCACCACGACATCTGTTAGTGAGGTTCAGTGAGACTAGTGCGCTGTAATTGTTTGTATGCTTGATTTAGGATATTATGAAACATAAAAACAAACACTAGTGTTATGTTTTTTGCCGCTAGCATGGATATTTGGCGGCCACCTTGAAATTTTAAGTTAAAGACTCAAATTCGTCTATAAAAAAATAATTTACAAGTCATTAGGAATCAGCTTTATTGTACATTAGATTTTAATCACATATTCGGGATCAGAATATGTAAAAAAAAAGTGATGCCAATATATGTACAAGGGTAAAAATGACTATACTAGTTTATGGTTCAGTGTTCGGTGGATCTCTTATTTTGATTTTAACCGAAGTCCTTTCTTACAAGGGACCGTAAGTTCCATGTTGGACGATTGGGAAGTTCCATCAACTGTCGAGCCAAAAATGAAAACGGTATATACTGTACGTTTCCGTTTCGTTATTTTACAAACATTGTTGTTATTGTTGTTGATATAATATTATTACTGCGCTTCAACAACGAAGGTATTTAAGCACGGAATAAGGTTAGTAATCACACTATTTTAACAGGCTTAATAAAAATTATGAGAAAAAACTGTTTGTGGGCAATATTGTTTATTTTAAGCTTTTCTTGTGCCATACTACGTAGATATAGTGATGACGCCGGTGTACCTCTCATGGTTAAGCTCGCTGCCTGTTAAGTTCTTAATCTCCTTCAATAACTCCACAAAAGCCTTGGATGGAACAGGGTATAATACATACCGCGTAAATTGCCTCTAATTCACGTTCTCTGTGCAAACAAGACTAATTTTCACGTTTTTTTTTTTCAACATATATCGAATACAAAATACTCTACTACTGTATACAGGATAACGTGAGGTGATTCTGCAGTAGGTGCCGCAGTAGCCACAGCGTCACTCTGTTCTCTTTTATTTTGCAAAATTTGTCACACGATGAAGATTGTGTCAAGTGCGATTCAGTCAGCCTGGGGCCACACTACTCCGGCTCATGAGTTGGTTCGTCAATAAAGCAACGGACTTGGCTTGGCTTTTCTGAAGAGGGACTCTACAATATGAAAATACAAACACATTAGACTTAAATTAATTGAAATAAATTCACACAAGAAAAAAATAATAATCACAGCGAGACTGCTGGAGCTGCATCATATTAATGCAGACATCTGAAACCTGAAACCGGATGAGTAAATGAGCGCACAGCATGACAGCGTAAAGCAGCTTCCCCTCCCTCCCTCCCTCTCCGCCATGGCAGCATAATGCAGCTCCCTCTCCCTCCCTCCCCAGCATGACAACATAATGCGGCTCACTCTCCCTCCCTACCCTGGGCTGCCTGAGAGAGAACCTGCACAAACTCCTTCCATGTTGATCTTTTACAACGTAGATCATTGTATTTCTTGCCGTTGTCTTCTACGCTTCCCTCGAGCAACACTCACTTTAGGAAATCGAGTTGTTTGTGGGACTGATGTTTCCCGTCAGCTGCCGAGTACAGGGGGAATGGGTGCGATTTTTACTCAGTTACCAGCGGAAAGTTGGTGAAAACCTGCAGTGAGGATGACCTGACCAAGTGACGGAGAGGAGGAAGGATACAGTAGTGTAGTTGGGGCAGGAAGAGCGGCAAGCTTTAGGGAATACTGTACCAGGAAGAGATATAGCACAGGAATCTTGGCCCTCAATATTACTTTATTCCAACAGCTTCAGAGATTGTGGGAACATGGGGCACCAACACCCTGAAGTTCCTGAATGCGTTGGGCTCCAGACTTATTGAAACTACCAGAGACCAGAGCATCGAGCTACTATTTACAAGACAACCAACTGGGAGATGATGATGGTATGGGAGGACGAAAGACATCAGGTCGATTTTAGATTTTTACAGAACTTAATTTGGTTGAGACACAAATTCAAACTGGCATGGTGAGGCATGAGGATCTGGCAGGGTGGGGTATGAGGATCTGGCAGGGTGGAATATGAGGGACTGGAATGGTAGGGTATGAGAGACTAATAGGGTAGGGTATGAGGGACTAGTAGGGTAGGGTATGGAGAACTAGCAGGGTAAGGTATGAGGGACTGGCAGGGTGGGGCATAAGAGATTAACAAGACTGGGTAGATGGGTGTGACAGAGTATTCCAATCTCCTCTTCTACACTAATCACGCCACACGTTCTCCTTAAGTCATCAAAAAATATAAATTTGTCATGGTGTTCAAAAATTCCTCTTTTACCAACACAAACTCTCGTTCTTGTAGCCATTGTGATTTAGGCTGAGGGGATAGAGAGAAAGATGGTGAAGGAAGGAGGAACAGATAAAGAGAATGACGGACATAGATACGAGGATATAATAATTGTGGAAGGGGAAGGAAAGAGGAGATGGAGATAGTGGTAGAAGAAGCAGGGAAGGAGAGTAGAGGAGAGAGAAGGATTATATTTTAAGGTTAATAGGGGGGATAGGATAGGTAAAGAGGATACGACAGGGCAGATTTAATCTAATTTCATGGGTAAGAGATGGCAGGAGACCTAGTGAGTGAGTGAGTGAGTGGGACAACCATTGATCGTGATCACGCCCTAGTCCGCAGGATCGTACACACAAGAGAGTCAAAGGAACAGAGGAAAAAAGCAATAAATTAGTATTGACTTACTGCATATTGACTTCCTATTATATTGTTTGTAAAGATCATACCCTGAATAACACGCGTTTAACTACACCAGAAAACTGACACACCTTACGGGTCTGAGAAGGTAACCAACCTTTTTTGTTACGCTGGTCAGGAAGTTCACATAGCGACCGTTCCTGAGCAATCACTTGATTGGCAATAATTATTTCCAGTTCCGGAATAATCAGAGATACAACTTAAGACGCCAAGAGCTACTAAGACCACCCCCCATGCGCTCCTCTCAGTCCCAGACCTCCATAAAATATCACGGTGAGAAGGTGTGGTGGAACAACTTACCCTCACTCATCCGAGCAAAGACTACGCTCCCTTCCTTTAAATCATCGCTTAAAAATATCTATTGTCTAAGTATTAATATTCTTGTAATACCTATTTTATATTCCTGCTTATATTGTACCACCAAAACCATTATATCATAGATTGTCATGTAAATAGATAGAAGTTACCATTGCAATAATTTTATTTGCCGACAAGACATGATACTGATAGCTCTGTCCTCTTGCTCCAACCCATGTTGTACTGCTTCCCTCCCTTATCACATTTATGTATATCAACGCCGCTGTAAAATATGTATATACTTATAATATAAATGTAAAAAATAAATAAAATAAATAAAAACGAAGTGATAACCGTGGTAACATTCTTATTACCGCCATATTATGTGTACTATTCCACATGACACTAAATGTTACAGAATACTTCCTTGAGATAAATGTACAGTATATAACAGGTGCCTTCAAGAGATCTCAGGCTTTCACCTGGCTCAGCCATGTTAATATTGTTATTATTAGCGACTCTGTATCTATGTTTTTTTCTGGCTAAATAAATTGTTTCACTATTAATTTCAGTATCCATATCAGTTGGTAAAATTGTCTTCGTTTTCTTTGGTGAGTGATCGTTTATTTCCAGATGTCGTAACGTAAATGTGTTCTGTGTCTCCAGTGGGACCTGGTTGTACTCTCTTATCGCTGGGACCTCTATCAGTTTGCCTACACGAATATCAATAAAACCCGTTTCAACTTCTCTACAAACTTTAAGAGCGTTCGGTCGAGGAGTTCAGGTAAAAGAAAAAAGTATGCCACATCAACTGGCAATAGAATCAAATAAGGCGTCTCCTGAAAATCGTGTCAACATTTAGAAAATCCGAGATGGCGGATCATGCGATAACACTTTTGTTATAAGAATGACTTTAAAAACATCGACAATGTGCTTATTGTTTCATCAAAGTATTTAGGCAACATGTTAAATCTATTGTTTGTGTGAAAGTAAAAGGAGAAGCTGTACAGGTTGATCCACAGTTCCTGTTTCAACATCTAACAAAGGCATCAGGGAGAGTGTAAGGCAGGTAAGTAGTGTAACCACCCGCTGTACTCTGAAGGGTCCGGCCTAAGAAACACCTTATGGACTATGTGCTGTCCACTGCTGCATCACACAAACCATCAGGAGTTGTAAACACACTCTCCATAAGTACCTTATGGAGGGGTCCGATGAATTTCAAAATGAACACTGCGACTCCTGTTGTCTCGGTAGGGTCGTCAAAATCCTTTGTCTGTTGTGTCATATCGTCTAACACAAAATCGTAAACATACTTTTTGGAGTGTGTCTACATTTTACAGCATGATGACACTAAATGGCCGCCTCAAAATGTTATTCTCAAAGATTTAATTATCCAATGAAGAAATTCACCCACTAAAATTTAAGATCACGTTGAAGATAAACTCATTAAAGTTTTATACTATAATGGAAATTAAATTTCATTCATTCACTCTCTTGTGTAGAAATTACAATTTAAGTTCTTATTTTAGAACAGTTTTGGCTGTTTTTAGGTCCTGCTATGGTTACTCTCTGAGTCACAATCAACCTCACTCGGCATCACCTATTTTAATTAGGCGCATTTCAAGTTGGTGTATATCATGTTGGTGACCACCTGCCACCCACCAGAGACTTGAGGAGGTTAGAAATAGTATCATCTCTGTGTTTAATGACGTCTTCGAGGTTTATATCTTCACCTCACCTCCTGAACCACATCCTTAAGACGGACCATTTCTTACCCCTGGTCGTCTTCTTAGCTAGTCAGGCTTATTTACATTCTTCTCTCACAGCGCTGCGCCCCCTGGCAAGAAACTCCTAATTTCTTCTGAACTTTTAGAGAAGTAAAATTTATTCTCAACTCGTTGTACAGATGGAGCGTCACAACTTCTCGATATCTTTGCTTTGTGATTATAATACCAACGTGTCTGAGTCGTGTATTTGTTTATAAACTTAATGGAATGATAAGTAGAATGGGGGAGGAGTACAACATGAGTTGTACAGTAATAAGGTTGAACATGAGGACAGAGCTGTCAGGATTATGTCTAGTTGGCAAATATGTTTATTGCAATGGTAATTACTTATCTATTTACATGATAATTTCCGATAAAACGGTTTTTATGGTAAAAACAAAAACAGGTACTGTAAATATAGTAGGTGTTACAAGAAATATTAATACTTAAACAATAGATATTTTTTAAGCGATGATTTAAAGGAAGGGAACATAGTCTTTGCTCGGAGGGGTAGGGGTAAGTTGTTCCACACCTTCACACCGTCTGGGACTTAGAAGAACGCATGGGGGGGGTGGTCTTAGTAGCTCTGGGTGCCTTAAGTTGTATCTCTGACTATTCCGGAACTGGAAATAATTATTGTCACGCAAGTGATTGATAGATTTATAAACAAATAGGGCTCAGCAGTAGGTGTTAATATCTTCGAATTTTAACATTTTCAATATAGCAAATTTCTCGTTTGTGTGATCTGTTTTTTTCAAGTAGGTCATTGTCCGTACAACTCACTTGTGTGCAGTAACCAGAGATTGTGTTTTTGAAGAGCCAGAGGCCCCCCATAGTGTGTGACAGTGTATCAGGTGTTGGTAAACAATATCATGATAGTTTTCTTTCATTGCTGTGAGAGTGAGTGACTGTCGAGTGTGATACATGATACCGCACAGTTTATTGACTTTACTGTGAATGGCTTGTATGTGGTTTCTCCAGTTAAGTTCCTCATCAACAATAACTTCGAGGAATTTAGTATTTGTTCGCGTTTGAGGACTGTATTGCAAAGGTACAGGGCGTCCAAGTCTGGGGGTAAGTTTTTCCTTGTGAAAGATCGTGTAGTGGGTTTTCTCAAGGTTTAAGGTCAGTTTATTTCGTATTACCCAGCTCCTGACTTTAGTTAATTCAGTGTTCATGGTTCTCATCAAGGAATGGAGGTCTAAGTTGCTGGCATAGAGATTACTATCGTCTACAAATAAGTTGTATTTTATGAGTGAGCTGGCGTGGACTATGTCGTTTATGTACAACAAAAACAGTACTGGACCGAGAATGGAACCTTGGGGGACTCCATACAAGATTGGCGAAGAGTCAGATTGGTGATTATTATAGCAGACATACTGCATCCTGTTGGACAGATATGAGGTAAACCAATTATGGAACAGGCCCCTAATGCCGTAATGTTCAAGTTTTGAGAGGAGGTTGGTATGGTCGATAGTATCGAAGGCTTTAGAGAGGTCCAAGAATATACTGACTGTCATCAAAGGAATTTAAGATGTCATTAGGAGAAGATGAAAGGTGGAAGCTGAAAGGCAGGAAGCGACAGTGCAAAATAAATCAGCAAGAGACCCAGTTGTAACAGAGGTGTGTTACGCCGTCTCTTAATTTACTTTAATATCCAGGTTCTAGGCGTAACCAAACAAAAAAAGTGAAGTAAATCAAAAGGGGATAAAAATATATAAAGTAAACCTTTAAGAATTTAATTAAATTAAATACTAACACAATAAAGAGCCTCGTAAGCTGTCACAACAAATTGATTCACTATCGAAACTTTTAAGACACAAATGATACTAAAACATGGAAACATCAAAAGAACTGCTTAAACATATAAAAATAAAGCACTGGATTACGTTAACACTGCATAAACATATAAAATAACTAACACTGAAATTAACTATCGTGAAACAACACTGAATTACTTAAATGTAACTAAGCAAGCACTGATGGACACATAAGAGACATGAATAGGTACTCACATAGATATACCACATTGGTGGCGACAGGAACAACACAGAAATAAAATATAGTATAAGTAACAGGTGAACGGGTGTCACTCAAAAGAACGTGAACTGAATGACAAGAGGACTGGACTGAACTCCGTCTGCTGATGGGTGACTATATATAGTAGGGTGTGTCATACGGAGGCGAATTTTTTTTTTTTTGAGTTTGAAAAATCGGCCCATGGTATTAATGATGTAGTTCTATGTGCAGAATCATGTGATATCTTCAGATTTGAAAAGTGTTCATTTTTTGCTAGGTAAATTTTAACTTGAAATCTTATGAAAATTCAGTATTCCCACCCTTTTACCAACACCACTAAATAGCTTATTTAAAGTAAAGTAAATGTATCAGGTTAATTTATTAGGATGAAAATGATCCAGAATAGTGAAACGAATGATCTTGACACATTTATTAAATTTAATATTCCTTTAGAAAACAAAATAATCAAATACAAAAACCGGTTTTACTACTACGACCCGGTGTTGCTGCACACCATAGAGAACATGTCTTTCTTGCTTCTGTTTCTACTCATCACCTCCCTGATGACCACCTGAGCTCGGATGTAGCCTTCCCTCCTCTCCTGGCTGTGCACGTGACTGCTGGCCTCGCTCACTTGCTGTACACAACGCTCTATACTTTGGGTGTGCGAGGGCCAGGCAGGGACATGCATGG
>NW_024730668.1:2539744-2544744 GCF_018991925.1 Homarus americanus
AATTTTTAGCATAATATTCCCATTGAATTCAAATTTACAATACTTAATACATAGTTTGATGAGTTCGATGAAGTCATCTTTCGAGACAGGCAATGAAATATTATCCAGGGAATCTATGAGGAACTCCAGTAAATCATCAACTGGGATCTTTGTAAAGAGTGATGTTACATCAAAACTGACCAGTTTAAATTCATAATTAATGTGTAAGTTATTGAGTTTATCAACCAGATCCATATTATTCTTAATATTAGAGTTAGAAATGTTGCCAACTAGGGGATTTAGTAAAGAAACTAACCATTTAGATAATTTATAAGAGATTGACCCAACTGAGCTGATGATGGGTCTTGCTGGATTATTAGGCTTGTGAGTCTTGATTAAACCGTACATGTATGGCAGTGGAGGGGACGTTGAAGTAAGATGTTTAATGATAGTAGTTTGCCTCTCAATAGAGACTTAAGTTTTTTGTTGAACTGGGTGTTAACAGTGTTGAGAGGAATATTTATGAGCTTAGAATATGTTTCAGCAAAAGAACATAAGAATGGAGGAAACTGCAGCGGGCCTATTGGCCCATACTGGGCAGTCCCGTTTACACCCAACCCCTATTGCTCATATAAGCATCCAACCTATGTTTGAAGCTATTCAGCATATTCGAGTTAATGATGATATTTGGTAACTTGTTCCATTCATCTACTACTCTGTTTCCAATCCAGTGTTTACCTATTTAACGCCTAAATCTAAATTTGTCTAATTTAAAACCATTGTTACGAGTACGCTCCTGGTTGGATGGTTTGAGTACCTTTGTAATGTCCCCTTTGTTTAGCCCTGACTTTCACTTATACACCTCTATCAGGTCGCCCCTCGCTCTACGTCTCTCGAGGGAGTGCAAATTAAGATGCTTTAACCTGTCTCTATATTCAAGGTTCCTAATGCCCGGGATTAGTCTTGTCATTCTCCTCTGAATTCTTTCCAATGATTCTATATCCATTCTGTAATGTGGTGACCAGAACTGAACTGCGTAATCCAGGTGTGGTTTCACAAGAGCAAGATACAGTTTTAGGATGACCTCGCTAGTCTTGTAACTAACACTCCTTTGTATGAACCCAAGTACTTTAATAACCTTGTTACGAGCAAAAACACATTGTTTACTTGGCTTAAGGTTCCTACTTATCATTACTCCTAAATCTCTCTCGCAGTCGGATTTCTCTATGGCATCGTTGTTCATCTGGTATCTGGTTTCCCTGTTTACATCTCCTATACTGAGTACTTTACATATGTCCACGTTGAATTTCATCTGCCATTTTTCAGACCATTCGAAAAGTTTGTTTAGGTCTTCCTGTAGTTTTGCGGAGTCCTCGTCAGATTTAATAACACGTCCTAATTTACTTATGTTGCTGTGTATGCTGATATCTATGTCGTTTATGTATATAATAAATAATAATGGTCCAAGTACTGAGCCTTGGGGAACTCCACTTGTGACGTTGCTCCAATGGGACTTAGTGCCGTTAATGCTCACTCGCTGTTTCCTGTCCTGTAACCATGCCCTAATCCATTTAAGGATGTTACCTTTGATGCCATGTGCTTCTACCTTTCTAATTAGTCTTTCGTGGGGGACTCTGTCGAAGGCTTTGCTAAAGTCAAGATATACAACATCATAATTGTGCCCCTCGTCCACCGATTCGAAAACTGATGAAAAGAATGTTAATAGATTAGTTAGACAAAAAAGTCCGCTTGTGAAGCCATGCTGGGAATCATTGATCAATTGGTGCTTCTCCAGGTGATTTCGAATAGAGTTTGAAATGATTGCTTCCAGTAATTTGCCTACTATTGATGTTAGACTGGTTGGGCGGTAGTTAGAGGATAGTGATCTATCCCCCTTCTTGAAAATCAGTATTACATTCGCTATCCTCCAGGATTCTGGAACTACACCTATTTTTAAGGACATGTTAAACAACTTTGCTAAGGGCATACTAAGCTCTTCTTTATATTCATTTAATACTCTGGCAAATATCTCATCGGGACCAGGTGACTTATTAGGCTTTAGTTTGTCTATTTGCGTACTAACATCGTTATTAGTCACTACAATCTCGCCTAATTTGTTTTCTTCCCTATCTCTGAATAGAGTCGGTGCCTCGGGTATCATGTTTAAATTTTCGGTGGTGAAAACTGTTGAAAAATATTTATTCAGATTATTGCTCATTTCTCCGTCGTTATCAGTTCGCTCGCCGGTATCTGACCACATTGGTCCAATCTTTTCTCGTGTTTTAATTTGATACATTTGGTAGAATCCTTTGGGGTTTGTCTTTGCCTCCCTTGCTATCCTTACCTCATTATTCCTCTTGGCTTTCCTTATCTCGGTTTTAACCCTGTTCGCCAATATCTCATAAAGATCCTGGAGGTAAATTTCGCTACGTTTTATCCTTCTACCTATAGCCTTCCTTTGGCCAATGATGTTCTTTAAATAATTATTAATCCATTTAGGGTCATTGTTGTCTGATCTGAGTTTTTTGTATGGTATGTTCTGCCTTTGTGCATTAAGTAACTCATTAGTTAAATTGTCGTGGAACTCGGCAATTTCAGATCTCGTTATCAGGTCTGAGTCATCTGTCAGGTTCACGGCCAAGCGCGACACCCCCTCTCTCAGCTGCCTCTTTAAACTGTCAAAGTTTGCCCTTCTGAAATCTGGCACTTTAGTGGAATTTTCCTTACGTCTCCCCTGAAAATCTAACTGGAATCTAATTTCTTTGTGATCGCTGTTTGCAAGTTCGTTCCCTCCTCGACATTGCTAATCAAGTTTTCTCTGTTCGACAGAACTAAATCGAGTATATTATTACCCCTTGTGGGTTCGGTTATATGTTGACTTAGGAAACAGTCCTGGATCGTCTCGAGAAAATTCTGTGATTCTGAGTTACCCGTAAGGTCAGTCCAATCTATTTGGCCAAGGTTAAAGTCGCCTACTATACAGACTTTGTTGTGTATGGAAGCCCTGCGCATTTCATCCCCGATAAGTCGCTCATTGACTATCAAGATTGGGAGGTCTATATATTACTCCTGTGATTAATTTTTCCCTACCGTCGCTTAATTCTATCCAAATTGTTTCTGTATTCCGCTCAGTTTTTATTTCCTTATTTATTTCACACTTCAGATTATCCCTAATATAGATTGCTACTCCGCCTCCTTTCCTGGTCTGCCTATCGGTATGGTACAATTTGTAACCCGCAATTTGGTATTCGACCGGCAACTCACATGAGTCTAGGTTAATCCATGTTTCAGTGAATGCTATTATATCCATTTTGTTTCTCACACTTCTACTGTTCGCGTAGTAGACATTTAAGTTAGTCGTGCTCTGAGTCCTCCCTTTACCGCGTTTAGGTTTAAACTCCCTGTTTAGTTTAGTTTTGTCATCATTCCTAACACTCTTTCCCTGTAATCTTCTACTTTGTTTACCAGCTCCCACTGCCGTTTCCCCCACCCCCGTGCCCATATGTTCCCCTAGCAGTTTAAAGTCTTCGATATGTTTTGAACTGCCCCCTCTAGAGACCCAGCCAGGGTTGCCACCCCATCCCGAGACAGGTGCACCCCATCCCTAGCATAAAGGTCCCTTCTGCCGTAGAAGTTGTCCCAGTTGTCAATGAATGGGACCGATATTGACTTGCAATATCTGTCAAAACAGTCGTTGACACCAACCGCCCTTGACAACCATTCACTGCCAACTCTCCTTCTAGGCAGGACACGGCATATGATAGGGATCCCTCCCTTAGACCTAATATGATCTATAGCTGCCTTGAACTTATCAAGAAGCTCCTCGCTCCTACACCGGCCAATATCATTGCCTCCTGCACTGAGGCAGATAATGGGTTTGTTCCCATTACTAGACAAGATATTGTACATCCTGTCAATTATGTCCCCCACCCCAGCTCCTGGCAAACACACCCTCATCCTATTTTTGTTTTTACCACAAAAGCCCCTGTCCATGTACCTTACCTGTGAGTCACCAACAATTAAAGTTTTTATACCTTCCTTGTCATCCCTGTCCCTGACTGTACTAACGTCCAATTCGTCTATCAAGGGACTGAACGAGTTGGTACACTTAGCTGTTGTTGTCGTTGTTGTCGTATCCTTGGTGTACTTCTTCACCACCAGCTTGGTCCTCCCACTCCTCACTACCTTCCATTCGCTTGAGTTATCGTCAGACACTGGCTTTCCCTGTCCAGCCTCCCCTTTTAACCTAAAACATAAAAGGTTATTCATTTTAGAAATATAATCATCTTTGTTTAAAATCACTACTGTGTTGGCTTTATCTGCTTTTGTGACATGTAGATCCTTATTTTTCTTAAGTGCTTGGATTGCTTTGGTGAATCTATCTGGACAGTTTGGAACACAAGGCTTAGACATGGATGCATACACAACACCTTTACACATGTTCACTTCTTCACTTGTCAAATTGCTGAATTTCTCCAAATTGCAAAATGCTCTGGCTATGTCAACACTGTCGACTCCCTTGTTAGAGCCATCAAAACTTAAACCATAGCCGAGGGCACACAAGGTATCATTGTCTAGTTGTTTAGAGGAGAGATTCACTACACAGTTGTGATTGGCATCCTTAGTCCAATCACTATTTCTAATAAGGAGTGCCAATTTGTGGTCAATCTTAGCTTGAAGATCAGAACGCGCACGTCTCAGGTAATCAAAACAGTAATCCAACATGAGCTTTTTCCAATCACTCGGTATGGTCATATTAAACACACGCTTTTTTGTCTTACAATACGAAAAGCTTCAACCACTTCAATTTTCTTTATTTCAAAAAGTTTCTTTAGGATGATTTCTTGGAAATCATCAAAGGGGCGGTCAGACATCTTCAGGACACGTTGTGGGATGATTGATCTAGGCATAACTTTTTCACTAAGGCATGTCTGGAGAAATTTCAAGCGTATTTTTAATTTGTGGGCCTTCATCATCGAAGACTAGTATTCAGTAACGAAAGGAGACAGTCCAGGACAGCT
>NW_024730668.1:2547244-2575449 GCF_018991925.1 Homarus americanus
TCTGGATTCTCTTCCTATATGCTCTAATCTTGTCGTTCTCGTTTCTCCCGTGTGCAGCATCGAGAGCTAGGTTGCGGTGACATACGGCCAGGGATAAAAAATTGGGAGGGCAAACCTTCTAATGGCCTACTGTACCTTAGAGCAATGGCATCTGTAAATATTTGTTTGCTAAGACTGAAACCTTTTGCCCTTATCGGTAACGTAGTTAGCCAGTTCGAGGTGCCCACCCCTGCGCTATAGCTACTCTTTTTCTTCAAATTCTCTGGCACTTGCAGCATCAGATGCTGCAACTTATCACATTGGCCGTGCTGTCGTTCTGTTGTAATGGACTGTCGAATCTTGTTTACTTCGCTGGCATCCACCTCACCTGTTGCGTTTTGAGCTTGACTGAGTTTTGATGTTCGGTAGCAGCAATCTCCTCTGGATTGGTCAATCCCATTCCTCCCAGTCTCGGTCGTAGTGCAAGGAGTGACCTTTCTGCTGGGGTTTAAGTGAAGGTGTTTCACTAATTTTGGAATGAAATTGACGCTGATGGCTTCTTCCAGCGATGCTTGACTCTGTGGGTGAATGCTGCAAAAGCCGCATGTGGATCTGTTTTAGTAATATCCGAAAGAACTTGGATTTCTCTGACCCACTCATTTACCTTTTCCGTGACGTACTCGGTCTTGAAGTCCTTTCTTGCCGATTATTCCACCTACTGTAGGTGTCTTTGGCCATCCTTTGTTATTTTGACCTCAATTCCACCGTACACCTCTACTGCTCGATCATAGTGTTCTGGTTTCACAACGAGGAAGGACTTGCTGGCATTTGGGTGGTACCCTATTTGTGGACCATATGATGTTATCAGGTCCCACCACTTTTTAATGTCCACTTCTCCTGCTCCTGTAAGGTCGTCGGCATACGCCATTTGCTTGACTGCAGTACTACTTCTTTTACATACTACTACTACTATTACATACTGACATTACTATTACATACTACTATTAATATTACATACTACTATTACTACTTCTATTACTATTATTACTCCTACTATTATTACTACAGGTTGACAATCCCTTATCCGAAATCCATGGGGCCAGAGGCATTTCGGATTTCGGAATTTTTCGGTTTTCAGAATGGTTAATTTTGTGTGTGTGTGTGTGTGTATTAGCCTACCCGGGCACAAGTCACTGATCCACATTGGGGCTTGGGTGGCGAAAATATAATAAAAATTATAATAAAAATAACAATTCATAGGTCTAGGTCGTGTTTCTCACTTTTGATCTTTTTTTTCTTTCTTGTATTTCTTTATTATTATTATTATTTTATTATTACAGTATTATTGTTATTATTATTATTATTATTATTATTATTATTATTATTAATTTTATTATCATATTTTATTATTATTATTATTATTATTATTATTATTATTATTATCATTATTATTGTTATCATTATTATTTTATTTTGGTGTATTTTTTATTAAAATTTTTATTTACTATGAATAATTATTATAATTATTATTACTATTACATTTTCGCCCCCAGGTCCTGATGTGGGTCAGCGATCTATGCCCTGGTGGGCTAATCCCTGTTTAAAAAAAAAAAAAAATTGCCCTCCAAAAAAACTTTCGGTTTTTAGAGCTTTTCGGTTTTTGGAATTTCGGATAAAGGGTTTTCAACCTGTACTACCACCATTACATGCTACTACTACATACTGCAAACTATGTACAATGTGTACAAATACATTATTCAATCATTCATACAACAATTCATCTTGGCTCTCCCTTTCCACCAACATCCATCCAAAATAACATAATCGAACAACTCGAACGGGTTCTGAAATCCTCTTGTTGCCTTACCCGGCCACCTCCGTCCACCCACCCGGCCACCTTCGTCTTCCTGGCCTGACGCTACCACCTCCGTCAACGCGGCCCTGCCGGAGTATTGATCCCAGTTTGCCAAAACATGAACATTTGGCCGTACGAGTGACGGAGTTGTGTCCAGGGGTATTAGGGGGCCGATACACGTCAGATTTCCATTATGGTATTAGTGGTAGGTGGGAGGAAACCCTGGGGGCTATTTTGATAATACTGGTGGCTGTTGTAGTGGCAGTGGTAGTAGTGCTGGTGGCTATTGTGATTATACTGATGGTGGTGGTGGCTGTTGTAGTGATAGTGGTGGCTGTTGTGGTGGTGGTGGTTGTGTCTCAGGATAAATATAATGACTGTAAACCGAGACTGGTGAGAGTTTGAAATAAGTCTTAAGTCATCGAAATTCTAGTTGGGGGTGAGGGGAAGGTCCCGAGAGGGTGATTAATACGAGGGATTTTGCCAGGACTCGGGAGGAGAGAGATGAATATGAGGATAGAACTTTAATAACAAACATCTACGTGTCTATCAATTATTAATGTAGTGTATATGCCTCCTTGGTTTAGCACGCTACGATGCCTTTTTAATTATCATGTATTTGTCTTCCTTCTAATATTAATAGAGTAGAATGTTCTTGTATGATATTCCAAATATTCTGACATGTTTGTAAAATATCTTCAATTCGATCAGGATGAGACCCCACCTGGTCTTGTTGTTATAATATATTGAAGTTTTCAACAGCTAAAATCCTTAACCTCAAAACTCAAGGTCAATTTCTACTCCAGACAAGGAATTTAAGAAGAAGTAAGAAAAGTTCACCATTAATTATTCTAAATGAAACATACACTGGTGATTATGAAGAGCAATTTTTTGTTCTGAGTAACTGCATTAAGTGTTTATCCTTTGTTGCTTTGGTTTTTTTGAGGAATATATATATATATATATATATATATATATATATATATATATATATATATATATATATATATATATATATATATATATATATATATATATAACTTCAGCAATGGACTTGTTACGTGGAAAGCGTAGTTTTATAACGAAGAGGAGAACCAGGGTAAACAAAAACATCTTGAAGTAGGGCTTCCTTTAATTGCTAACATTTCGGAAATAATCCTTTTCTATCATCAGAGCCTAAAAAATTTTGAAAAAGTTTAAAAATACAGGTGATATACAATAAAAACATAATATTATAAGAAAATTTACCTTCGATAAACTTCAAAAATATAAAAAAATGCAATCCAATTCAAAACCGACAAAAATAACGAGACCTACCTACAAAGCTAAAATCAGGAAATCAAAAAGAATGAAATAAATATACAGGGGGGGGTATTACCTTAATTCAGACGAGCCTTAGTGTGAAAAACATAACAATTCACTAGAGGCCATATCACAAAGCGATGGCTTTTCTTTATACTGGTGATATGCCTCCATAATGAGGAGGTCTGTATCACAGTCGCTCTTGCCAAGAACTGAGAAATCAGACGGCGAAAACGGGTGGTCATGTTGGTGGGCGTGGTTACGAATAGCTGAATGTGGTGGTTGTGTTATTAAATGGCCTGTTCGAACGGAACGGCCCAAGTGTTCATGGATGCGAGTTATCAAATGTCTTTTAGTTTTACCTATATATGCTGCCCTACAGCTAGCACACGTAAATTGATAAACATAAGAGGATTGCAGGTGTGTGGGTATGGTGTCTTTAATTTTAAAGAATTTCTTAATTGAACTCTGGGTTTTAAAGATTAGTCTAAGAGAAATTTGTGGACAGAATTCATTGAAAAGCTTCTTAAGTTTGTTTCTAAGGGTGAAACTGAGTGGGCCTGTGTACGGGATGGTGAAATAGATAGAATATTTAGGGACAGTGTGGGTTTGAGGCTGTGTGGGACTAAAAAACCTATTAAGGGTTTTGCCAATATAAGTGTCTGTAAATCTCTTAAGGAAACCATTGTTGAAGAGTAGTTCCTTTATGTATTTTAGTTCAATATCCAAGTGGAAATAGCTTGAACATATATTGAAGGCTCTGTTGGTAAGAGTAGGTACTAGATTACGTTTGTAATTAAGAGGAATAAAAGATGAAAATTTTGAACTCAAACCAGTGAAAGTTGGTTTTCTGTATAAGGCTGTCTCGAAATTATTATGGAGACGGTGGATATTAACATCAAGGAATGGAAGAATATTTTCCTTTTCCAATTCACAGGTAAATTTGATGTTGCCATGTTTCGAATTTAAATAATTTAGGAACATAGGGACGTGATCAAGTGACCTGAAAATTAAAAAAGTGTCATCAACATACCGACGATAGAACAAAGGCTTAAACTGGGGGGGACATTCGGTAAGCCAAAGCTTCTCGTGGTGACAGAGGAAAGCGTTGGCCAACGTGGGACCTAAAGGTGAACCCATAGCAACAGCATCACATTGTTTATAAGCTTTGTTATTAAATAAAAGCAAACAATCATTTACAGCCAGTTTTAAAAGTTCTTTAAATTGTGGTCCATTGAATCCATCAATTATATCAGTATTTGAGAACAGTTCTTCTGTACATATGTCAATAGTTTCGGCAATACTAATAGGGATGTTGGTAAATAGAGACTATATATCAAAGCTAGCCATAACACAGTTGTTGAATGAGATGCTAGTTAGCTCATTAACAAAACTAAAAGAGTCTTTAACAGAGTATTGATTAATGGTGATTGGTGACAATATGGGAAGGAGGAATTTAGACAGATTATAGTTGAAGGTGCCAAGGGCAGACAAAATAGGGCGTAAGGGACACTCATCCTTGTGTACCTTTGGTAGACCGTACAGGATACCTGGTTTAGATCCGCTAACAAAGAGTTTTAAAAAGGAGGAGTCGTTAATGACATAATTTTTTCTAAGTTTACGAAGAAATCTGTTAATCTTTTCCTCATACTTAAGAATTACCCTGAATAAATCATCTAGAATGGGGGCAAATTTAGTTCGCTCGTTAAGTATATTCATCATTTTCTCAACGTAGGACGTTTTATTGAGTATAACAACCCCATTACCCTTATCTGGTTTAGTGATGATAATATTGTCGTTGGATGCTAAGTTTTTAAGTGCGAGAAATTCTTCCTTAGAAAGAGCTTGTTTGGTGCTGAACTTTTTAGGCTCTGATGATGGAAAAGGATTATTTCCGAAACGTTAGCAGTTAAAAGAAGCCCTACTTCAAGATGTTTGTGTTTACCCTAGTTCTCCTCTTCGTTATATATATATATATATATATATATATATATATATATATATATATATATATATATATATATATATATATATATATATATATATATATATATATATATATATATATATATATATATATATAAAGGTTTAATTGATGCTTCCTTACCATCGAACAAGACCAGATAACCCCATCTCAAGCCGCCTTCACCACGACATCTGTTAGTGAGGTTCAGTGAGACTAGTGCGCTGTAATTGTTTGTATGCTTGATTTAGGATATTATGAAACATAAAAACAAACACTAGTGTTATGTTTTTTGCCGCTAGCATGGATATTTGGCGGCCACCTTGAAATTTTAAGTTAAAGACTCAAATTCGTCTATAAAAAAATAATTTACAAGTCATTAGGAATCAGCTTTATTGTACATTAGATTTTAATCACATATTCGGGATCAGAATATGTAAAAAAAAAGTGATGCCAATATATGTACAAGGGTAAAAATGACTATACTAGTTTATGGTTCAGTGTTCGGTGGATCTCTTATTTTGATTTTAACCGAAGTCCTTTCTTACAAGGGACCGTAAGTTCCATGTTGGACGATTGGGAAGTTCCATCAACTGTCGAGCCAAAAATGAAAACGGTATATACTGTACGTTTCCGTTTCGTTATTTTACAAACATTGTTGTTATTGTTGTTGATATAATATTATTACTGCGCTTCAACAACGAAGGTATTTAAGCACGGAATAAGGTTAGTAATCACACTATTTTAACAGGCTTAATGAAAATTATGAGAAAAAACTGTTTGTGGGCAATATTGTTTATTTTAAGCTTTTCTTGTGCCATACTACGTAGATATAGTGATGACGCCGGTGTACCTCTCATGGTTAAGCTCGCTGCCTGTTAAGTTCTTAATCTCCTTCAATAACTCCACAAAAGCCTTGGATGGAAAAAGAGGTGATTCTGCAGTAGGTGCCGCAGTAGCCACAGCGTCACTCTGTTCTCTTTTATTTTGCAAAATTTGTCACACGATGAAGATTGTGTCAAGTGCGATTCAGTCAGCCTGGGGCCACACTACTCCGGCTCATGAGTTGGTTCGTCAATAAAGCAACGGACTTGGCTTGGCTTTTCTGAAGAGGGACTCTACAATATGAAAATACAAACACATTAGACTTAAATTAATTGAAATAAATTCACACAAGAAAAAAATAATAATCACAGCGAGACTGCTGGAGCTGCATCATATTAATGCAGACATCTGAAACCTGAAACCGGATGAGTAAATGAGCGCACAGCATGACAGCGTAAAGCAGCTTC
Organism: Homarus americanus; assembly: GCF_018991925.1. Lineage (NCBI taxonomy): Eukaryota > Metazoa > Arthropoda > Malacostraca > Decapoda > Nephropidae > Homarus > Homarus americanus. The sequence goes on from NW_024730668.1 coordinate 2,553,636, forward strand.
CCCTCCCTCCCTCCCTCTCCGCCATGGCAGCATAATGCAGCTCCCTCTCCCTCCCTCCCCAGCATGACAACATAATGCGGCTCACTCTCCCTCCCTACCCTGGGCTGCCTGAGAGAGAACCTGCACAAACTCCTTCCATGTTGATCTTTTACAACGTAGATCATTGTATTTCTTGCCGTTGTCTTCTACGCTTCCCTCGAGCAACACTCACTTTAGGAAATCGAGTTGTTTGTGGGACTGATGTTTCCCGTCAGCTGCCGAGTACAGGGGGAATGGGTGCGATTTTTACTCAGTTACCAGCGGAAAGTTGGTGAAAACCTGCAGTGAGGATGACCTGACCAAGTGACGGAGAGGAGGAAGGATACAGTAGTGTAGTTGGGGCAGGAAGAGCGGCAAGCTTTAGGGAATACTGTACCAGGAAGAGATATAGCACAGGAATCTTGGCCCTCAATATTACTTTATTCCAACAGCTTCAGAGATTGTGGGAACATGGGGCACCAACACCCTGAAGTTCCTGAATGCGTTGGGCTCCAGACTTATTGAAACTACCAGAGACCAGAGCATCGAGCTACTATTTACAAGACAACCAACTGGGAGATGATGATGGTATGGGAGGACGAAAGACATCAGGTCGATTTTAGATTTTTACAGAACTTAATTTGGTTGAGACACAAATTCAAACTGGCATGGTGAGGCATGAGGATCTGGCAGGGTGGGGTATGAGGATCTGGCAGGGTGGAATATGAGGGACTGGAATGGTAGGGTATGAGAGACTAATAGGGTAGGGTATGAGGGACTAGTAGGGTAGGGTATGGAGAACTAGCAGGGTAAGGTATGAGGGACTGGCAGGGTGGGGCATAAGAGATTAACAAGACTGGGTAGATGGGTGTGACAGAGTATTCCAATCTCCTCTTCTACACTAATCACGCCACACGTTCTCCTTAAGTCATCAAAAAATATAAATTTGTCATGGTGTTCAAAAATTCCTCTTTTACCAACACAAACTCTCGTTCTTGTAGCCATTGTGATTTAGGCTGAGGGGATAGAGAGAAAGATGGTGAAGGAAGGAGGAACAGATAAAGAGAATGACGGACATAGATACGAGGATATAATAATTGTGGAAGGGGAAGGAAAGAGGAGATGGAGATAGTGGTAGAAGAAGCAGGGAAGGAGAGTAGAGGAGAGAGAAGGATTATATTTTAAGGTTAATAGGGGGGATAGGATAGGTAAAGAGGATACGACAGGGCAGATTTAATCTAATTTCATGGGTAAGAGATGGCAGGAGACCTAGTGAGTGAGTGAGTGAGTGGGACAACCATTGATCGTGATCACGCCCTAGTCCGCAGGATCGTACACACAAGAGAGTCAAAGGAACAGAGGAAAAAAGCAATAAATTAGTATTGACTTACTGCATATTGACTTCCTATTATATTGTTTGTAAAGATCATACCCTGAATAACACGCGTTTAACTACACCAGAAAACTGACACACCTTACGGGTCTGAGAAGGTAACCAACCTTTTTTGTTACGCTGGTCAGGAAGTTCACATAGCGACCGTTCCTGAGCAATCACTTGATTGGCAATAATTATTTCCAGTTCCGGAATAATCAGAGATACAACTTAAGACGCCAAGAGCTACTAAGACCACCCCCCATGCGCTCCTCTCAGTCCCAGACCTCCATAAAATATCACGGTGAGAAGGTGTGGTGGAACAACTTACCCTCACTCATCCGAGCAAAGACTACGCTCCCTTCCTTTAAATCATCGCTTAAAAATATCTATTGTCTAAGTATTAATATTCTTGTAATACCTATTTTATATTCCTGCTTATATTGTACCACCAAAACCATTATATCATAGATTGTCATGTAAATAGATAGAAGTTACCATTGCAATAATTTTATTTGCCGACAAGACATGATACTGATAGCTCTGTCCTCTTGCTCCAACCCATGTTGTACTGCTTCCCTCCCTTATCACATTTATGTATATCAACGCCGCTGTAAAATATGTATATACTTATAATATAAATGTAAAAAATAAATAAAATAAATAAAAACGAAGTGATAACCGTGGTAACATTCTTATTACCGCCATATTATGTGTACTATTCCACATGACACTAAATGTTACAGAATACTTCCTTGAGATAAATGTACAGTATATAACAGGTGCCTTCAAGAGATCTCAGGCTTTCACCTGGCTCAGCCATGTTAATATTGTTATTATTAGCGACTCTGTATCTATGTTTTTTTCTGGCTAAATAAATTGTTTCACTATTAATTTCAGTATCCATATCAGTTGGTAAAATTGTCTTCGTTTTCTTTGGTGAGTGATCGTTTATTTCCAGATGTCGTAACGTAAATGTGTTCTGTGTCTCCAGTGGGACCTGGTTGTACTCTCTTATCGCTGGGACCTCTATCAGTTTGCCTACACGAATATCAATAAAACCCGTTTCAACTTCTCTACAAACTTTAAGAGCGTTCGGTCGAGGAGTTCAGGTAAAAGAAAAAAGTATGCCACATCAACTGGCAATAGAATCAAATAAGGCGTCTCCTGAAAATCGTGTCAACATTTAGAAAATCCGAGATGGCGGATCATGCGATAACACTTTTGTTATAAGAATGACTTTAAAAACATCGACAATGTGCTTATTGTTTCATCAAAGTATTTAGGCAACATGTTAAATCTATTGTTTGTGTGAAAGTAAAAGGAGAAGCTGTACAGGTTGATCCACAGTTCCTGTTTCAACATCTAACAAAGGCATCAGGGAGAGTGTAAGGCAGGTAAGTAGTGTAACCACCCGCTGTACTCTGAAGGGTCCGGCCTAAGAAACACCTTATGGACTATGTGCTGTCCACTGCTGCATCACACAAACCATCAGGAGTTGTAAACACACTCTCCATAAGTACCTTATGGAGGGGTCCGATGAATTTCAAAATGAACACTGCGACTCCTGTTGTCTCGGTAGGGTCGTCAAAATCCTTTGTCTGTTGTGTCATATCGTCTAACACAAAATCGTAAACATACTTTTTGGAGTGTGTCTACATTTTACAGCATGATGACACTAAATGGCCGCCTCAAAATGTTATTCTCAAAGATTTAATTATCCAATGAAGAAATTCACCCACTAAAATTTAAGATCACGTTGAAGATAAACTCATTAAAGTTTTATACTATAATGGAAATTAAATTTCATTCATTCACTCTCTTGTGTAGAAATTACAATTTAAGTTCTTATTTTAGAACAGTTTTGGCTGTTTTTAGGTCCTGCTATGGTTACTCTCTGAGTCACAATCAACCTCACTCGGCATCACCTATTTTAATTAGGCGCATTTCAAGTTGGTGTATATCATGTTGGTGACCACCTGCCACCCACCAGAGACTTGAGGAGGTTAGAAATAGTATCATCTCTGTGTTTAATGACGTCTTCGAGGTTTATATCTTCACCTCACCTCCTGAACCACATCCTTAAGACGGACCATTTCTTACCCCTGGTCGTCTTCTTAGCTAGTCAGGCTTATTTACATTCTTCTCTCACAGCGCTGCGCCCCCTGGCAAGAAACTCCTAATTTCTTCTGAACTTTTAGAGAAGTAAAATTTATTCTCAACTCGTTGTACAGATGGAGCGTCACAACTTCTCGATATCTTTGCTTTGTGATTATAATACCAACGTGTCTGAGTCGTGTATTTGTTTATAAACTTAATGGAATGATAAGTAGAATGGGGGAGGAGTACAACATGAGTTGTACAGTAATAAGGTTGAACATGAGGACAGAGCTGTCAGGATTATGTCTAGTTGGCAAATATGTTTATTGCAATGGTAATTACTTATCTATTTACATGATAATTTCCGATAAAACGGTTTTTATGGTAAAAACAAAAACAGGTACTGTAAATATAGTAGGTGTTACAAGAAATATTAATACTTAAACAATAGATATTTTTTAAGCGATGATTTAAAGGAAGGGAACATAGTCTTTGCTCGGAGGGGTAGGGGTAAGTTGTTCCACACCTTCACACCGTCTGGGACTTAGAAGAACGCATGGGGGGGGTGGTCTTAGTAGCTCTGGGTGCCTTAAGTTGTATCTCTGACTATTCCGGAACTGGAAATAATTATTGTCACGCAAGTGATTGATAGATTTATAAACAAATAGGGCTCAGCAGTAGGTGTTAATATCTTCGAATTTTAACATTTTCAATATAGCAAATTTCTCGTTTGTGTGATCTGTTTTTTTCAAGTAGGTCATTGTCCGTACAACTCACTTGTGTGCAGTAACCAGAGATTGTGTTTTTGAAGAGCCAGAGGCCCCCCATAGTGTGTGACAGTGTATCAGGTGTTGGTAAACAATATCATGATAGTTTTCTTTCATTGCTGTGAGAGTGAGTGACTGTCGAGTGTGATACATGATACCGCACAGTTTATTGACTTTACTGTGAATGGCTTGTATGTGGTTTCTCCAGTTAAGTTCCTCATCAACAATAACTTCGAGGAATTTAGTATTTGTTCGCGTTTGAGGACTGTATTGCAAAGGTACAGGGCGTCCAAGTCTGGGGGTAAGTTTTTCCTTGTGAAAGATCGTGTAGTGGGTTTTCTCAAGGTTTAAGGTCAGTTTATTTCGTATTACCCAGCTCCTGACTTTAGTTAATTCAGTGTTCATGGTTCTCATCAAGGAATGGAGGTCTAAGTTGCTGGCATAGAGATTACTATCGTCTACAAATAAGTTGTATTTTATGAGTGAGCTGGCGTGGACTATGTCGTTTATGTACAACAAAAACAGTACTGGACCGAGAATGGAACCTTGGGGGACTCCATACAAGATTGGCGAAGAGTCAGATTGGTGATTATTATAGCAGACATACTGCATCCTGTTGGACAGATATGAGGTAAACCAATTATGGAACAGGCCCCTAATGCCGTAATGTTCAAGTTTTGAGAGGAGGTTGGTATGGTCGATAGTATCGAAGGCTTTAGAGAGGTCCAAGAATATACTGACTGTCATCAAAGGAATTTAAGATGTCATTAGGAGAAGATGAAAGGTGGAAGCTGAAAGGCAGGAAGCGACAGTGCAAAATAAATCAGCAAGAGACCCAGTTGTAACAGAGGTGTGTTACGCCGTCTCTTAATTTACTTTAATATCCAGGTTCTAGGCGTAACCAAACAAAAAAAGTGAAGTAAATCAAAAGGGGATAAAAATATATAAAGTAAACCTTTAAGAATTTAATTAAATTAAATACTAACACAATAAAGAGCCTCGTAAGCTGTCACAACAAATTGATTCACTATCGAAACTTTTAAGACACAAATGATACTAAAACATGGAAACATCAAAAGAACTGCTTAAACATATAAAAATAAAGCACTGGATTACGTTAACACTGCATAAACATATAAAATAACTAACACTGAAATTAACTATCGTGAAACAACACTGAATTACTTAAATGTAACTAAGCAAGCACTGATGGACACATAAGAGACATGAATAGGTACTCACATAGATATACCACATTGGTGGCGACAGGAACAACACAGAAATAAAATATAGTATAAGTAACAGGTGAACGGGTGTCACTCAAAAGAACGTGAACTGAATGACAAGAGGACTGGACTGAACTCCGTCTGCTGATGGGTGACTATATATAGTAGGGTGTGTCATACGGAGGCGAATTTTTTTTTTTTTGAGTTTGAAAAATCGGCCCATGGTATTAATGATGTAGTTCTATGTGCAGAATCATGTGATATCTTCAGATTTGAAAAGTGTTCATTTTTTGCTAGGTAAATTTTAACTTGAAATCTTATGAAAATTCAGTATTCCCACCCTTTTACCAACACCACTAAATAGCTTATTTAAAGTAAAGTAAATGTATCAGGTTAATTTATTAGGATGAAAATGATCCAGAATAGTGAAACGAATGATCTTGACACATTTATTAAATTTAATATTCCTTTAGAAAACAAAATAATCAAATACAAAAACCGGTTTTACTACTACGACCCGGTGTTGCTGCACACCATAGAGAACATGTCTTTCTTGCTTCTGTTTCTACTCATCACCTCCCTGATGACCACCTGAGCTCGGATGTAGCCTTCCCTCCTCTCCTGGCTGTGCACGTGACTGCTGGCCTCGCTCACTTGCTGTACACAACGCTCTATACTTTGGGTGTGCGAGGGCCAGGCAGGGACATGCATGGGGTTGTCCAGGAAAGCTCTGACTTGAACATTGGTGAGGTTGCAGGTAAGAGGGGGCTCACTGCCAGCCTGGATGTTATCCAGATCTATGAGATCAGTGAGGGTCTTGGCACCTAGAATGACTTCAGGAGTCTTCCTGACCCTGAAGGAATCGTCACCAACTGATTCGTCATGCCCAGATCCTCTCATAAGTCTCATATCCAAGATCTTTTTGACTGCCACTCTTCTCTCCTCCTCATCCTTACTGCAGAGCATTGTCTGCAGAACTGCCTCGGGATGAGCATACCAGGAAGATCTCCTCACAGTCTGCTCCACAATCTGAACAACCTTCCTTGGCTGACTCCTCAGGAGCTCAAGCTGGAAGAGAACATGCCTCGGACCTTCGGAGAACGATGACTTGACCTTGGTGTTGAACCAATTTGGCAAGTAGACACTCACGATGAATTGGACAATAAGTCTCAGGTTGTGAAGCTGGTTCCCTTTCAGTTTATGATGAGCGACCCAAATTCTGCAGAACCTGAGAGCCGTTGTGAGCCACCTAGAATGTGAGACTGGACCTATCTGCAGGTAAGCAAGTCTATCAGGCATGACCCCAGTTTTGATGGCACTGCAAATCATGTAACCATAGTACTGGTCAGTACTCAGGTCGTCAATGACAGTATGTGCAAGCTCAACGAGTGGAGGGCCAACTGTGATTTTTTCAAAGCTCGGATTTATTTCTAACTCAGTGGCAGAGTCCAGCATCTTGCCAAGAGGACCAGACCATCTGTTGTTTGAAAGAGTCTTGCCATCCAGCTCCTGGATCAGATGTCTGAGTGGCAACTCGTTGGTGTGGAGGTCACAAACAATCCAGACCAGCTTCCTCCCAATCTTCTGCTCTATCCACTGTATGACCCCCCCTTGCCACCCTGTGTTCGTGTTGGTGCTGTCCCCTCCAATGGCCTGCAGGGTCTGGTCTACGTTCCTCTCTCTGAGCCAGTTCACAATGTTATCTGCCACTATCTCAGCTGGTTTCCTGATGTCATCTTTCTCTGGAGTGAAATGCCACAAATACTTCCCTCCTGGTTCACTGCAGCAGGAGTAGTGTTCCTCCTTCACCATGGCAGGGAACAACTTGTCAGAATCTCCAACTTTCATGAACACTTTAGTGTCATCCCTTCTCCCATCAAAGAACAAACAATTGATTCCATTTTCTCTTATCCCCTTATCAAACTCCTCTTCTAGGTTACTAACAAGTTTCTCCTGAGCTCTCCTTACTTTGTTATGATCTATCACCAGGTGAACATCATCAGGTGTTATCAAACCACCGTCAATCCAGGCAGCTGTTGCTATCTCTGCAGTTTCTCTGAGACCAGTGTGGTGTCGCATGCTGGCCCGAGCTATGCTCGGGATTTCTTTCCGATTTCGAATCTTATGCCTGGAAGGTTTGGGATCATTATTTTCTGGGTTAGGGACAAAGTCACCATTCTCCTGGTCAGCACTCGCATCAGCCATGGGGAAGTCATTAAACTCTGAATCAGCTTGACTCCAATCATCGGCCTTTTTTACCTCACCATGGGCCTTCTCAAGTCTCTTTTCCTCGGCAACTCTTCTCCTCTTCTGTCTCTCTGTGGCAGCCTCCTGTCTCTTGGACTCCGGAATATCTTGGCTAGAAATCATGAGAGCCCCTATACTGCCAGTCTCTCTCTCTCTGTGCTTTGACAAATGCCAGTTCGATCACAGGAATCTTCAGTTCACGCTTGCAAATACAGGAGATGTGGGCCTCGGATTTACAGTCACGATCGCATCCAAACTCAGGACAGAGAACAATTGGGCACTTGCAAGTAATTATGTCAAATAACTGGTCCAGTTGCTTGGCAAAGCTGTCCTTAACTGCAAGTTTTCCTCTCCCAAGAGAGATATCTCTTGCCTTTTCCCAACTGGCTAGCAGTCTCTCACCAATCTTCTTCTGACTTGTTATGACTGGAGGCTTGAACTGAGCGTTAGCCAGAGTGTACTGTGCCAAGACAGCTTTGGTCATATCACTGGCAATGTCTTTGTTTGTGTAAGTTCTTTGGTTCTTTTCACTGATTTGCCTGATTAAAACACCGTATCTCAAAGCATCTCTCAATGTAGGCAACTCCGACTTCAGGAGCTCTCTCCCAGACCCAAGATAGTGACTGAGGTGGCTGGATTTTTGGTTCCTCGTCCTGACACAAGCAGCCATCGCAAATATTATCAACTTATAAATGCATCAGAATCTGAAACAGAAAAAAATATTGTTAGTTGGGTTGTTAAAGAATGAAGTCAGAAAGCAATGTTCACTATTTAATTGTAATGCACTAATGCAGCTGTACGTTAGATTTTCGATAAATTTCACGCTAAAATTTACCTAGCAAAAGGTTGCAAAATATTGAAACTGAAATTATTTTCTGTTTATATACACTAAAATCTACCAAAAAAGTGATGGGCCATTAGTTTTAGCTGATCTTCCCTCCTATGACACACCCTATTACCCCATATTTATGTCAATATGTTTTATTTTACTTGTGGAATAAAGCCCCACTTTGAATGCGCACGTATGTTTTTGTTTCGTTTTTACGGACGGTCCCGAAAATATACCGGAAAGAGCATCGTCGTTTGTGTCGTTGTCTGAGCCTCTCGCATCATATTTCGTTGATATCCACCAAAAATGAACACTGTAACTTCAACAATTATTATTATTACATTTTCGCCCCGATGTGGGTCGGTGACCCGTGCCCGGGTGGGCTAATTCCCATAAAAAAAAATACGTATTATTTATTTATTTTGCACTTTCATATGTGTGAGTGTCGACGAAATTAATCTGCCGTTATTTACGCGATCTTATTTCTTGCGCACTTTCAACGGTTCGCCGATTCGACGCGTGCCCTCGTTCTACTCCGGGGATCGATTGGCCTCGGGGAGTCTCGTGGGCCCTCACGGATGCACGTCAAATACCCGACGACGAACCCTCCGGGAACGTCGTCGCGTCGACCTCCGGCGCGCCCAGCGACGAGAAGACCGCTCCGGAATTTCGACGAGACGTTACGTCGAACGGCGTTCCGGACTATACCCTCGACGATGACTACGAGTGGCCTCGGACCAAACCCCACGCCTCCTGAGACATGGTCGAGTGAGGCTTCGGTCTCCGTGCTCGCCGATCGCCGCAATATAATACTAATTAAAACACTGCACTGTATGACAAGTCTACCCTACAATGAATCCCCAAATCTGCTGTACCAAACATTCACTTGCCTAAAACGGCTAGCACAAACACATCCACCCAGGCAAAAGAGGGGACTTCAATCGACTACTTTTGTTACGGACGACGGAATGTACGGCGGAGGAGTCGCGCGCTCGGTCCGTGGGCGTCAAACCCGAGTGTTCCTTTAATCGCTGGCAGTGGTTCCGCCGGAAGATGCCGTTCCTTAATTTCTGCAACGTGAAAGCCCGTCCTCCCAATTTCTCGCAACCGCCTGCCGATGCCCTCTGGGTCCCACGCCACCCAAAAAAATCCACCTAACTTTAGTAAATGGAAACGTACGTGCCCGAGAGTGGCGTACGAGTATTCTACGTGTGTCGCCGCATTTATTCTCCCGCCGAATGCGTTTGCCAATTCTCGACCCTGCGCATTTCGATGCGTTTTCCATTGAAGGACTAGGGTGTGGTTAGCAAATTATTTGTTCCTCTAATTGACATATATACAACTTATAAACCCTTCTTCACACACACTTTATAATTATAGTCTTATATTTTATAGCAAGCTCCAATAAACTTATCTAATATTTATCCCATTAATATCAACACTAATAACTGGTCACTTCGACTAAGTGTGTGTAGTGTAATTGTAATCACACAAAATGTTACATTATTAATAAGGTGACCATCATATACTATAAAACTTATTAAATAAACCAATAAAACACAAGTGGAAGGAACGAGAGGTGGTAGGAGAGAAAGGTGGTATGTGGAGGGAAGGGATAGAGGGGTGGAAAGGAAGGGTGATAGGTGGTGGAAGGGAAGGATAATAGATAAGGAAAGGAAGAGTGGTACGTGAAGAAAGGGAGGGGGGACAGATGGTGGGATAGAGGGGTGGAAGAGAAAGATAATAGATGAGGAAAGGAAGAGTGGTAAGTGGAGGGAGGGACACATTTAGCTGGAGGAAGGGAGAAGAGGTAGGTGGAGGGAGGAAGCGATGGTAGGTAGAGGGAACAAGGGGTGGTAGGTGGAGGAAGGAAGGGGTGGTAGGTGGAGGGAGGGATAGATTTAGCTGGAGGAAGGGAGAGGAAGTAGGTGGAGGGAGGAAGCGATGGTAGGTGGATGGAAAAAGGGGGTGGTAGATGAATGGAAGAGGGGTCATATGTGGAGGGAGGAAGGGGTGGTATAGTCATCAAACTATCTGTTAATCTTTAACGTCGTGTACTCGGAGCTTCCGTCTTCTCGAGTGCCGGAGCGCGTCGCCGCCGTTGTTTTGTGGGTCAACCGTCGGGCAAGTTTTAGCATTCTTACTTAATGTAATACTGTACATTACAAATACACGTATAATATGACCTTAAGCTAAAATAACTGTTGACTCAGCTTTAGTTATCCTTAAAATAGCATCCAGAAAAATAGACAAACACGTAGGTTATTCTCGACGATCGTCTTACGTCGGAGAGTGGCACTCGCCGACCTGTCTCCGGAGCGGTGACGGAGCGACGATCTACTGTCGTTCCGCGGAGGTCATTCTTCATATCCGTCTCCCGGATCGCGCTTCCGCTGCCGACTGCCGCCGTTGCCCGAGGCGACTTCTTCTGTGGGTTAAGTTTGTTATGTGAATGCTGCCTGCATTTAATAATTATACTGCACTACATCTATACAACCATTGCATAGGGTATTAAAAATCAATCATAATGCCCTCATAAAATATCGTGTTGATAATTTTTAATTTGTATCGTGTACCGGTAAGCAGAGTGTCGAGTAGCCGGAGGTGTGTCCCAGGCCGACGGCGAGACGACACCCTACGTGATGGAACTACTCTACTATCGTAACTAGTCTATTGCTAGAAAATGCAATACACTGCACGCGATTCGGTAAACGAGTACTTCTCGCAAACGACGACTGCACGACAGAGGCCGAAACTCGAGCGGTCGGCGAGGGACCGCCCTCGGCGTGCCAGTCGACGGGCGCGCGATAAATATCGCCACGACTATTTACTAAACGTAGAAACGGCACGCCGACGTCGACGACCCGACGGCATTGTCGAATATTACGATTGACCTCTCTTCGTCGTCGACACATTTGAGACGCATTCCTAGAGAGCTAATAGCTTTAAACCAAATTCGGACTCGATTAAAGTGGTTTCAATGGAACAATTTACTTTGGTACTTGAGACTAACACAAAATACTAAAAAGACCGAGTATACCCAAATGCACCTCGGCCCATCTCCCACAAAACGTCGTTTTTGTCGTGTCGCGTTAAAACGGACGCTCGTAAATCAACGCGGCTAAAATTACGAGACGCGAAATGGCCCGTTTACTCGTGATCGGATTCGTGGCAGTTGATGCCAAGGTCTAGAGCTTATTTATTTATCTGTCCTTAACAGTGACTTTCAGTTTTTCTCTTATGAAATATCACTAAACTGACTTGGAAGAATATAATTAACATTGCTGAAATTCTTAGAAAATTGTGATTACTTTGAATAGAAACATGCTATAGTTCACATACAAATTTTAGTTGTAACTAATTTTATTACAAAGGGCTACAAATTTTTATATCTTGTGCAAAATATACAACGTTTATATTAAAATTATTAGCTGTCTTGTAACGATTTTAGCAATGCAAATTTAATTCTCCTAACTTTTGTCTGTGATATTATTTATGATAAAGCCCGGTGACACCGATGGTTGGCGCCCGGGTCTGTGGCGCGTTGTTTCCCGGCCGGGAAATGACCCGGGCGGATATAATTAACATTGTTGGGATTCTTGTAACGTACTGATTAATTTGTATATAAACGTGCTATAATTTCCACTAGACATTACAATTTTAGTACAAGAAAACTCCAGCTTTGCAATAAGGTCAATTATTTCTTTTAGTATGGTGTATGCATGTAAATGGATGAAAATAAATGATGTAAATCTACCCAAAAATACAGTTGAAAAACTTTACATTATAAAATGTACTACAGTACTGCACACTAATGTACAACAATTTTTATCTCTCGAGCAAAATATATGACGTTTACATTCAAATTATTGGCTGTCTTGCAAGGATTCCAGCAATGCAAATTATAATCTCCTAACTTTAGTCTGAAATATTATGTAAGATAAAAACTGTAAGCCCAAAACCCTGGCTGAACAGATGGGGGAGAGGAGGGAGAGAGTTAAGACGATACGTTTGACAGTTTGAGCCGAAGGTCGCTGTGTGTTTATTTAACGGTCCTTCTAAGCTTCTCATTTTAAAATGCCAGTGAAATGACCTGGTACAATATAATTAACATTGCTGGGATTCTTGTAACATACTGATTAATTTGAATATAAACATGCCGTAATTTGCACCGGACATAACAATTTTTGTACCGTAATCAAATTAGTACAAGAACGCTCCGGCTTTGCACCGAGGTCGTTTATTTCTTTTACGTTTCTTTTACTGTGGTGTGTGCATGTAAATGGATGAAAATAAATGACGAAATTGATATAAATCTACCCAAAAATACAGTTGAAAAACTTTATATTATAAAATGTACTACAATTTTTATATCTTCAACAAAATACAGTATATATATAATGTTTATATTCAAATTATTGGCTGTCTTGCAAGGATTCCAGCTATGCAAATTGTAATCCCCTAACTTTAGTCTGAGATATTATATAAAATAAACACCTTAAAGCATAAAGTTATCACCAATGTTTTGTCTGGGAACACAAGGAGGGAGGTAGCCAGCGAGCAGGGGGGGGGAAGTGAGGTGACAATGTCTTTATTTATTTGAGATAAGATTTGACAGTTGGCGCTGAAGGCCCGAGTGTTTATTTATCATTACTTAAGAGTGACTAAGCTCTTCTCATAATTTGCCACCCAAACGACCTGGGTGAATATAACTTGTAAGATAGTATTTGAATATCTGTATAAACAATCTATATTTGCCATAGACATAACAATTTAAGTACCGTAATCGTTTAGTACACGTACAGTAAGGGTTTGCACTCGGGTCCATTGTTAACCGAGGGACCGCTGTAATTGCAGTATACTTATACTGTACAATATTGACTAAATTCACTAGATAACGTACATCACTAATGGTCGGTAAAACTTGTCAAGTCTCTCGGTATGAGTGGCACGTGTTAGTGCTCGAGTCTCCCGTCGTGGAAGTCCGTTTTCTCTCCCTTCGGGATGCCCGAGTCCATTTTCTCTTAATCTTAGAGTGCAGTGCACCAGAGACTTCGTTATTCCTCGGTAATGACACAGAATTTCAAATTGCAACCCCAATTGCAACTAGGGTTGCAATTGTTGAGGCAACTAGATATGTCCGATTACAGCAAATGTGTTCTTGTCAATTTGTAGGTGAAAGATTTTATCCTCAATAGATGTAGGTTAACATTACACCTGGAGGAAAATGCTTACTAAAGCCTAAGGAATGATATTCCTTTAACACACAATATCTAGCCAGTACGGGAAGGATCTTCGTGTCTCCGTCAGGGGGTCTTGGAGTGGTGGTCCAGCAGGCGTCACGGAAGTGTTTTTTCGAGGGGGGGCACGGACGTACAGTCGACCCTCGTTAAAACGGACTAATAGGGGGGGGGACGGTGTCCGTTTTAGCCGATTGTCCGAATTAACCGATTTAGGGGTTAATATTGCATTATACAGCTATGTGTATGTTTATTTGAGTGCCCCGTCATAGGAGTCCGTATTCTCTCACTTCAGCACTCCCGAGTCGTCCGTTTTCTCTTAATCTTAGAGTGCACCAGAGACTGTTATATCTTAGTAGTGACACAGAATTTGATATTGCAACTGGGGTTGCAATTGTTGAGGCAATTTAGGTATGTCTGATTACAGTTGGAATATTCAAGATCCATTGTGAGTGATGTTTAAAGCTTCAACTGTCTTTATGGTTGGTAAAACTTGTCAAGTCTGTCAGTCTGAATGGCATGTGTGAGGCCTTGTGTTTGTACAACCGCTAAATATATAAATATATAATGTTATGGTAATTATCAGAAACACATAGGCATAACGAGGTTTATTACAAAGTGATGAAAAGGATACTGTACAGTGGATAGTCAACAAAACATGTAGCCATGTCTCTTTATTTGAGTGCCCCGTCATAGGAGTCCGTTTTCTCTCACTTCAGGACGCCCGAGTCGTCCGTTTTCTCTTAATCTTAGAATGCACCAGGGACTTTGTTATTTCTTAGTAGTGACACAGAATTTGAAATTGCAACCCCAATTGCAACTGGGACAATCCCAGAACCAGAAATTTGATATGGACAGTTCAGATTTCGTCCAATTTATCCGAAATCCGGATTAAAGGGGTCCGAATTAACGAGGGTCGACTGTATATGCTATCGGACGTTAACCGGCGCACGACTGTACGTGTTTTTGAAAGATGCAAATTCTCCGAGGATTCGCATCGCACGTCGCGCGAATTCGGATTGCGTGTCGTAAATGAACGCCGACGCCGTGCCGGTCATTACTGGGATCTTACGTCGAATGAACCGAGGAATTATCCGAAAGACGCGACGAGGCGAGAGGTGCTATTATTAGCCTTTGCGACGAGGGTACGCGTGACACTCGAATAACTCGGCAGAATGGGGCGAGCGAACCCTCGGGCATCGCGACGGGTTACCCGCCGCTAAACGACGGGCGACGCGCCGATTAAAATCTTATTTTGACGTTAAACCGACACCATTTACGTAACGATAATATTTGGCAGATCCCATTTAGATCGATATACAGTCGGCCTTTAACATTCGCGGGGGTTAGGTAACAGAGATACCCGTGAATGTTAAAAATCCGTGTACTATTGCTGCCCCCCATGTCCTTATTATTTGGCATCGTGATATACCTGTGTGTAGTGCGAAGTTTTAAGACCAAATTATTTGGCAAAAAATTGGGGGTCGCACTCTAAAATGGGTAATAGTTTCGTTAGGGTTGAAAAAATATTTACCAGTAACTACCAGTTAACAATGGAAACGATGCACCAACACACCACCAGCTATGTAGTGTCGCACAGTTGTTAGGCAGACTAAGTAGCCCAAAGTAGCCAAATCCATGGTATGGTAGCACAGGACGATGTAAAGTTAATGAGATACTGACATAAATCTTGTTCATTACATTTGGAAACATCAATCTTTGTTAATTAAATTTGAAACAAGAGAAAACTACGATACTGATTTTCATTAAAAATATTACATCACAGGTATATTTTTACCTTAACTGTGACTGAAATGAATATATTCTCGAAACAACATGGAAAATGTAATATTTTTGCTGGAAATGACGCATATGGTTATAGTGGGAAGTGGATAAAATCACATCTAAAGACTTCGCTTTTCGCTGTTCAAAATATTTTACCAATCGCTGAATGGTTTTCGTTAAAAACTGTTGTTAAACAATCACTTTACGTGGTTAATGTAACCCACAGGGTACCGCGGAAAGTGAGAAACGCGTAAAGTGAATAACATAACATATGGGATTAAATGAAATAGAGACCAGCTGACCCCCAAACTCCACTTTTTCCAACACAATACCTATGTTCTAGTAAAAATAACATCTTAATTTTATGATGGTACATGCACACAATTAATACTTAAGAGAAATAGAGAAATACAGTCGCCAAGTTAATGTCCATTCAAATAATGGACACGACTCCCTCCCCCTCTTCTCACACTACACTGCTGGCTCTTCCCTCTGAGAAATTTTGGGGGGAAAACCAGGTATAGTAATAAATAATACCTCAAACTAAAGTTAGGATAATATAATTGACATTGCTGGATTCCTTGTAAGACCAGGAATATTTTGAATATAAATGTCATATATTTTGCACAAAAGATAACATATTTACTCAGAGCAATCATTACATCTAAAATTTGTATGTCTAATGCAAAATCTATGATGTTTATATTCAAAATGATCATCAAATTGTAAGAATTCCAGCAATGTAAATTATATTCTGGCCGGGTAATTTGTATGAATTTTATGAGCTAAAATAAAAATCTTCAGTTAATAAAAAAAAAAATATTCTTCACACGGTAACAGATGGTCGGTCGCCGGTCCCTCCCTCCCCCCCACCCCTCACCAACCGTCCCTACTACATAAATGTGTGGGAATACCAGACTGTTTACCTTTTTAGTAATAAATAATAAATCAGACTAAAGTTAGGATAATATAATTGACATTGCTGGATTCCTTGTAAGACCAGGAATATTTTGAATATAAATATCATATATTTTGCACAAAAGATAACATATTTACTCAAGAGTAAACATTATATCTAAAATTTGTATGTCTAATGCAAAATCTATGATGTTTATATTCAAAATGATCATCAAATTGTAAGAATTCCAGCAATGTAAATTATATTCTGGCCAGATAATTTGTATGAATTTTATGAACTAAATAAAAAAATTATACTTCACCCGTGTAAAGGGGTACACCCACCGCGGAATGTGAGCATCCTGGGTTCTGGCAGGGCACCGCGTAATCATAGAAACGCGGAATGTGGGACCGCGTAAAGTGAGGGTTGACTGTACTCGTACTGTATTACAATAATATTCTATCCTATCATTAGCCTTATAATCCCACAACTGAAAAGCGATTACGGTAACATCTTTTGAACGAAAGAAAGCGAAAGTCATTGCTTTCGTCACTTTCCACTGTAATACGTGCATCATTTCGGCAAAAATATTACATCTCCATGTTCTCAGAAATAAATGGTAGTTTTGTTGAAACGTAATGTACAGTATTTAACATTAAAATGCAAAAATAGCTATAAAAACAATTAATACACCCGTAATGTACTGGCTGGCATCTCCACTCGTCCCTGCTCCCGCCAGTCACCTCCTCCCCGCTCTATCCCTCCGCCTCCTCCACATCGTCACTACTGTTGTATTACAATAATATTCTATCCTAATTGACTTGAATAAATACTACGATACCATATTTCTGAATATTTTCATTAAAATCCATCCAAATCATTTTCCTTGCCATCGTCTGCAGCACCAAACAGCTTCTCCCAGTCCTCTCCTTGAACAGGGCTAGAGGGTACGTGTTTTTCGAATCGTTTTCAATTAAAAAAATGTTACATCACACGTATATTTTACCTAAACTGCACCTGAATGAATATATTCTTGGAAATAAATAGTAATTTTGCTGAAACGTGATGTATTTCAATGTAAAATAGGATAAAATACATGACGAAAACAAAAGACTTCACCTAACCTTCCAATGTTCAAGAGATGTTACTCGTTTTTTTAATAGTTTTCGGTTAAAATACTGTTATATTACAATGATATTATATTCATACTGTGCTTGATATACTACATTCACAGAAATGAAATATTTTTGCTGAAATGACGTAAGTATTACAGTGGAATGTGGGACAAAATCGTGACGAAAACAATGACTTTCGCTTTCTTTCGTTCAAAAGATGTTACCGTAATCGCTTTTCGAATGGTTTTCAGTTAAAAAACTGTTGCATCACAAGTGAATTAGGATAGAATATTATTGTAATACAACAGTTTTTTAACTGAAAACCATTCGAAAAGCGATTACGGTAACATCTTTTGAGCGAAAGAAAGCGAGTCATTGCTTTCGTCACTTTCCACTGTAATACGTACGTCATTTCAGCAAAATATTACATTTCCATATTCTCAGAAATAAATAGTACTTTTGCTGAAACGTGATGTATTTCAATGTAAATTAGGATAAAATACATGACGAAAACAAGAGACTTTACCTAACCTTCCGATGTTCAAGAGATGTTACTCGTTTTTTTAGTAGTTTTCGGTTAAAATACTCTTATATTAGTGATATTCTATTCATACTGTGCTTGATATAATACATTCACGGAAATGTAATATTTTTGCAACTACAATGCTGATGTCAACACAAGCGTGGTTACAGCGAGACTGACTGAGTGAGGGAGAGCTATGCGTGTGTGTGTGAGGTTGCGGGAGCGGGCGGTGTCCCGTGTTCGGTGCCGCGCGCGAGTTGAATGGCGCGCGATTTGAATGTACTTCAATTACTTCAATGTACAGAATATTCCTCTGGCGGGGCAATCCGCGTATTTGCGAATCCGTGAATGCTAAACCCGCGTATGTGAAGGGCCGACTGTATTGTATATTGCTGTAGCTGTTCACTCTCACATCAACTACTATTTGCTCGGTCACTCCTCAAAAATCAGACGTGTCGTCGACGACTACGTCGTGCATCTCGGTACGAATGACACCGTCACTACGACGCGGCGGCGAAACGTATGCCCCGAGGTCCGTCTCGGTCTCGCTCGTGACGTTCCAAAACTGTTCCGTTTAATGTATATTCCGATATTATTGTAATCCTCGGTTGGGGCCTCGCTTCTAACCGGCACGATACATACATTAATATAGCTTAATGAATTTCTTGTTATAGTAAAGCATATACCGTACGGTCGTATGTCACACGAGGACGACTCCCTCTCTCGCTACCCGCCGTCTATGGCTATTGCTCCTATAGTGACCGGATGTACCTGTACCAACTTATGCTGATGCACTGGGGATCACAGCAAAGTATTTCATCTAGTTTCAAATTTTACCGCTAGAAAATTCAATCGATACTTTTTGGGGGACCGTACATAATTTGGGGGGAACTGTTTTCATTGTAGAAAAGTATCTTGGCTTTTATAATGTGAGTCTATAAGAATATTGATTCCATTTACCATAGGTTTTTATAAGACACAGTACTCTTATAAACTGGGGAATGCCTGTAGAACTTTCCTAACATTCAAAGTACCACAACAATATTAAATACAATACCACAGAGTACTTGAGGTCCAGTAAACTTTATGTCCAGCCAACTTCATTCTAGTTCACATCAGGTCATCTGTAGGCGGTGATGGAGAAAGTGCCTGAAAATATTACTTAAGATAAAGTACTGCACTGTTGATATGTAAAAATTTAAACTATGTACTGTAGTCTTCTTCAAAACTATGCAAATAAAACTTTAATTAACTCAACTGATTCATATAAGTAGAAAAAGTATATAAAGTACCACAGCATTTGTAGAGTATCATAATTAATAAACAATGACATTATGTTTTGAAAACGAAGCTTAAAGTTATTAATATACTGTACTGTACTTCAAAGAAACACGAAATAAACACACATTCAAAATTGGGTATGGGATGAAAAACGTGAATCTGGGCCATATTTTTGAAGTGTCGCGTACCGCCGACGCCAATGGGACGTGACTTTACACACAAACATTTACATAAATGCCCACTTTTATAGGATTACTGTACAAGTGTACTGAAATACAAGTACGGGTTGTACCTCTCCGGTCCGGCAACCTCGGGACCCGACCGGTGCCGGAAGCTGGAAATTTCCGCACCGTGGAAATTCGCCCTCTTCCTGGATAGATAGTGACTTCTGTTTACACTTGGAAGCACTAGCACCACTTTCTCTGCTTCGTGTTCTCTTTGAAGACATATTGAAGGGTTAAATGTCGTACAGTAGCTTCTCAAATTTCGCAAGTTTTTAATTTGACGTTCTCTATTCGAAGTCACACAAAAAACAACACATTTAAAACTTTTGACGGCGGAAACTCGAATTTCGACGGGTTTGAACGGCCCGCCGACGTTCGGACGACGTGCGCGATCGTGGAAACGGCGATATTTCTCTTATGTACAAAAGATTCATTATTGTTTATTACTGAATGTTTTTTTGATTGAATTAATGTATATGTGTGCAAAATGAGCAATACAATTCATTAATAATACGCTCAATATTAAAACGCGAGGAAATGAGATGGCACCGTTTTCGTCGATTACAAAACCGGTGACTGACCGGTTCTACGTATAAAACTGAAGAAAATAAGACCCCGGTTGTAGCTGTAGTAAAATTAATATGGTTCTTTTAAGTAATGTTAATAAATGGAACAATAGAAGTAGCTAACGATAATGGTAAAGAAAAACAGAGATCGCGTATGTGAGTGCGCACGCGCGAAAACGTATCGTCATTACTCTACTTAAGAATATGAAAGCAACACTTATTTACTGTTCATATATATTTTAATTAATGTTTCTGAATTTGTTTTAATTGAATTAATGTTTGTGTGTGCAAAATTAACAATACAATTTATTACTAATACGTGGAATATTAAAACACACGAGGAGACGAGACGGCTGCCGGCATTGTTTTTGTTAAAGCCTACAAAACCGGTGACTGATTGGTTCTACATATAAAACTGAAGAAAATAAGACCCTGATTGTAGCTGTAGTAAAATTAATGTAAAAAAATTAATATGGTTGTTTGAAGTAATGTTATTTAATGTTAATAAATGGAACAATATAAGTAGCTAACCATCAATGGTAAAAAAAAAAGTGAAACTGCGCGTATGTAAGTGCGCACACGTGAAAACATATCGTCATTACTCTACTTAAGAATATGAAAGCAACACTTATTTACTGCTAGAATATATATTGAAGGGTTAAATGTTGTACTCTGTATAGACAAGCAGAGAGAGAGAGCTGACGGATGTAAACAAACCTTAATTTCCCCCGGCTTTGTTGTTGTTGTTTTTTTACGGGGATTAGCCCACCCGGGCATAGGTCACTGACCCACATTGGGGCCTGAGGGGCAAAAATTTAATACTCCTGTAATAATAATAATAATAATTCAGATAAAAAAAAAAAACCTGCCTATCTACCTATTGGACAAATTAAATCGTTCCGGACCACAGAATGCTGGACTAGAGAGGTACAACCTGTACACACACCATGACACGACGTGAAGACGACGTCTATACCTCCCAGCTCGTTTGTTAATCGGCGTCGTATGCGAGACCGGACGGTCTGTACGGTCGAGTCTCAACTGGTCTGTAGAGACAAGAGAGAGAGAGAGCTGCCAGATGTAAACAAACCAATTTCCGCTTTGTTGTTGTTGTTTTTTACGGGTTTAGCCCGGGCATAGGTCACTGACCCACATTGGGGCCTGAGGGGCAAAAATTTAATACTCCTGTAATAATAATAATAATAATAATAATAATAATAATAATAATAATAATAATAATAATAGTAATAATAATAATAATAATAATAATAATAATAATAATAATAATAATAATTCAGATAAAAAAAAAAGGAAGCTGCCTATCTACCTATTGGACAAACTAAAATCGTTCCGACCAATGACAGGACGGAAGTAACGACGCCGGTATTACTCTACCAGCGGGCAGCCTTAACGGCGTCAGAGACCGACCGGTCTGTACGGTCATCGCTCAACTTGTCGCATCGAGATGTGTTGTTGGTCCTGAAGCTAAAATGGAAATGTGACCAATAGCTATATATTACACAACACTGTAAAACTATTATATTATAGACAGGATTATTTGACCGGTATCGGCAATAATAACCGCCGGTTATTTGACGGAGATCTAAAAAAAACTAAATCCTT
>NW_024730668.1:2575549-2589322 GCF_018991925.1 Homarus americanus
GGGGGGACAGAAATCCAACATCTATCACAATTCGCCATCAGTTACACAAGCTGTATATATGACCCCTGTACCACTAAGGAAAAGATCGTGTTGCCTGACTCACTCACGCACTTGATGATAATGAAGATACGAGTCATTAATTTTTCCCCCAGTAGTGTTCATTCAGTGGTGTGTGTGTGTCCCTCTCATACGTTCACTTACCCGAGACGAAATAAAAACCCCAGATTTACACGGTCGACAACTAACGTGTAGGAATATCAACCAAGAAGCAACATAAATACTGGTATAATTTGATCCCACCAACCACGGTCACCAGCAGTATAATTAATGGTGTTACAGGTATATAATTCCCCTTTCAACAACCTTGAACTTACCCTTCCATAATTTTTGTATAGTTATTATCTCTTGTTTGGACCTATCTTGAGTACGTGAATAAAGAGGTTTGTTAATAAAGCTTAGGAATACACGGAAGCAAATAATTTATTCACCTTAATTAGTTTCAAATGTAAAAAAATCTACTTGTATTATTATTATATAGTCTATCTTAGTCTTTATATGACCGGTAATAACAACATTGAATGTAATTAATCTAAAAAAAAAAAATATTCATCATTTTGCTTCATTTCTTCTCACACTGAATCACTTAATTTTTTCTACTGTCAGAAATTATCACTAAATCTACGTTGTTTCCATACATAACAAATAAATCTCCCTGGAGCCTTTTATCACGCTGGGGGTCGAGGAGTGACTCAGCGGGTAAGCAACAAACATACAGTACGACTCCGCCTCAGGCATTATGGCCACATTTGACAAGGTTAGCTCTACACCCAGGAGGTCGCTACACCCAGTTACGCCGCCCATTAATTCACACGACACACAGGATTACCGACACCCAGAAGGTTACTACAATGAAATACACTTAGATTAGACGAGATGCAGGTTCACTTAAGTTTAGATTACATTCCGGATTACACGAAAAAAACAGACTAGGTAACTCATTATGTCCACAGGTACCAGACTACAGCAAGATACACAGGGATCGATTACACACACACACACACACACACACACACACACACACACACACACACACACACACACACACACACACACACACACACACACACACACACACACACACACACACACACACACACACACACACACACACACACACACACACACACACACACACACACACACACGGACATGGTTGCAGTCGTTTTTCTTGGAATTAGATGTTTGCCAAGGTATTGATTTTCTTCCTCACTAGTAGACGCTAAACCTGAAGTGTAATGTATAGTGAATGACGATTTTATATTTAATATCTGATGAATGCGAAGAACAGATTACAAAAACAAAACAAAAATAAATGAATAAAGTTACACAATTTATTTTAATGGACTTGATTGTGTTTTAGTTTGGTCTTCAAAATCTTTTAAAAAACAGAAAAATTAACTAAAATAAATTGGTAAAAAAGGCAAAAAAAAGGATAACATATAAAAAGTAGAAAAGGAATAAGAGAAAACTTGATAAACAACAAACCAGCTGTTAAAATGCGATAGCGTCACCGATAATTCTACGGACGTTATTCTCCGCGTTTTATTAGGTCTTGACGAGTGCTCAACTACCATTACTACCACCTCCACCACAACTATTACCACCACAAACATCGCAATTACCACTAACACCACCACCACCACTTCCCCCACCATTACCACCAACACCACCATTATCACAACCACTATCAACACTATCATTAATACCACTACCTGCACCACTATGACCACCACCACTTCCCCCACCATTACCACCACCTTGCTACTTAACACATGCTGGGGACATAGTTAATGGCCCCGCCTGACAATGAGGGAGACTTAGTCACCACACAATAGATGGAGGACTATAGTGTGTGTGTGTGTGTGTGTGTGTGTGTGTGTGTGTAGTCAATACTCTTTGCTCTGTACACGAGTCAATCTGGGTAGCTTCTATTGCGTTCTGATATAAAGTGACGTCAGTGAGTTATTATGAAAAGTGACATAAGGAAGCTCCGGTGAAGACAGACACACGGGAGGTCTGAAGAAAATTGCAGTTAGCTCAGAAAAGTGACGGAAGATGATAGAAAGTAATGGGAACAATGAAAAAGTAATGGAAACTATGATAAAAGTAATGATATATAAAAAAAAATAATGTGGGATATAGAAAAAATAACAATACCTAGGAAAAAAAAGTACAGGTAGACATGATGAGTAAAATTACCCAAGAAAAGTGACATCAACTCATCCTAGACATAAATAACATGACATTTAATAACTCAAGAGACATACAGGTGTTATTAGAGTCACGTGTTAGAGGAGGTAATGAAGAACTCGAAGAACTCATTTACGTAAAGGTAATACACTCAATGGTTTTAATTTTTCCTACCATAAGCGTGAAGAACGTGTCATGGCTTGGGTACAACAGGGTGCCGGGAGCGTGAAGCGTTAAAGAAGCGTAAAGGATTAATGAATCTTCTTGGTACATATTGCCTCACGCTTATTAATACGGTGTTATGATGAAAATATTCCTCGTCAATTAAAAAAATAATCATGTACCTAAAGGGTTGGTTTAAGATGTAAGAAATATCGTCAAGAAATAACACCGAGACTTTACCGTAACTAGAGACATTTAACTAAGAACAAATTAAAAGACAAAGTTAATGCTACAGATTTTTTCTAAGGTCATCTACTTTACTGGTGTTAAGTAAATGTATCTACTAAAGGTCCAGTGTTAATGTAAACTTAGTGTTATTTATGAATGTTAGTTAGTGAGCTTATTTCATTGAGTTATGTAAAATATTAAACATCAAGTTATGAGAAATACACGTCGGGGAAATCACTAATTATGTGATCCCATCAGACCTGAATACTGCTACTGTTTTTTTGGTTAAGTTCTACACGAGACATCTATGATTATGAGTTACATGAGTTGTACAAAGACACACGAGGGGGAGAGGGACACACGCGGGGGACACGAGGGAGGGACACACGCGGGGATGGGATACACGAGGGTGACACACGAGGGGAGGGATACGAGGGGTGACACGGGGGAGAGTGCTGAGGAGGGATACACGAGGGAGGGATGCAGGGGGGATACACGGGGGGGTGTACGGGGGGAGGGTGACACACAGGGGGGGAGAGGGTGAGACACACAGGGGAGGGGGATACGGGGAGGGTGACACACAAGAGGGAGGGTGACACACGAGGGGGGAGGGTGACACACAAGAGGGAGGGTGACACACGAGGGGGGAGGGGACACACAAGAGGGACACAACACAGCCTTAGGCACCGAAGCTTCTACAGACTCCAATAACAGCAACATCGGGTTGAGGGTGTTCGAGTCCTGTCATAAAAGAGACGTGGAAACAACTGTCCATATTAATACAGAAGTTGTATTGAAGGAAGAGAGGACAAGTAGGTTAGGTTAGATGCAGTGCGGATACAGCACACGGTAAGAGAAAACGAGCTGATACAAACAACAAACACGTCAGAAGAAAAATTACAGGATATTTACTTGTTGGGTCAAATTCTCGCCGATATCTACTACCTCATAACTCATAACCCCCTACATATTCTACGACCTCATACCCCCAACATATTCTATGACCTCATATCTTCCTACATGCTTTACGACCTCATTTCCTCCCGTATCTACGACCACATATCCTCCTACAACTACACACTTGTCTCTTGTACATCCATTTTGTCACCCATCCATCCATTTACACGACTCCATAAAAGCAGATTGACAGAAAATCGTTTTCACGCGCGACGCTTCTTGTTCCCGGCCTGATGGTATGGCCTATGGGAGGGCCCGGCGGAGACGTGGGCTTTAGGGAGGAGTTCTTGAAACACCCAAATTGGGGAACGTTCATCAATGCTCGTCTGATGTCATTGTTTACAAATTGTGTGAAAGATCGGACGGACAGAGTGACTTCTATATGACAACCTGTCGAGGGAAGACGCGATATCAAGGATTCATTTTCTGTGTAATTCCTTTTCATTTCTTCGATTTTTTGTCTGAAAAACGTCATTTAATCTTTCGCTTATTGTGCCATGATGCCAAAACCATTATAATGTAACACTTTTTCACACACACACAACAGATGCAATTTTCCTTTTCTACCATTGTAAACAAGATCCATTCATTCACTGCCTTGAGACACGTGTTTTATATGCCTCCAGCCATACATACAAACATAATATACTCTTTCAGACGCTCCACTGACGACCAAGGTAAAGTGAGCTTTGCAGTTGATCACACAGATGGGATCCTGAACTTCGAGCCCTTCCCTTTCATTCACCTTTTGTGACAGACTGACACGGATGATCTATGGTTTATGGCTGAGAATAAATACAATGATTAACCACAAAAGAATAACCAGATAAAAGCCAAAGTGACGATAGAAGCATTAGGGTACGGATCCCGGTGGCTATTTCCTTGATGTTTCCTGGGACTAAGAGGAGACACTGCTGACGCTCCCGGGTCGTGTGTCTGTGTATGTCTCTTGTGATGGAAATGGGATTCTTAGATATGCTAATTCCAAAGGTTTGTGTAGGATGGTGTGGGAACATTAGCGTTGTTGAGAGATACATATCACAAGACGTCAAGTTATTATTTCGCTTTTCCTCGTCATATACCCGGCAGGTAAACTACTCATTAGTCCACCCAGGTACAGGTCACCCACCCACATCGGGGACGAGGGGGGGGAAGGAGTTGCAAAGAAAGGAGAAAAAAACAAAAACAAATCAAGAGTGAGAAACGTTATATATTTTGTGTTGTCAAAGTAAGGGAAACAATTGAGACCCTGCAATTGTGTGTAAATGATGCAGAAAGTTAGATGAGCAACCTGGGACTTGGTCACAATTTTCGTGATGCCATATAGCAGCAGGGTCTACCATTAGACAACACATTATACTTCCAATATCTTCCCAGGCGGTAGTACCTCCCTGTTTGATAACTACCTACTACCTTCTTTAACTATACCTGCTGTCTGTAGCCTTCACATTGAGACACATTCAACAGTTATTATTTCTCCTTTTCTTTCATACCTGTTGAGGAAATTTACCTATACACACACTATTGAGACTTTAACTACATCAGCATTATCTATGCAGAACCTTAAGTAAATTTCTATTATAATGTCATTGTAATAACATTCTTTGTGATGCTTATACAATAAAACCTACTAAGTCTCCTGTATATTTTCCTCTTATTCATATCCATTAGTGTAATTTATTCCTGAAAATTTTGTTAACGTAATTTTTCAGGTATTGTTATTGTAATCGACGTTCTCTATCTGATGACGTGAGTTGCCATACTGTACCTATGGCAGCACCGGGATGTGTGTGTGTGTGTGTGTGTGTTTACTTAAATTTACATACACACATACACTCACATACATCAAACCCTACAAAAAATCTGCATACATCAAACGGTGAAAATTTACATACATAAAGCACTCTGTTAAAGGTCTATCTTTGAGGCAATGTAAACCCCACGGCTGACGTCATCAATACCTCATTTACGATTCCATCAGATCTCTTGTGTGTTATTACTAATCTTTGACCTTTTCTATAATAATGTCATACAAATATTACTGTTGGTTAGGTTAGGTTAGGTTAGCGGTGGGTTATGTTACTGTAATGGAAGAGAAGGTTAGATGTTAGAGAAAATAGACAGGTCAGCCGAGGTTAAGTTAGGTAACTTTAGGAGAAGAGTAGAATTGGTTAGAGGTTAGTTAAGTAAGGTCTAACTTAAGTAAAGTCTGGCTTCAGTAAGACGTAGTTTAAGGAGATCAGGACGTAGCCTGAAACAGAGGTTGTACGAGTATAGAGGCGACGTACTTCAACATCGGCCTTAGAATTTACTTGTCCTATATATAGAAAAGTTTGGACACTTTACGAAATGGCAAAGAATTGGGATAATCTGCCAAGATCTGGATAAAGGGATAAGTCGAGCAATAGAAGCGGCCCACATACCAACGGCAAAGCAGGCGACCAATCATCAAGAAGGATTCCTACGTCTTTCAAAGGTAGCGGGAAGGATAAGGGTGAGGTCATTGCGGGAGGCGGCCAGGAAGACGAACCTTACATTTAAACCTGTGTTCCTCTTGCTGTTCATATGCTGTGTGAACAAGGCCAAGGACCTAAGTATTACATAATAACTCCAGTAATGAACACAACAGAACACTGGCCTTAAGTAAAGTAAAAGATAAATATTTCTTTATATCGAGGAAGACAGAGATATTATCCATCCTTAACCATAAGACAATATTGCTGGCATCCCCGCCTTAAGACAATAGGTAAACACTGGACACCCAAACTACCCAATTAGTGACGTCTAGTTATGTGCGTCAGTTACATAAGTCGAGCTGTAACTCAACCAAGTTATTGCTTCGCGCTAACAAGTACCATCACTCAGAGTGTCGCCTCTGATCACTATCTTCCTCTACGATACCTAAAGCTTAAGTCATCAGGGTAGTAAGGGGAGGCCACGTGAGGTCTTGTTGATATTCGGACTCCGTACATGACTTAAGCTAGAATACTAGACCTGACTTCATATACAGACAGACAGATAGATGTTGTGGGAGTACAGACAAACGGATAGACAAAAAAAACAGAGATAGACAGATAAATTAAACCAAACTTCATCACTATAAGGGGCTGTTAGGATAACAAATCACTCCGTAATTATCTGGAATACTCGTATTCTGAGTTAAAATTGTTTGCAAAAATAAATCTACTGCCATTAGAGAAGCTCTAATGCGGCTCAGGTGAGGTCTATCAGCTTGCCTGTCACCTGATGCTACAGATTAATTAGAAAGAAAAATAATGATAAGAGAACGAAAAATCTCGTATATACAGTATGTACTGTATATGTGGATAACATTCATACGTGTACAGAACTTATGTAAATACCGAGAAAGAATATTTAGTAGCTTGTCATTACTTCTCTTAACCCATCTCTACAGATGTTATAACTCCCTGACAACAATAAATTAGTTCATTAATTAAATCACTTTAACACAGTCCCTTGAACCCCATGACTTATATCTGTAGAGTACGATGCTTTGACCTTTTGAAGAGGATGACCTACCTGTTCCCTGGAGCAAGATGACACTAATCAGGGGGTAAAGTCACATCATTGCCTCGTGGGAGGGGACGCTGGATTACACGTTTCCACCCTACGTGAACCCATCTGTATACGAGTTGTAAACACAGTAACTGCCAGCATTATGACCAATTGGATTTCGTCGGTACGCGGAAAGGAGAAGGCTACGTCTACCTTTATTGTCACCTTGTTCTATATTTTTCTGTAAACTTGATACGTCTTTACTTTCATCCGACTTTTCGCCCTCAGCTCACATGGTGGCGGTAATGGAAGTAATGATCGCATTAAGCAAGCCACAAGTGGGTGACTCAGATGAACGATGGCCGACCCACAGCAGTACGGTGCACCAGCGTCCAAGGTCAGAGAGAGGGAGGTGACAATGCCCCCCTCCCCCCCACACACACATTATGTGATAACAAAAAAATCCACCAAGGAGGCATCCTGACCAGTCAAGGATACCACTCACCCTTCATGCTAGCAACTAAGTTCTGCAGTCACTACCACTACTGACCTATAATCTAAGACATCAGGCTACCGAGGAACTAGCTGCTATTATCACTAGTATGGACACTGAACCTATAATATTTGGGAGGTCAGTTTAGCCAGCAAATATTCGGTACAGTCTGTGGTCGAGGTATTGACCGAAGGTTCAGGACACTGGGTTAGGTAGCGACTAAATAAGTGCCACCAAAGGATACCGACCGATTCATCAGGCTTACGCGAGTCTCTTGGTAACGTTGGGTAGTTATTTCACAGGATGGTGAAAATAATATACTGATTGTTCTGTGTGGTGTGGTTGTGTGGCTGTGGTGGTGGTGTGGTAATGGTGGTCGTAGTGGTGGTGGTGGTGTGGTAGTGGTGTTGTGTGGTAATGGTGGTCGTAGTGGTGGTTATATGGTGGTAGTGATGATGGTGTGATTGTGGTGGTGATACGGTGGCAATGATCGTGCTCCACTCCATTGTGTACCATACGTCAATACACCTTCATGTGTGGCAATGACATGTGTGTAGTAACAAACTTACACGCAGACCCACTGTCAAAATAGAATAAACATCTATTTCCGGGATGAACAAAAGGAGGAATAGCCACCATAAGCCTGGATCACGTCACAGCACAGCAAGCATTGATGTGGGGAATTGAGGGAGGAGGGGGTCTGGCTTCATAGTAAACACTTAAAATATTATGAGTGATGATATAGTAAACAACATGGCACGATAATGTCTGTCTGTCTATCTGTCTGTCTTTCTTTCATACTCTCACCCACAATGGAGAAGCCTACCAGTGCACTCTATTTTCTCTCACCACCGCTGTCTACACCTACACTATGGTTACTCACACACTCACACACACGAGCCAGAAGCACCGGACATAGGGTACAAAAATTGTCCTCGTTGCAGATATCAGAGATAGTGACGTCATCGTGTGGGTAGCAACGGACCCTGGTGTTATGGTGAAGTAATGGCGAGGCGATGGTGGAGAGGTGATGTTGAGGCAATAGTAAAAGGAGGTGGTGATGGTGAATATATGGTGAAGTTGTTGGGAAGGACACGGTGAGGTAACGATGAGAATGGTGATATTATGGTGAAATGACTGGAGAAACTATTCACTAGAGCAGGGGTCACCAAACTTTTTTCACAGTGGGCCGGATAACTGAAAGAATGACGAGCGCGGGCCGCATAATCATTCTGTTCAATACTTGCAAGCCAGAACGAAAGCTCTGGTAACGTCAGAGCGTGGGCGGAGCTACCACGAGCCGGGGAAGGACTTGGGATCCGGCCCGCGGGCCGTAGTTTGGTGACCCCTGCACTAGAGGACCGATGCTGGTGAAGGGTTACTGGTGAACTTGCTAAAATGATGGTGAAAACATGGTGAGGTGATAATGGTGCACCACTGAAGTATGAATGAGGAAGTAATGATAAAAAAAGATAGCTAAAAGGAATGATGCTGACGTAAAGGTGAGATATAGGCGAAGAGGTGATAGTGAGTTTTAATGGTGATGTGGTCGGGTGATGGTGAGAGTTTATAAAGCTTAATGGTCCGGGTTCTCAAGCTTTTACATATACAGTACGTGAACGCTTTAAGATTATAACACACACACACACACACACACACACACACCCACACACACACACACACACACACACACACACACACACACACACACACACACACACACACACACCCACACCCACCCACTCACACACCCACACACACACAAAAAATTATCCTTCATATCCCGAGAAAATTTACTCAACTAAAATAAATAACTATGACCTGGAACCTCGACCACTATGTTATGCTGTACATATAAACTCATAACTAGACCCCCCACAAGGTACCATGTTTATTATGTCTTATGGTCCTGTCCAGCAGTCACTTATCTTATTATCTTACCAAAATTTGAATATTTTACTCTTATTACTTTTGTTTTTCTTATCTTCTCTTATCTTCGGTGTTTATCTGTGTTTTCTTTGTTTAGAGGATTTTATGTTTATTATTGTTATTGTTTTGCTTATCTACTGATGCCAAGTTACCACCAGTCTCTCAGTGAAGTAATGCCTCTTCCCGTTTACCCTTCCTCCCGCACAGCAACACTCCCTCACATCAATTCCTCACCCACAACACTGCCCACACAATAACACTTCCCACACACCTACACACTCACACGCTTGGGACACTTGTCATGAAATATCGCCTCTTCTTCCCTAAATACACAATACAATAGATCGATTTGTTGCCAGCCCCACATAATATTATATCAAATATCTCAATACCAACCCATTGTCCCTCACTCCTCCCACTTTGGCTATCACGTAGGTCTGGGTGACAAACTATATGTAGATAAATACACGTAAATATTAGTGACAGCGACGATACTATTCTCATACACATAGTATATATACCAACAACATGAATACATATCCCGTCTGGCTATACCACCCTTTTAAGCGTCAGTACTGAGTATTTCTTTAACTTCTATTGACATATTGAGTATACAACACGACACAGACCTTGGGAGGGGACAGGAAGTAGTATACAGTACAGGTTATTCACATCACGTACACACCTGTCCCGTAAAAGGGGATATATGACCATCCTCTCCTCTATAGCCATCATAACACATGCGAGGTCCGCAATACATAAATAGTCCAGGATATCCCGCACTTCACCCCGACCTCCTGCAGCTGTATAAACCTGACTATTTTCACACAGTGTTGGAACATCCGCGTAGATCATTCCTGGTGGTTGGACTTGCACACCAGCATTGACCTTTAAATTAGATCAGAACATTGACCTTAACGACAAGCTTATTCACGTACATGTAACACCTGCATGAGAAATCCGAGTTTGACGTCAGTTGAAGATTATCCCTGAAGGGAAGACTTACAACACGCACACTTGGAGAATTTGTATTGATAACTTACAGTAGTTATCTTCCCTCGTGCTAGAGGTACACGCTACCTCATAATGTTATCATATAAACGGGCCTCTGTTATGAGATATACTCATCCCGCAACCAGTCCTCTCTCTCTCTCTCTCTCATTATTTCCGTCCCTACTTCCCTCAACACACGTCGGTCAAGATCCACAATGAACACATCGGTCATGGAAGTAAAATATAATGCTAAGTGAATATAAAGTACAACATTCGAGACCAAATTGCGTGTTACAATCAGATGGTGGAGAGAGGCAGCAGTCATCATCACACGCAACACTGGTGGTTATAAATGAGGTAATTATCTCCTTCATTGTTAACATTGCTTTTAAGCATAAGTCGCAACAGGAGAACGAATGTTACCTCACCCTGTAATAATGATGATGATGATGATGATGATGATAATGACGATGATGAAGATGGAGATGAAAATGATGATAATTAAAAAAATCAAATTAAATCTACATCGCTCATCAACAAAAAACAAATACAAACAAAAAATCCTCACTACACCCTCCTCCCCGCCAGTCAACAAGTTGGTGCAGTACGTATACATAATAATATCTCCGCCCATCTTGTATCTTCAAGAGGAGGAGGAAGAGGAACTTTCCGTCACCCTAGCAACGTACCCACACTGCTTCCTCTCACATGAGTGTTAAGAAGTGAACATCGTACATAAACATCTTTGATATGGCTGGAAGACTTATATGTAATCTGGGATGGTGGTCAGGTTATGTCTCGGTACAGTCTTGGTTGTAAGGTCTTGTTTCATGGGTTGAATCTGACCATCCGTGATTCTTAAGGAACGGATGATAATAAGGATGATATTAATGTGTATGATTATAATGATTTTAATGTGAATGTTTATATTGGTGATAATCCTACGGGTAAGAAAATACAACTCTGGTTATAATGACATGTCTGACTTTATAAAGATGATGATGATGATGATGATGATGGTGATAATATGATAATAATAATAATAATAATATGACCACAAAGTCCACCGTGAATGCACACACACACACACACACCTCATGACACCACCTGTGAACGAGTTACTGCTCCACCTGTTTGCTGTACAACACCTCAGCACACGTGACCTAGATGACCTCACACAGAAGGGCAAGAGTCCAGCCTTGCCGTCCACTGTAATGAAAGCTCCCCCACATCTCCCTCCCTCCATCACACCCAATCCCTTCCCTCACTCTCACCCAATCCCTTCCCTCACATCGCCCCCTCCCTCCCTCTCACTCAATCCCTTCCCTCACATCGCCCCCCCCTCCACACACTCCCTTCCCTCACATCGCCCCCTCCCTCCCTCTCACTCAATCCCTTCCCTCACATCGCCACTTCTCTCCCCGACAGCAGGTTTGAGGCAGCCGTCATTACCACCGTCGAGGTAAGTTGGACAGGTGTCAACAGGTCTTCACAGCGTCTCTCAGGAGTCTCAGGTGAGTCTCCCACATCATCAAGCACGTAAACACTGCCTCCTCTTGCTGCCGCTGACCCTGAGATACATTAAATTTTTCAGAGGTGGAAGAGGAAGGGTAATTTATATAGCTTATGTTCCATTACAGGTGAACGCATATTCTCGCCAATCAGTTATTTCGGTACACAAGTGACAACGAATATTTTACACTCAAGGTAATCACATCATGGAGAAAACTCGACTTCTTTACTAATACTTTCATTTACAATTCAACAAGGCAGGATCTATACTTCTTCCTTCTTCCTGACACGAATTTCTCCTCCTCCCACGTAGAAACAATATCAAATGTTATCACTACTACAGCGTTATAATTACCCATTGTCGCTTGGATACAGAGACAGTTAATTTAAAACACACAGACGACGAATCAAACACAGATACACACCAAAAAAAAAAACCTTAAACAAAAAAAGATACAATGCTCTTTCAGACACCTTCATCACCATCAATAATTACCCCCAACCATATGTTTCTCCTCCGAAGGACACAGATGGGAGGGGGTGAGGGAGGGGGAGGTGTGCGATGATGGGCAGCTGCTATAGATAAGTGGGCGGAAATTTTACACCTGCAAAAAGCGAGCCCGGGGCCACAGCTGTACACCATCATAACATCTGTAGGTGAGTGAGTGGCTAGCCCCCTCTCCCTACCCCCGCACACCTCCAGGTACTCCACCTCTGAATGTTGCGTCTATGTTGTCATGGTGATGCAAGGAAGGCAGAGCTGAGTGAGAGAGAGGAGGCAAGTGGTGGGAACAAACAGTTGGTAATTTTGTAATACTTAATATAATTCATGTTATGTTCCTATAATGAGCACATTGTTTCCGATAGAATTTGTGATGTGTGGACGATTTTTAGCTGTGGTCGTCCATGTGGGAATCGTCTTTTTGGGAGTCGTCAAAGTGGGAAAAAATCGTCGTTCTGGGGATCGTCTTAGTGGAAGGTAATCCCTACATACATCACCGATACATAACCAACACAACTCAACGACGATTTTTCAACGCAATGACGATTTATTCAACGAAGTACGCATCACATTTCTAAGCATATTACATAAAATAAACGTATAGGAATTATATATAAATGAATAATTAGAAGCTATGAAGTAGAGTCCAATGTGGCCTCGAGATTCATCTTAGACAACGTTAATAAGTTACGTCCTCAGAAACCTCAACGTAAGATAAATTATTCACCTTACGAGTCTTTATGAATTCTGACTCGGGAAAACACCTGTGTACTCTATCATGTTTCGTCTTCCTCCTCTCCTAGTGATTTTATCTCGCCTATTTTCCATTTTACCTATTCCTTTCCTGTGCCTCTTCCTCCTCTCCTCATCTATCCACCCATTGTTCCAGCTTCCTTTACCCTCACATTATTCTTTCCTCTTTTCATCTCTCCTCTATTTGACTTCTCTTCTTCCTCTACTTTTAACTCACCTTCTCTCCCACTTCATGGATGAGAGAGAGAGAGAGAGAGAGAGAGAGAGAGAGAGAGAGAGAGAGAGAGAGAGAGAAAGAGATTATTCAGTAATATAAAAACACACGAAAAAAATGAGCAAAAAATATGTCAACAAAAAACTTCCTTGATTAATTAACAAGAACAAGAAAGTTAATAAGTTGGGTAATAAAAGTTAAATTCCCAGACAAAAAATTAACATTAAATCGAGAGAAAATCCTTAATTATTTTTTCATCTTGTG
>NW_024730668.1:2589422-2612073 GCF_018991925.1 Homarus americanus
AGAACATCAAAAGGAGAGCGAGAGAGTGAATCAACAGATTGAGAAGATAACGTCAAAAAATTAATCAAAATGAAACAGGGAGGAAGAAAAATAACATAGAAATAAAAGATACCGAAATAAAGAAAGACTGACACTATTGGTAGACTGACACTATTGGTAGACTGACACTATTGGTAGACTGACACTATTGGTAGACTGACACTATTGATAGACTGACACTATTGGTAGACTGACACTATTGGTAGACTGACACTATTGGTAAACTGACACTATTGATAGACTGACACTATTGATAGACTGACACTATTGATAGACTGACACTATTGGTAGACTGACACTATTGGTAGACTGACACTATTGGTAGACTGACACTATTGGTAGACTGACACTATTGGTAGACTGATACTATTGGTAGACTGACACTATTGGTAGACTGATACTATTGGTAGACTGATACTATTGGTAGACTGACACTATTGGTAGACTGATACTATTGATAGACTGACACTATTAGTAAGACTGACACTATTGGTAAGACTGACACTATTAGTAAGACTAACTCTATTGGTAGACTGGCACTATTAGTAAGACTAACTATTGGTAGACTGACACTATTCGTAGACTGACACTATTAGTAAGACTGACACTATTGGTAGACTGACACTATTAGTAAGACTAACTATTGGTAGACTGACACTATTGGTAGATTGACACTATTGGTAAGACTGACACTATTGGTAAGACTAACACTATTGGTAGACTGACACTATTGGTAGACTGATACTATTGGTAGACTGACACTATTAGTAAGACTGACACTAGTAAACTGACACTATTAGTAAGACTGACACTATTGGTAGACTGATACTATTGGTAGACTGACACTATTAGTAAGACTAACTCTATTGGTAAGACTGACACAGTAAACTGACACTATTAGTAAGACTGACACTATTGGTAAGACTGACACTATTGGTAGACTGACAGTATTGGTACTGACACTATTAGTAAGACTAACTCTATTGGTACTGGCACTATTAGTAAGACTAACTATTGGTAGACTGACACTATTCGTAGACTGACACTATTGTAAGACTGACACTATTGGTAGACTGACACTATTAGTAAGACTAACTATTGGTAGACTGACACTATTGGTAGACTGACACTATTGGTAGACTGACACTATTGGTAGACTGACACTATTAGTAAGACTAACTTATTGGTAAGACTGACACTAGTAAACTGACACTATTAGTAAGACTGACACTATTGGTAAGACTGACACTATTAGTAAGACTGACACTATTAGTAAGACCGACACTATTAGTAAGACTGACACTATAAGTAAGACAAACAGCCAAATTATACAACAGTCGAAAGTCTACCAGAGAAATGAGGCAGTAAAGACTTATTTACACGCTCGTAAACCTTAGAGTAAGAGGGACACACACACAGGCACCACCAAACACAGAAAGTGGTGACCAGCAAAGTCACTTTCATAGGTTAACTGGTGAAACAGACGAGCGACTCGACCCTCCAGTGATGGGAGGGATAGGGTGGGAGATGGTGGTGATTGGGTGGGGGATGGGATGAGGAATGGTGGTGATGGGGCTGGCGATGGTGGTAATGGGGAAATGTGGTTGTAGAGGGGGAGTAGTGAAGAGTGAAAGTGATCGTTAGAGACTGTGGTAGTTGCGATGGTGTAGGGGCTGTAATGGTGGTATATATATATATATATATATATATATATATATATATATATATATATATATATATATATATATATATATATATATATATATATATATATATATATATATATAATCCTGACTGATAATTCTGAAATTCTGAAAGTTAGATAATTTGTTTTCGAGCTTGTACAGAAACACAAATGTATGTGTACAAGTGTGTGTACATTATTCCGCATGCGTGCCTCTTGTGGTCTTTAGGCAAACATACAAGTTACACAAAACGTGCTTCATCCAAACGTCCGTCGTGACGTCACACATCTTCCAATCACCCGAGCCTCAACCTTGCTCAACAACCAATGACAGCTATCAAGAGGCAACACGAATCTACACTGCCAATCACCAATGACGTCACACATACTTGCAGACCTTTAAACCTGACCTCACAGATGTAAACGGTTCATGTCAACCTTCAATATCATGTCAGATATCTCGGCCACTGACAGCCGTAACCTATGTGTTCTGAGACATGTCACTGACCATGATTACCGACTCGCAAAACGACGATCAGCATCGCAGTAATCAAAGCCAACCTATTACATATAGAATACCAACACACTAATAATTCTTTTGTTAATTACAAGAGAGGTGTAATTAAATAATTTCTCCTGGACAAGTGACATCAAACATGCCAATTAACCGGTCACCTCCCGCTCATGCCAACCGTCACACTCTACAGAACTAACTATCGTTGATCGAGGTAATCTAAGGCATTACACAGAGCCCATCACAGACTGCGGTTAAGCAACTTCAGACATAAAGAACAATTTCCTCCCTCAGCGGGTCAACGGAGGTGAAACAATGGGTCTATTAAACCCCACCATTGAAGAGGGAGGAGGTTGAAGAGCTGCCATTACAACCACTGCAAATAACTACATGAATACGAGGAAAAATGGGACAAAAACGAGGGGAAAATGGGCTAGTCTGTGGTCTGAATGTGTAATTATGTCTGTGTGTTCCCCGCAGCGAGCGATTCAGGGGCCTCTCTACCCCCTACCTGCCGGGTGCAGTGAGGAAGTCTTAGTACAGGCGGCTCCTGGGGTGAGTTGAGGGGAAACACGAAGTTCATTGTCGGGAATGTTGTAGTATGTGGGGAAAGTGTTTTATTTTATGACGAGTGTGTGAGGGAAGGGAAAATGAAAGAGAAAGATGGTTGATATCGATGCATCACTGAGATTGAGTAACAGATGTAGAAACTGCCAGACATACGAAGATGAGTGAAAGTGTGAGAGATGTACAAAAAGACAGACAAATGACAGACAGGCAGACAGACAGACAGAGAAATGTAAAATATCGTCGTCTTTTACTGGGCCTGGAAGCACCACAGCAAAGCATAAAAACAGAAACTCATCGTCTTCCGGCATGACTCCTTTACTGGTGGTGTTCCGACAGAAAATAAACACTCCTTAACCCAACCTATTTGTCTTTAAATTTTCTTACCTCTATGGCTTTATTTATCAACGTTCTTTACCTATACTAACCTCTCTCTTGTTAATAGGGTCCAAGAACGATCTCAATTCCACAACAAACACTGAGACAAGATTCTACACATACTAGCGGGCATTGGTCAAGAGGCAGATGGTATAAATGATCTCCGATGTTCATTAGATTTGTTTTTCCATTGTGTTCTTTTATGTTTGAGTGAGTCTAAAATAGTCTTATCATCAAGTCCCATCACACACTAACACACATACACATACATGTGCGCACACCTACACATACATAAGCGCACACCTACATACGCAAACGCACTAACACACTTAAACACACACATACACACATTCATCGAACCAGCTACAGTCAACCTATATATTTTACCCAGAAATTGGCGTTCCAGGGTAAATCGACAGAGGACCGCCTAGTCTGGTGATCTAAATATTGCGTGATGCAAGACACACCGGCGAGCACACTCACGGCCACCGACACAGCAAACTTCCCTCTTCCCATGTTTAAGTTGAGCCCAGATTCTCAAAGGTTCGTTCGCTGAATTATCTTGGAAATGGAGATGTAAGAACCCGACTCACTGGCTCCATTGCTCTTCCATGGCGAGTACACTGTAACCAAATAACTTCTCTTATTACCATTTATTAAGACAACTAGCGTATATAGGTTAAGTTAGGTTAGGTTAGGTTAGGTTAGGTTAGGTTAGGTCAGGTCAGGTCAGGTCAGGTCAGGTTGCTGGACATTGGTAGCAAATACAGGAATCAATTTTGTCTTCAATAGAGTTAATAACGAGGTGGAAACTCCGACAGTTACAGTACACACAGACTACAGCTGAAGCTTGCTAAGGGTGGTCGAGCCCTGGCCTTTCACCACTGTGACTTGGGTTCGATACCCTCTTGGGTTGGATGTGAAAAGGGTGTTAACCAGTATAACCTTACTAAACATGACAGGTTTTCTCCAGGTACTCCGGTTTCACCCTGTACTAATTAGCACTGGATCTATATGGGATGCCCTCATATGACCTTTAAGAAGACCAGTTAGTCATAATTGATGAGAGCTATACAGTATATATAAAAAAAAGCTGTTTCCGATCAAAATTAGAAATGGATGCCAATTCTTTAGAGAGTGGAGAAGAGCTTGTGGTCTTTTGATAGGGCAAGAGAGGGATGGTTTAAATCGTTACATCAATATATCCGTCGAGGAGTCACTACCGCCTGTCTCTGGAGGCTTTGTTTGGTAAGACTACAGAATAAGCTGTGTATACGAAATGTAATTTAACCCCAACACACAACACACACACACACACACACCGCTTTCCCCCCGAGTTTGACTACGCACGCATAATCCTCATTAATCTCTCTTTTTCGCACTGACTTATAAAAAACATAATTTCATTTGTGAAAGTGAAGGGAACTGGACAAAAGCTAACGGAGAAAAATCAAATGACGAAGAATAAACTATTTCACATATCAGAGCATCTTGTAGACGACGACCTGTGTGAACGAGGTGAAAATGTTCAAACGAGCCCTTAACTGGGGTCATGGAACGAGTCTATACCAACGAGTGTAATGAATAATCTAACACAGCCATAGTTTGTTTACACTCCCCGGTGATGGATTCCTTCTTATCTATAATTCACGATTTCTCTTCATATATTCTTACCAGTGTATTCAACCGTGTATTAATAAATCTCCAGTCCTACAGAAATAAGTCTACGTACTACAGCTTTGGCGATATACAATATACAAAGGATGTTTAACATTTCAGTCAGTGGTTGAATCCCTCACATGGCGTCAATGTGATCTGAATCTGTTGCATGAGCCGTATTTATGGTCTACAGTTCTTGTATTCTTCACGCTAGGGTTTTATATAATATACATAACAGCCACAACAACACACAATAATAACCACGACTACAACACAACAATACAAACAACAACAACACAACAATAACCACAACATATAACAATATCCATAATAACAACACAAAAAACACCACAACAACAATACCAACAACAAACACAAGAACAACAACAATACACAACAATAATTACAACAACACAGCAATAAACACAATAACAACAAACTAACAATAACAACAAAACACAAGAAACACAACAATAACGTCACCAATAACCACAAACAACAATATGTACTATCACAACACATCCAATGCTTCTACGAGACCTCCAGTGCCCCGATATAACCTTCATAACTTAAAAGAGACCTTTACCACATCCACGAGACCCTCCAACAGCTCCACGAGACCTCCAACACATCCACAAGACTTCCAACACATCCACGAGACCCCAACACCTCTACGAGACCTCCAACACATCCACGAGACCTCCAACACTCACACAGCACTCAAGCCAAGACGTCAGGGGATTAAAGTTGCACTCTGGCTGGGGAGAGAGTTGCCGCGTGTCCGTGAGGTGACTGCCACGTTTTTGCACTGGCTTTTCCGGGAAGTCGAGGTTGGTGTCCTTTACGTGTGTGTGTGTATGTGTGTGTGTGTGTGTGTGTGTATGTGTGTGTGTGTGTGTGTGTGTGTGTGTGTGTGTGTGACAGACAGTTCCTCATCGCGACAGGAGACGACTTGTGGTAGTGTAATGAATGGTGC
The DNA here is from genome assembly GCF_018991925.1 of Homarus americanus. Lineage (NCBI taxonomy): Eukaryota > Metazoa > Arthropoda > Malacostraca > Decapoda > Nephropidae > Homarus > Homarus americanus. The sequence goes on from NW_024730668.1 coordinate 2,595,240, forward strand.
ATATTAGAACAAAATATATATTGTTGCTATTACCGATTGTTTTTATTATTGATGCAATTATTATTATTATTATTATTATCACAAGTAGTGGTAACAGCAGTAGTAGGGAGTCTGAGTGTCTAACCTAAATTGGCACTAATAAATCCAATATATATCCAGAAAGTCTAATTAGTTCATGAGTAAATGGATCAATAACAAATGACAAGATAAAGAAGAAAGATAATTTGATAAGAAACGACGATACAAAAATTTCGAGAAAATAATAATAATAATAATAATAATAATAATAATAATAATAATAATAATAATAATAATAATAATAATAATATAATTACAATAAAACTAAAAATGTAAAAATAAAATCTAAAAATCTGAAAATAAAAATAAAAATAACTCGAAATCATTAAAAAATCATGAAAAAAAACACCAAAAACGAATAAAAACACCGTCTGAGTGTTTGGAGGCCGAGAAGTAAACAAAACAAAAACATTTGACCTACTCCACAAAGACGTATAATTATCAGTGGTGTGTACGTGGTTATACTCGACCTACTCCACAGGTGGGCTAGAATTAGCTAGCGAGGTATACCCAGATATATGTGATATACTACACAGGGAATATAATACGTACTTAGTGATGTGTTGAAGGACAGATGCTCAGTGTCGGCTATTATTAGGTGGTGACATACACTGTACAGGGTATGTAACCCACTGTGAGTTATTATTAACGGCATGAAGGTGAGCACACACACACACACACACACACACACACACACACACACACACACACACACACACACACACACATAGGCTTTTTTACATTCAGCTGATGAAGATTAGTTAACACAGCTTAGTTGTTGTTGTTGTTTTATGGTCGAATCAAGCTGCCCCGGACAACCAGTTCAACAAATATACATCACTGTTGTTGCTCATTATTACATTAACTGTACATGGTGTCTTAAAATACTAAATATCATAGTCTTCATCTTCCCGAAGCAATGAGGAAGATAATGAGTCGCATAAATAGACATTAATAATCGTCTGATCCTGTCTCACTGTAGTGACGCTGCAACGTGCTTAAAATTGGCATAAATTTTATGAATTAAAAAAGACTTAAGTTTATCTTTCCTTCGTTTCATTTATGATCCTCCTTATCAATTGTATGTGCGTGTGTGTGTCTGTGTCTGCGTGCGCATGTACGTGTGTGTGTGTTCTGCTCACTAATCTAACCACAAACGCTGGAGGTATGACGAGCAACCCTCGATAGCTGCGATTAATTATCAACCAGAGAACACGGAGGAGAGAGAGAGGGGGTACAAACTAGTATCACAATAAAAGATTACTATTATGGTTGTGTAAAATACGAAAAAAAAGTCAAACGATATACGTTCTTTCATATTAAGACCTGCATAAACTGCAGCAAAAATGAATTTACAACGGTAAGCAATTTCCTTTGAAAAGAAAAGTTTAAAGAAATAGTTCCCAAAATATACATAAACGGTAATGAGACAAATAATGATGATGGTAAAAAATCGTGTCGTTTAACACCTTCCATAGAACATGCGATTAAGAAAAAATAAATCATTTGAAATAAACAAACATGAAAAGGGTTATTTAAATTAAAACAAGTGAGAGGAAAATAAATGGTGGTGACAAGAGGTGGTTGGCTGGGTGGTGGCGGGATGTATGGGCATCGCGAGCCACTTGTATAGAGGCGAGACCTTCCCATCGGCACACTGAAGCCCTCCGTGACCCAGAAACCCTCTCCCTGGCCAACTGTCCCTCACTCACTCCTCACATCTTTCCCGTCTCTCGTCGGTGTGCAAAGATCAATAAAATAAAAATATTATTATAAAAGTTCATTACCAATACAGTGTTAATAGTGAAGAATATGTTGATGACATGAGAGGTGAGAGGTGCGGGAGTCTGGGTTAATGTCCGAATGTCGGTTGGCAGTAGGTCGGGAGCCAACGATCGAAGGTTTTAAAGTAACTTGGTGCTAGCCTGCCATGCACGATATGAATCAAGCAAATGTGGCTCAGTCGTGAGCCAGGCACGATGGGGGAGAGTTAGTGGCAAAGCAGACAAGCGATTCAAATTAATAGTTGCCTGTTTGTATGGGTAGACCTCTCCCCTACCCATAGTTTAATGATTTGTATTAGAAACAGAGGGAATTGCAAGCAGACCAGGCGCGGAAATGCACATGGCGCGCATCAGGCAGAAGAGAGCGCTGCAAGAGAGGGGGGAGGGGGAGGAGCGTGCATGCAGACGTCAAGCACAGCTCTTGCTTGCCAGTGCACCTTGGGAGCCAACACGGTCCACATGCCTCTCATGGCGGTACGAAAGACGACAAAATCTGTCATCTTGATCCAGCATCGGGGACAACGCCGTGGAGATAACGAGCGTATCAGCTTACCCTCCTGCTGATAAGGCAGTGCTTGTCTGCTTGAGAATACAACCGTGTGTGATATACAGCGTGGTGGTGAGTAGGCGGCGCCCGTGCTAGGCGTACCTCACCATGCAGGCGCGACAAACCAGTGATTTTGCAGTAGTGCGAGCCATCCGCTGCGGCGTGTGGCTCTATAGCATGAACCAGCAGACCACTCCGCGGATATCGATTAGCTGACGGATGAAAGTGGTGTATGTATCGAGAAGGTGTGAAGTGTTGTGTGGTGCTGGAGGCATCAGGAGGTGTCCCCGCCTCACGGAGAAACTGTAAACAAAGCGTAGGTCATTGCGTCCCCCCGGGGCTTGACGGCGGAAGTTTGTCGATGGTGAACATTCAGTCCGGTGTACCGAGCTGGGGAAGCAAATCCTCCCTAAATAATAGTGATAATCGCCTCTCTCCGGCTGGGAGCACAGCTGCACCACGGCACGTGGAAGTGTTATGACGAAACATGATAGTGAGTGTCAGGGTGCAGAGGTGTAAGCTGAAGGACACTACACCCGCCCGCTGCTGCTATTCTAGTCGCTGCCGTGTCCAGGGGTCCAGTGCTGAATAATAAGTGATTATTACTCAACTTATCTAGTACCCCAGTCATGGGTAAACAAGGAATAACCCGTCTATGTGTTTACCTGTGCTTAGAACAGAAATTCTGTCAGTGAAATCCTGTAATATACCCTCGCTGTGCTGAAATAAATTGTGGATAGAAAGGAAGTAATGCAGGCAGGAGCAGCAGCAACAAGGGGGGTAGTGGACGTGTAAACAAGGTGAGATAGCAACGTCACCAAGATTACCCTGAGTTACCAAACGCGGCAAAGCGCAAGAGTGGAAGGGGAGTGAGGGCGCAGCTCCGCCAACAGTACCCTGGGTAGATGAAATACGCGCACATCGCCGCCCGACTACTGGAGTACCTCTGGGGAGGCTTGTGCGCCACAGTACCTCCCACCAGTCCTCTATGGCTTCACCTTGTTCCTCTCACCTAAGAAAGGTCATGATGAAGGAGCGCTGTGAATTCGAGATATGCTTTTCTAAAAGGACTTAATTTTGTACCCAATAAAATTCTTCTTTTCAAATAAAGAAAAAATGTACAAGAAAACTTATTCTTCACTTGAAGTTATAGAAAATAATTCAGTACTATCACAGTGATGAGCGACATAATAACAAGTGAAAATATGAAGGCAAGTAAATAATGTAGTGGAGGGAGCAGTACTGGTGGAGGTAATGCTGTCCTTAACAACTGTATGTGATGCTCAGATATACACAAGACTGTTCTTCTGTGGAGTGTAGTGTAGTGTAGAGGGAACCTGTGCGTCTTACAAACAGTTCTTTGTCATTCAGCGAGAATATAATATATGAAGCAGGAATTATCCTCTCCTCTGTGAATTATAATTGTAAATTAAAAGATTAATCGTGATATATTGGTAAAATCAACACGACAGCTTTAATAAGTTGCAATTGTTCAAGAAAACAAGTGGTAATCCGAAGTTTCTTTATAAAAGTTCAGTGTGGGGAAACTTCAGCGAGCTGTAAGTTTCTAAACCCCAAAGTTAATTGTAAAAAAAAAATAATGATAGTATAAAGAAAATAGTGTAAATTGTAATATGTGTTACACTGTCTCCATATACAAGACGATTGAATTACGAGAAGTGAATAGCGGAATGTGAAACTTGGTTTTCCAGATCTGTGTCTCGCCTATTGTAGAGGATAGTACACACCAGTTACGTGAATAGCCCGTACCCAGGATGTAGTGAATTGAAAAATGAAGTTTCTGTAATGTGGCGAGTGTGAGAGAAAATTTAATAACCGAAACAGCTTTTGTCGGCGCTCGAGTGAGCGGCCGCCATCTTGTAGGGATCCCATACCTCGCAAGGGCGATGGGAAGCCGATCACAAGAACCCACGAAGGTCGCGTCTCTTTTTTATTTGTTCTCATCCTATTTTTTGTCACCTGTTTTAGTGATGAAATATTATTTCCCGGCAGTGGTGGAGCAGCAAGTGGAGAGTGTAGTTAAGTGAATATCGCAGTACTTGGGTGAAAAAATTCTGTACTATACATTGATAAAAGTGGTGCCTTGGAATAATGCCTTAATCGGAAATGTTAGGCTCAGTGATGTTGTGTAGTGAGTGGAAGCCTGTAAGATAATGGGGCTTGTAATTTTATTTATTATCCATGATGAAAGAAGCTAATGGGAGATGCTTTATATCAACAACACACTGAACAAGACCACCAGAGTCAGCGCTTCACTAGTATTAAGTGTTAACTGTTATATTAATGAAGTGATTAGTGCAGTTTAGGTAATAGTTAATGATTAAAGATTTCTCAAGTAAGTATAACCTGATTTGAGTCGTGGAGGAGGCGGTAAACACCCTCCGCCACACACTTAACCCATGAATACCTCTGGCTTATATTTGTTGACTTTTATTTTCCCTACTTCAATGCAGGCAGTCCTGTCGAAAAAATCATTCGAAGAGTTAGAGAAAATATCTTCCCACCTGTCTACACAAAAAACAAAATTAATCAAAACACTGGATATATATCACGCATTCATTTTATAATATCCTTTTTTATTTAAACAAAAGTAATTCCTTTTATCTACATTCATGGTTTCTTTTATTAGATTCTTGAGTTGTATTTTTTTATAGTGTCAAATAACAAAAAAATATCACCCCATAAAGTTGTGAAGAATTACTATTACTGAAGAGCGAACCTGTTGGCCAGAACTAGGAGATATAAATGTGCTGCGGCGGTGGAGAGATACTGTTACAGTTTACACCCACAGCCTAATTTATTATTCATATCACTCGAGATCAATTATTAATTTGCCTTTCACTTGAGGCCTTAATTTGACTCTTAATGATATGAACACTTCTGCCTGATCCCTTGATGGTTAAATGATATTCTCTGTATATATATTAGTATCTGTCGACAGTGTACGTGAGCTTCCTGACACATCTATTGAGGTTGTATAGACGCAAACACTTTACTGCATTACCATTACATGTTGTGGGTAATTCTGTGCTCCTCATCCCCTGATTTACTCCCAAGCGTGACCCGACACCTGATTTTTTTATGAAATTATCTACTTATAAATTTACTTTTTTCATTAGTCATCTTGGAAATAATCAGACGACACGTATAAGAGTACTAGAGAGGTGTGGAAGGTGATCAAGACCAACTTGTGACCTTTTGAAGTTCCCAGTTTTATAGTTCAGGGTTTTGGTTCCTTAAGTATGCTAATTCTCACCTGGAAATAAGAGTCGTCGCTCGTGCTAACATTACAGGTATTTAAACGCTAAGACAACACCCCAAAGATTGAACTCTAGTTCTAAATGTTCTGAAGTCACCAATAGCAATACACTCATGAGACTGTATACATTATACACTTGACTGGAACACAAACTTGAAACTCGACATACACAAACGCGCGCGCGCACACACACATACTTATTATATACACACACAGTCATGACGGCGCACTTCTTATCAAGGCAGGACATATACTCTTGATAGATGAATGGACTAAGACAATAAATATAAAAATAAACACAAGGACTCAGGATAACTGCGGACCTACTTAATGCAGTCATTGAACACTTAAGACAATGCAAACATATTCTCAGGCATAAACTTACACTCAGAGTAATACGTACACTCTCATGGCATTCCTTACTAGCTCAAGACATTCTGAATACACTAACGTAAAGGCGTAAAGGCCATTACATCCAAGGTTAGTCCACCTGGTAAACACCTATTGGAGGCGAGACAAGTCACAAAGACATAAAATATACAGTATATATATATACACTAAGTAGGCAACATAAATACTGAGACACTCCTGTCACCTCGTACAGTGACTCTCAGGCATTGCAAGCTCTTAACACAATAAAGGCAAAACCAAACATTCACCAACGAAACGTAAACAAAGTCAGTGGTTTATTTTCATTAATATAATATATGCTTGAGGTTTTTGTCGACCATTGACTGCTTCACGTCTCTTATGGTAGTGTGACCTTAGGTAGCCACGTAGATCTTGAATTATATGGCATTAAATCTTCCCACGATGATGACACATGAACACCAACAGACAAATTCTCTTAGTAAACACCACAATGAGTCTGTATGTCATGTCTAATTATGAAGTAAATGAATTCCTGACACCAAATCTTGAGTACTATAGATGATTAACGCCTTGTGTGTGTATTTGTGTGTCAATGTGAAAGTGAGAGAGAAAGACATGAGAGAAAGTAACTACGTGTGCATCACAGTCACTATTCATGTAATGGGTCGTCTTTATACATTATGTATGGATCGTACATCATCAGTGTGTCAATATTCACCAGGATAGCGGAGCCGTTTTATATCCACACGCAGAACTCAGTAAACATTTATCTCGGTCCATCAGCTGATTTCTGTCAACAAAACATTGATCTAGTCCTGGCCAGTGTCCGAAACGATTCACTCAATGTACAGTACGTTACTGTCCTCATTTACAAAAACTATTAGTTGCCAGGAGTTACTGCCTTGCTGTGTACCTTATAAGTACTCCGGTCAGCTGAGTCAACTACTACTAGACAGAGAAACTATATATGTGACGTCTGGAACTGCTTGGAAGTTGCGTGTGAGCGTAACAAAACGCACAACGTCTGACCTCAAACTACACCCGCCCTCACTCAACACTACGACCACCTCCACCCTTATCTGTCAGTACACAGCTTGCGTGATCTTGCATACCCAGCAGCGCCTCCAAGGAAAATCTGATTTTCATGCTTACAGCGCAGGAGTCGTTTACTCCCACCATATAGAGTACATCAATTATTCCTACAAGACTGTTAACGGTGAACGAGGCACAGCATAACGTCAGTTTCTTCTTTACTGTGTACTGTACTGTACCTGTCTTCATAATCTGTTACAGTGTGTTTCAATACCAGCCAGTACTGAAGATCATATGAAATTATTGTTTAATAAATAATAAAACGAGGAGGAACATGTTATTTTCTATTGGCTTCTAACCCTGTTTTTTAAATTATCAATCAAATATCAGAGTAATAGTGAATTTATCATAAGCTGCAAGTTTTGTCTTTTTATCCTCTAATTCACTGCGATTTTCTGGCTGCTAATTCTTTAAAATAATATTTTACATGAAGGTTCACACTTGTTCTCCCCATTATTAACTTGCTTATAATGGCATCTTAATGTCTGTTTTCTAGATTATAAAAATAAAAATAAATTACAAATGAGCAACAATTATACAACTGCCAGGCTGAGAAACACAGGAACATTTTTTCTTTATATTTTTCAAATTTAATTTCCGTCATAAGTTTATTTTCCGAAAGTAAATACAATGAAAACAAATGTATGTAGCTTTCTTGTGAAGAGGGACATTTTTGTGCATAAAAATCAATTGTAAATGTCCTAATGCTTAGCTAATAAATAATATTATTTTATAGAGAAAACCAAGTATATTAGCAGTGTACATTTTCGTCATTACGAATTATTCTACATATATAAATAATATCCGTACTCACTCTGAAATGGCAACACCTTATTTTGGAACCAACTTGAATTACACAACAGATTTTATCGAAGTACAAACAGAAAAATATAATTTCAAATATTTGTGAAAAACATATCAACCACTAGAAATTATTTTGTAATGTAAACAATGGCGCCAGTATTACGGGTAAACCCTATAAATTATAAGCATTGTCAACACCACATAGCTAATGCAACACTGTAACTTACCACTTGTAGGTTGACCTCGTCTACAAATAGTGTGAAGACTTGGCTGGGAGGCACCGAGTTCTGGGCATGATTCAAGGTCCCCGTGTGCCCACTGACCTTCACGGATAACCTCACTAAGCTTATAACAAACTATCAAACTAACAACTGTTTCACTGTCACTGCCTCGTGACACATTGGATATGACACTGAACATCACCTAGATCAAGCTAATGTGTCAAGCTGTGACATTTTTGGTAGCGATATAAAACTACGCCAAAGTTCAAGTTGTGAGAGCTTTAAGACAAAGCAAATGTTTACTCTCAGTATCACACAGTTTACACTGAAGTGTCTTTTTTCACCACCTCACTGAGTGCTGAGCTGAGACTTGCCGCTGCCAGGTGTGTCTGCCTCACTGTAAACAATCTTACATTACCCCCTGCCCCCTGTGCTGGCAGCAACACCTGACAGAGGTAGATGATGTTGATAATAACGTGGAATGTGTTGTATATTCACACTTCACTCCACAATACAGGCTCGAACCCCTTGTCCAAACTCAGGTCTTCAGCTAATATATCCAACAGTAATAAAACAAAACAAAAAAACATTTAATGGCCACACCGCATAACTCCTCTAGGCTTTATAACTAAGAGTTACTTACAGACGTGTTGGTTATCAGAGACATCAAATTTTTTTTTAATAATTTACATTTTCTGAGGTAATAATGATACTAACAAAACTAACAATAAATGTAACTTTCATAATCATTTATATATGATTATTATAATTATTATATTATTATTATTATTATCAGTATCATTATTATTATATTGTTATCAATATTATTATTATTATTATTATTATTATTATTATTATTATTATAAGTATCATTATTATTATTATTCACCTAGTATTCAACAGTATACACTATATTAAAGCTAGACAAATTCCTGGCCTTGTACAGATATTTTTTCTTTTATGTAATACAGACGCAAGATAAATACACAGTAACTTCAGGAAATAAACAGTCATGGACCTCAGTAACATAATGCCCTGTTCTGTGTTGCTGGATGGTCAATGTTTACAGTGTGCAGTACAGACACCTACAGCCAGCACCCAAAACTTTCTATACGCGCCTGATCGAAACTATAAAAGTGAAAGAGGTCTCATGGGCTTAACTACTCATTAAGAGGCAGGATGACCGGCACTGTACTCAATAACCTTCACTTCTCCAACTGTAGATTTAGGTACCCATTTGCTATTGGGTGGACTGAGAGTGCTCTAGTATCAAACCAATGATCCTTACTACAGGTGACGAGTACTGTAACAAACTCAGTCGCCGCATACCTATCGAAACGGTACTAAACATCAAATGAGATATTACAGTGCTGATTAAAGGTTGACGAGCATGTTCCAGCAAGTCACAGAGTCAAACGTATACTCGTACAAGCTGAGAGTTATGATGGACGATAAAAATCTATACTTATACTACTAACGAAAACAAAATAGCATTGTATTTAACCTTTAATATTAACGAGGATCAAACATATCGGGATTTAACAAGTTATGGACACCGTTCTTTACCCAACAGTCGATGCTGAGAGACAATGGGACAAGCACTGGGTATAGAGTTAGAAATAAAGCTTCAACCAATACAATGACACCCAAGGGAGGTTGTCTTTGACCCTCGCTCTTCAGGATAAATGAAATCTACGTAGAATATAAAGCTAAATTTATGTTCGCTTGTGCGTTCGTCCACAATACACAACAGAAACAATATTACTATAACTAAACACACACACACAGATTCTAGATTATAAAACACTAACGTGAAAAAAAAATTATATTAAGCCTCCAAACTGTGCCAGCGATACTTTATGATGACAGCTTGTGTCTTAAACCTCTACAACAGCTCCACTGAGGCTAAATCAGGAGTATTAGAAGTAGACAATGTTAACCTGGGAGGGACCACTATATCTTACTGTTTACTACAGGCTCCTCCTATAAAGATGTGTGTGTGTGTGTGTGTTTAGATAAAAATATACGTATGTACTGACACGCCTCAGTAATAAAGAGATATCTCTACGTATATATGTACGCCATATACAAGCCTGTTGGTTTAGTTACAGCCGTGAATTAAAGCAACAAGAGAGAGAGTCAGTGGAACAAAACACGAGAGGAAGGAAGGGCAACACCACGCTCCACCTACCCACTGACAAACATCCACTGATGATAGGTTCTGCAGTCATCTCCCACCGTCAATTTCGTAGACGACGCTCTCCAAGATGGTCTGATTATAGTCGTGACCGTGATCGTGGCTGTGTCGAGATTCCAGTCGCGATCCTCATGCCATCAGTGATGAAGGGAGCGCGCATGTACTAATTTACACATCTTTGTCAGTGAGGATTGGCGCGGCAACAGAGGAGTTCATTGAGGCATTGAGAACGCAGGGGGCGGCAGAGGCACGACTCCGTGTGGCGTTGCACTACGTGACCGCCAGCTCCGCGAACCACAGCCAAACATTTCGAAATACGATGTCATTTTTAGACCACAACACACCCGTCAAGGAAATGAGATTCCCCATACCTGTTGTAGGGGTTGTGCAGCAGGTAGTCGACAGAGCTACCACAGTTTCCTTTTGGCGAGTTTTTTGTTGTAGTAATTCAACAAAAAATAAATAAGATAAATAAGTAATACAATAACTAATATCATTAATATTATTAAATACATATATAAATGATAGTCGACTGTCATGCAACGTTCTGCAGCAGTTACAAGAGACAGCTTTTATATTGAAAAAATCACTTTTTTTTATATAGTCTACCTAATGTACAAACTTGAAACAACAAATCAGATAATATAATTTTATAAGCATGTGAAAACGACTAAAAAAAGGTGGAAAAAGTGACGTACACAAAACGCCGTAATCTTATGACCATAACTTCGACACGAAAGCTGGGTAAAACGACTTATTAATTATCACATAAAAAACAAATAACACGACATGTAATAACGACCAAACACGCGAACCCACTTGTGATGGTCACGTGTACCCCCGGTACTATCAGAGGACGATTGTGTTACAGGACACTCGATAACTGTTGCTGCCTCTTGGGAAAACATGAAAACTTCTAAACCAACTTGAGTATGATAATAACCTCCCTGAGTACAATGAATGAACTCCTTGTGTGCAATAACTAAACCTCTGTGTACAATGATTATCCCCTTGAGTACAATGACTAAACCCTTTGAGTACAATGACTTGACCACAGTGGCTTAACACTTCGAAAACAATCATCTATCCCTTTGAATCCGAAGTTACAGTACTCAGGGGTTAAGTCATCGTACTCAAGGAAATAACATACACGAATCCCCTCCCCCAGACTAGGAATTGTTTTGCCACTCAACACTTCCTAACTAGCGACGATACTGATAACTTTAACCAACCACATAATAATAATGTATAAATTCCTCTAAGATGATCCACATCTATATAATTACACAGCAAAAACACCAGATAGATCAAACTACTGAAAGGTCCACAGATTTATAGCTTCTGTATATTGATCAATGTAACTGACAGGGAAATTCTAACTAGGGTAACATGACTTACTTTAATGACAAGATGGACCATATGTTGTTGTTGTTGTTGATCTTGTTTATGTAGGTGTTTCTTTAATGGGGGGGGGGGTGAGGTTATAAATAGACTGTAGTATAAAGCCATGCACACACGTAGCATCAGGAATCTTAAGCTCTTTCAACAAGTGTTTGTCGGCAACTAAGACAAAACTGATCGAAAAATTGTCTTAGAGGGCGAGTCAGTCAGTCAGTTACCGATGTTGGCTATAAGGTTGGTGCCTTATAAGAGCCAGGTATTATGCTAGGATCTATTGCATTTATATATTCATTGCCGGCAACCCCATGAGTGTAGAATTATGAGAAGTAAAATCACAGTAAATCTATGTTGGGTGTTTAATGGGAAGCAACTCGAGGCTAACTATTACGACTTGAGCAATTACTGGCAGACGACAACAGAATATAGGTATAACAGCTGCAGGTTTTGTGTGTGTCATAGATAACGCATCAGATTGTCCCTCGTTGTAAAACAGGTAAGGACTCTTCAGTTTCACTTGGCCCTCTCCAAGGTTGCCATATGTACAAAACAGTGTTACGAGGCAGTTAAGTAATAAAAACTTCAGTGTTTCTTCAAGGTGACCAGCTGTTATCATTATGTTCACTAAATAAATTCGCTTCTTGATGGTGAGTGTGGACAGGTGAAACACTTGGTATCTGAGTTACACCTGGCACCAGTGTTTCATGTTTACATCCTCGGAGTGACTTGCTCTTATCTGTATTAGATGTATTTCAAGTGTCGTAAGAGTACTTGTTTACTTGCTTACCTTTGGATAGGTCCGTGACTTGTTATATAGTGCATAGGAATGTCTTATGAGCTGCTCTTTTGTATTGGTCGTGAAACTTCAAATTGCAGGTACATATTTTATTCATGTTTTCTCTCGGCTTCTAATAGTACTTCATCCACCGACCCTTTTGTTGTTCTCTCACATGAGCTTCTTCAGGTCCGTCTGAGGTCTTATTTTTTTTTTTATCGAGGTCAGTCAAAAGTCAAGGTAACCATGACGTGATCCTGGCCCGTGCTTGCTTGTTCTTTATCCCATTGCGCTTATGTTAACTTTATGAAGGTTACCCACGGAAGCTACCTATGGTGAGCTAGGTCATAGGTCATGGCCAATAGTCTAAAGATCATGTGGTTATCTGAAAGTTTTTGTTTGTTAGCCTTTATATCATATTCTATGTAAAGTATAAGTTAGAATGACAGAAACACAAAAGAAGTTAGCCAAAACTTCAAAGGAAATACTTGAAATTTACAGAATCCTTTGGTCATATAATTAGGGATGAGGGGATAATACCAAATATTAATGAGCAAAATTATAGGTAGAAGGGTTAGGGGAAAGCAGAGACTGGAATGGATGAATGAAATTAAAAACTGGGTCCCCAAAGTGAAACAAAACCTTGGAGGATTGGTAAAAACAACCCGAGAACGTTTAGAGTGGAGGACTGTGATCGCCTTCAGCTGAAAACTTTCCCTGAACGAATCATTGTAATCGTGTCTTATGGACCACATCTCATTGTTACTTATATAACCTAACCTAATTATCTATATTCTTCTAATATGTCTTCATCGGTAGTTAATCCGAGTGTGATTTGATTGTGCTATATGAAGGTGTAATGCCTGAGTATCCATTAGTCAATTGATTTTTATTGTGCACATGTCTGTATGAGTGTATTGATGTACCACAAGTGTCTGTATGAGTGTATTGATGTACCACAAGTGTCTGCATGAGTGTATTGATGTACCACAAGTGTCTGTATGAGTGTATTGATGTACCACAAGTGTCTGCATGAGTGTATTGATGTACCACAAGTGTCTGCATGAGTGTATTGATGTACCACATGTGTCTGTATGAGTGTATTGATGTACCACAAGTGTCTGCATGAGTGTATTGACATTTGAGCGTATCTACATAAGGTGTGAAAATAATGATGTCTCTACAACAGTGCAGGTATATGGAGGTGATGATGTAGCGCGAGGTGTTGTTATTAGCTAAACATGAGTGTGTCTGTTCAAATAGTTAACACAAAACAACTCTTAAGAAAACGAGCTTGAGAGCGCGCACACACACACGTCATCCTGAGACCCTGAACACACCTGCCGCTAAGTGTCCGCCTCACTACCCACAGTACACAATGGTAGACCACCAGAAGAGTCATAAAAACAGGGCAAACGAAGCATCCTGTTCTCCTTGACTAAAACATATTGTAAGGAGACACAGAAACAACCAGATAAAATAACAGAAATGCGAGTATTTTCTTCTCGATTTAGTTGTTAAGTCTGTGTTGGTTATGTGCTGTGCGTCTAGTAGTGTTATGAGGTGAACTCTCGCTAGGTTACCCCAGCAGAGATGTTGTTTGTATACAGACACCTACCCGACGGTGGCTATAACTATTCGTCTAAGTTCTGAACAATGTACCGACAGTTCCAGGATGTCTGGCGCAATATATATATATATGCGTGCGTGCTTATTTTTTGTTACGTGGATTAGCCCACCCTTGCTCACGTCACCGACCCACATTGGGGCCTGAGCAACCTGGGACTTGGTAAAAAATTTTGTGATGCCATATGGCAGCAGGGTCTACCATTAGACAACACATTATGCTTCCAATATCTTCCCAGGCGGTAGTACCTCCCTGTTTGGTAGCTGCCTGCTACCAATTGTGCGTGGGTGTGCGTATGTGCTTGTGTTTGTGTACTTCCTGTATGTGTGTGTGTGCGCGCTTGTGTGTGTGTGTGTGTGTGTGTGTGTGTGTGTGTGTGCTTATGTGTGTGTGTGTGTGTGTGCGCGCTTATATATGTGTGTTCTTATGTGCGTGCGTGCATGTGTTTTTGTTTTATGTGCAAACGATCATTCTCAAAATACTCTTTAAAAACAACTTCAAAAGTTAAATAACTCTACGTCGACTCATGTAACACACACACTGTAAAACTGGATGTAATTAGCATGTAAACACAAGGCACCAGGGAGGTCGGATCAAGAGGAACAAAGCGAGGATTTTGTAAGACCCGCCCAGGTGTTTCGATCCTCTTCTCGGAAAACTCAGATCCGGATACTCGAACATTCGTACCTTGATCCCCTGACGTAACTACAAACAAAGAGAATGGTATCAAATCAGTTTATAGTCCCAACGAAATTTTGACGCTATTTTGCCTCCATAGTTATTTCAAAGGTAATGTTAGTCATTCCTTGTATTCTAATTCCTCAACACAATAGGGAAATGTAACGTATGGATCTCTGAGAACCAGAACTCAGGACGGTGGTAAATGATGCAGACTGATATTGACGTATCATCGAGTATTGTGTCGTGGCGGGTCAGCTAGGGACCGTTTCAGGGTTGTGAAGTCACTGGCGTGGATTTTTATTCACCACTGACGTCACTGTATATGTGTAAAGTTGTGATGTCACTGGTGTTGACATTCTTCCACAAAACATTTACGATAATCCTAGTCTGTCAATCTGATGGTGGAGGAGTCTCTGTGATAGTCCTCGCGGAGAACCCAGAAAGGGTACCGTGACTTTGATGAGGTCACTATATACTGCTACTACTACTATTATTATTACTGATAACGGATAGTTAGGAAGTACAGCAGCCAAAGAAATTAAAAATATAGGTGGTGACATGAGGAGTGGGTCTTTAACCAATACCTCTCAGTACATGTCGTGGGTTTACAAGACAGCCACGAGTCACTGATAATTTTTACACTGATTGAGAAGTGGTTGGCTTTGTCCCCTTCTGTGTGAGGTGGACGAAGACTTCACGTGGTGTAGCAGTATGTCACGTGTGGTGGGTCAACATAAGTTGTGACCTTTGTGACCTTAGGTGGATTGATTCCATTAACCACTGCATTGTTCAACACTTTATTTATTTACATTTTATTTAAATCATATACAGTATATATATATATATATATATATATATATATATATATATATATATATATATATATATATATATATATATATATATATATATATATATATATATACACACACACATTTTTTTTTATACTGTATGTATACCAAAATGCAAATACAGAATTGAGTCTACCTTGCATATTCATTAAACGCTGATATCAGGAACTGCAGAATTATTTCAGGAATTCTTAATATGCTGTATTGAGATGCGAATGTTTTAAGGATGCACCGCCGTCTCCCATATTGTGCACGTTTTTGGAATTCCTACAACAGCCGGGGCATGCGGGGAATATCCACTGATCGGCTATGAATTGCTCCCGGCGAACCTGAATAATGAATACCTAGGCTTCATATTCCGCTTATTTTCTCCTAATAGCAATAGAAACCTAAGAACTCTGAGAACTAGCAACACAATGGCTTCATATTCGGTCATGTTAATATGCCAAGAGCTGGAAAATGAGGTCATGTCAGCGTCTCACGTACAATTAACTGTATTATTATTATTATTAGTAGTAGTAGCAGTAGTAGTCCAATTCTGAGTTCCATCATGTCAGTTACTGTTATCGGTCGAAACTTGACAGAACACACTATTCCTGCTATCTGTTAAGGAGCAGTAAAACACGATCCCTTCTGTTATCCTACCCGATGGTACTTGACAGAAGCTGACCTATTTCCGATAATTTCCCGATCGAAGTTTGGGGGTCCGCGAGCTCTCTCTATCCTCTGCCCTGCTGGAACATCGCTAAACACTCTATCAGGATCTCTTCTGCCTCCCCCTGTTGAGTCCTGGCAGGTCCTTACGTCGGCCACGAGGTGAAGACACTGCTTCTTGATCCCTCTAACATCCTTAAAGAAATTAGGATGACAGTGGGATACGAACGCTGAACTATCCTGCAACACGAACACTGGACTACCCTGCAACACGAACATTGTACTCTGCAATAAGAACACTGGATTAGCCCGTAATACGAACACTGGATTACCCTGCTATACGAACTCTGGACTATCCTGCAACACGAACACTGGACTACCCTGAAACACGAACATTTGGAATACCGTGCAATAAAAACACTGGACTAGCCCGCAATACGAACACTGGATTACCCTGCAAGACGAACATTGGA
>NW_024730668.1:2612173-2659673 GCF_018991925.1 Homarus americanus
GTGGAACAAAACACGAGAGGAAGGAAGGGCAACACCACGCTCCACCTACCCACTGACAAACATCCACTGATGATAGGTTCTGCAGTCATCTCCCACCGTCAATTTCGTAGACGACGCTCTCCAAGATGGTCTGATTATAGTCGTGACCGTGATCGTGGCTGTGTCGAGATTCCAGTCGCGATCCTCATGCCATCAGTGATGAAGGGAGCGCGCATGTACTAATTTACACATCTTTGTCAGTGAGGATTGGCGCGGCAACAGAGGAGTTCATTGAGGCATTGAGAACGCAGGGGGCGGCAGAGGCACGACTCCGTGTGGCGTTGCACTACGTGACCGCCAGCTCCGCGAACCACAGCCAAACATTTCGAAATACGATGTCATTTTTAGACCACAACACACCCGTCAAGGAAATGAGATTCCCCATACCTGTTGTAGGGGTTGTGCAGCAGGTAGTCGACAGAGCTACCACAGTTTCCTTTTGGCGAGTTTTTTGTTGTAGTAATTCAACAAAAAATAAATAAGATAAATAAGTAATACAATAACTAATATCATTAATATTATTAAATACATATATAAATGATAGTCGACTGTCATGCAACGTTCTGCAGCAGTTACAAGAGACAGCTTTTATATTGAAAAAATCACTTTTTTTTATATAGTCTACCTAATGTACAAACTTGAAACAACAAATCAGATAATATAATTTTATAAGCATGTGAAAACGACTAAAAAAAGGTGGAAAAAGTGACGTACACAAAACGCCGTAATCTTATGACCATAACTTCGACACGAAAGCTGGGTAAAACGACTTATTAATTATCACATAAAAAACAAATAACACGACATGTAATAACGACCAAACACGCGAACCCACTTGTGATGGTCACGTGTACCCCCGGTACTATCAGAGGACGATTGTGTTACAGGACACTCGATAACTGTTGCTGCCTCTTGGGAAAACATGAAAACTTCTAAACCAACTTGAGTATGATAATAACCTCCCTGAGTACAATGAATGAACTCCTTGTGTGCAATAACTAAACCTCTGTGTACAATGATTATCCCCTTGAGTACAATGACTAAACCCTTTGAGTACAATGACTTGACCACAGTGGCTTAACACTTCGAAAACAATCATCTATCCCTTTGAATCCGAAGTTACAGTACTCAGGGGTTAAGTCATCGTACTCAAGGAAATAACATACACGAATCCCCTCCCCCAGACTAGGAATTGTTTTGCCACTCAACACTTCCTAACTAGCGACGATACTGATAACTTTAACCAACCACATAATAATAATGTATAAATTCCTCTAAGATGATCCACATCTATATAATTACACAGCAAAAACACCAGATAGATCAAACTACTGAAAGGTCCACAGATTTATAGCTTCTGTATATTGATCAATGTAACTGACAGGGAAATTCTAACTAGGGTAACATGACTTACTTTAATGACAAGATGGACCATATGTTGTTGTTGTTGTTGATCTTGTTTATGTAGGTGTTTCTTTAATGGGGGGGGGGGTGAGGTTATAAATAGACTGTAGTATAAAGCCATGCACACACGTAGCATCAGGAATCTTAAGCTCTTTCAACAAGTGTTTGTCGGCAACTAAGACAAAACTGATCGAAAAATTGTCTTAGAGGGCGAGTCAGTCAGTCAGTTACCGATGTTGGCTATAAGGTTGGTGCCTTATAAGAGCCAGGTATTATGCTAGGATCTATTGCATTTATATATTCATTGCCGGCAACCCCATGAGTGTAGAATTATGAGAAGTAAAATCACAGTAAATCTATGTTGGGTGTTTAATGGGAAGCAACTCGAGGCTAACTATTACGACTTGAGCAATTACTGGCAGACGACAACAGAATATAGGTATAACAGCTGCAGGTTTTGTGTGTGTCATAGATAACGCATCAGATTGTCCCTCGTTGTAAAACAGGTAAGGACTCTTCAGTTTCACTTGGCCCTCTCCAAGGTTGCCATATGTACAAAACAGTGTTACGAGGCAGTTAAGTAATAAAAACTTCAGTGTTTCTTCAAGGTGACCAGCTGTTATCATTATGTTCACTAAATAAATTCGCTTCTTGATGGTGAGTGTGGACAGGTGAAACACTTGGTATCTGAGTTACACCTGGCACCAGTGTTTCATGTTTACATCCTCGGAGTGACTTGCTCTTATCTGTATTAGATGTATTTCAAGTGTCGTAAGAGTACTTGTTTACTTGCTTACCTTTGGATAGGTCCGTGACTTGTTATATAGTGCATAGGAATGTCTTATGAGCTGCTCTTTTGTATTGGTCGTGAAACTTCAAATTGCAGGTACATATTTTATTCATGTTTTCTCTCGGCTTCTAATAGTACTTCATCCACCGACCCTTTTGTTGTTCTCTCACATGAGCTTCTTCAGGTCCGTCTGAGGTCTTATTTTTTTTTTTATCGAGGTCAGTCAAAAGTCAAGGTAACCATGACGTGATCCTGGCCCGTGCTTGCTTGTTCTTTATCCCATTGCGCTTATGTTAACTTTATGAAGGTTACCCACGGAAGCTACCTATGGTGAGCTAGGTCATAGGTCATGGCCAATAGTCTAAAGATCATGTGGTTATCTGAAAGTTTTTGTTTGTTAGCCTTTATATCATATTCTATGTAAAGTATAAGTTAGAATGACAGAAACACAAAAGAAGTTAGCCAAAACTTCAAAGGAAATACTTGAAATTTACAGAATCCTTTGGTCATATAATTAGGGATGAGGGGATAATACCAAATATTAATGAGCAAAATTATAGGTAGAAGGGTTAGGGGAAAGCAGAGACTGGAATGGATGAATGAAATTAAAAACTGGGTCCCCAAAGTGAAACAAAACCTTGGAGGATTGGTAAAAACAACCCGAGAACGTTTAGAGTGGAGGACTGTGATCGCCTTCAGCTGAAAACTTTCCCTGAACGAATCATTGTAATCGTGTCTTATGGACCACATCTCATTGTTACTTATATAACCTAACCTAATTATCTATATTCTTCTAATATGTCTTCATCGGTAGTTAATCCGAGTGTGATTTGATTGTGCTATATGAAGGTGTAATGCCTGAGTATCCATTAGTCAATTGATTTTTATTGTGCACATGTCTGTATGAGTGTATTGATGTACCACAAGTGTCTGTATGAGTGTATTGATGTACCACAAGTGTCTGCATGAGTGTATTGATGTACCACAAGTGTCTGTATGAGTGTATTGATGTACCACAAGTGTCTGCATGAGTGTATTGATGTACCACAAGTGTCTGTGATGTATTGATGTACCACATGTGATGAGTGTATTGATGTACCACAAGTGTCTGCATGAGTGTATTGATACCACAAGGTCTGCATGAGTGTATTGATGTACACATGTGTCTGTATGAGTGATGATGTACCCAAGTGTCTGCATGAGTGATGATGTACCATGTCTGCAGAGGTATTGATGTACCACATGTGTCTGTATGAGTGTATTGATGTACCAAGTGTCTGCATGAGTGTATTGATGTACCACAAGTGTCTGCATGAGTGTATTGATGTACCATGTGTCTGTATGAGGTATTACAAGGTCTGCATGAGTGTATTGACATTTGAGCGTATCTACATAAGGTGTGAAAATAATGATGTCTCTACAACAGTGCAGGTATATGGAGGTGATGATGTAGCGAGGTGTTGTTATTAGCTAAACATGAGTGTGTCTGTTCAAATAGTTAACACAAAACAACTCTTAAGAAAACGAGCTTGAGAGCGCCACACACACACGTCATCCTGAGACCCTGAACACACCTGCCGCTAAGTGTCCGCCTCACTACCCACAGTACACAATGGTAGACCACCAGAAGAGTCATAAAACAGGGCAAACGAAGCATCCTGTTCCTTGACTAAACATATTGTAAGGAGACACAGAAACAACCAGATAAAATAACAGAAATGCGAGTATTTTCTTCTCGATTTAATTGTTAAGTCTGTGTTGGTTATGTGCTGTGTCTAGTATGTGTTATGAGGTGAACTCTCGCTAAGTTACCCCAGCAGAGATGTTGTTTGTATACAGACACCTACCCGACGGTGGCTATAACTATTCGTCTAAGTTCTGAACAATGTACCGACAGTTCCAGGATGTCTGGCGCAATATATATATAATGCGTGCGTGCTTATTTTTTGTTACGTGGATTAGCCCACCCTTGCTCAGGTCACCGACCCACATTGGGGCCTGGGGGACGAATTTTTTTTAACCAAACATATATACAGAAATTAAAGCAAATAAACAAATCAAGAGTGAGAAACGATATATATATATATATATATATATATATATATATATATATATATATATATATATATATATATATATATATATATATATATATATATATAGTCACAAAACAATGGTCTGCAATTTTGTAATGCAGAAATATGAGCAACCTGGGACTTGGTAAAAAATTTTGTGATGCCATATGGCAGCAGGGTCTACCATTAGACAACACATTATGCTTCCAATATCTTCCCAGGCGGTAGTACCTCCCTGTTTGGTAGCTGCCTGCTACCAATTGTGCGTGGGTGTGCGTATGTGCTTGTGTTTGTGTACTTCCTGTATGTGTGTGTGTGCGCGCTTGTGTGTGTGTGTGTGTGTGTGTGTGTGTGTGTGTGTGCTTATGTGTGTGTGTGTGTGTGTGCGCGCTTATATATGTGTGTTCTTATGTGCGTGCGTGCATGTGTTTTTGTTTTATGTGCAAACGATCATTCTCAAAATACTCTTTAAAAACAACTTCAAAAGTTAAATAACTCTACGTCGACTCATGTAACACACACACTGTAAAACTGGATGTAATTAGCATGTAAACACAAGGCACCAGGGAGGTCGGATCAAGAGGAACAAAGCGAGGATTTTGTAAGACCCGCCCAGGTGTTTCGATCCTCTTCTCGGAAAACTCAGATCCGGATACTCGAACATTCGTACCTTGATCCCCTGACGTAACTACAAACAAAGAGAATGGTATCAAATCAGTTTATAGTCCCAACGAAATTTTGACGCTATTTTGCCTCCATAGTTATTTCAAAGGTAATGTTAGTCATTCCTTGTATTCTAATTCCTCAACACAATAGGGAAATGTAACGTATGGATCTCTGAGAACCAGAACTCAGGACGGTGGTAAATGATGCAGACTGATATTGACGTATCATCGAGTATTGTGTCGTGGCGGGTCAGCTAGGGACCGTTTCAGGGTTGTGAAGTCACTGGCGTGGATTTTTATTCACCACTGACGTCACTGTATATGTGTAAAGTTGTGATGTCACTGGTGTTGACATTCTTCCACAAAACATTTACGATAATCCTAGTCTGTCAATCTGATGGTGGAGGAGTCTCTGTGATAGTCCTCGCGGAGAACCCAGAAAGGGTACCGTGACTTTGATGAGGTCACTATATACTGCTACTACTACTATTATTATTACTGATAACGGATAGTTAGGAAGTACAGCAGCCAAAGAAATTAAAAATATAGGTGGTGACATGAGGAGTGGGTCTTTAACCAATACCTCTCAGTACATGTCGTGGGTTTACAAGACAGCCACGAGTCACTGATAATTTTTACACTGATTGAGAAGTGGTTGGCTTTGTCCCCTTCTGTGTGAGGTGGACGAAGACTTCACGTGGTGTAGCAGTATGTCACGTGTGGTGGGTCAACATAAGTTGTGACCTTTGTGACCTTAGGTGGATTGATTCCATTAACCACTGCATTGTTCAACACTTTATTTATTTACATTTTATTTAAATCATATACAGTATATATATATATATATATATATATATATATATATATATATATATATATATATATATATATATATATATATATATATATATATATATATATATACACACACACATTTTTTTTTATACTGTATGTATACCAAAATGCAAATACAGAATTGAGTCTACCTTGCATATTCATTAAACGCTGATATCAGGAACTGCAGAATTATTTCAGGAATTCTTAATATGCTGTATTGAGATGCGAATGTTTTAAGGATGCACCGCCGTCTCCCATATTGTGCACGTTTTTGGAATTCCTACAACAGCCGGGGCATGCGGGGAATATCCACTGATCGGCTATGAATTGCTCCCGGCGAACCTGAATAATGAATACCTAGGCTTCATATTCCGCTTATTTTCTCCTAATAGCAATAGAAACCTAAGAACTCTGAGAACTAGCAACACAATGGCTTCATATTCGGTCATGTTAATATGCCAAGAGCTGGAAAATGAGGTCATGTCAGCGTCTCACGTACAATTAACTGTATTATTATTATTATTAGTAGTAGTAGCAGTAGTAGTCCAATTCTGAGTTCCATCATGTCAGTTACTGTTATCGGTCGAAACTTGACAGAACACACTATTCCTGCTATCTGTTAAGGAGCAGTAAAACACGATCCCTTCTGTTATCCTACCCGATGGTACTTGACAGAAGCTGACCTATTTCCGATAATTTCCCGATCGAAGTTTGGGGGTCCGCGAGCTCTCTCTATCCTCTGCCCTGCTGGAACATCGCTAAACACTCTATCAGGATCTCTTCTGCCTCCCCCTGTTGAGTCCTGGCAGGTCCTTACGTCGGCCACGAGGTGAAGACACTGCTTCTTGATCCCTCTAACATCCTTAAAGAAATTAGGATGACAGTGGGATACGAACGCTGAACTATCCTGCAACACGAACACTGGACTACCCTGCAACACGAACATTGTACTCTGCAATAAGAACACTGGATTAGCCCGTAATACGAACACTGGATTACCCTGCTATACGAACTCTGGACTATCCTGCAACACGAACACTGGACTACCCTGAAACACGAACATTTGGAATACCGTGCAATAAAAACACTGGACTAGCCCGCAATACGAACACTGGATTACCCTGCAAGACGAACATTGGACTACCATGCAATACGAACACTGGACTATCCTGCAATACAAACACTGGACTACCCTGCAACACGAACATTGTACTCTGCAATAAGAACACTGGACTAGCCGCAATACGAACACTGGATTACCCTGCAATACGAACACTGGGCTACCCTGAAATACGAACACTGGATTACCCTGCAACACGAACATTGGACTACTCTGCAATATGAACACTGGACTACCCTGCAATACGAACACTACCCTGCAACACGAACACTAGACTAGCCCGCAATGCGAACACTGGACTACCCTGAAATACGAACACTGGACTACCCTGCAACACGAACACTGAACTACAGTGCAATACGAACACTACCCTGCAACACGAACACTAGACTAACCTGCAATACGAACACTGGACTACCCTGCAATACGAACACTGGACTACCCTGAATTAAGAACAGTGGACTGCCCCGGGACACGAACAATGTATACAGTACACCTAAATAGGCCATTAATATAAAGCCTAGGTTAAAATCTCGACTTTTACAACACCTTAAGGATAGTGATCTTTGCAAGTCATTTCCCAACTCGACACAACATTGGTAGTCATGGAAACTGAACTTTACCCTTTGATTTCAGATTCAGATTTGCCCACGTGACAAACCGAGTCCATCCCTTGTCGCGTTTATTTGCAACCATTCTCTCTTATTTTTGGTGTGTGTGTGTGTGTGTGTGTGTGTGTGTGTGTGTGTGTGTGTGTGTGTGACAAACAGACATACAGGCAGAGACATACTTGCAAATTTAATCCCCTTTCAATGTAACAGAAACATCCCGACAGCACCATTGGAAAAAAATTATTTTGCGCTATTGACAATTGACTTAACCATGCAGTAATAAAATTTTTATCTGCATGGTCATATACACGTAATCCCGCCGACCACACCCGACCAATAATACCCTACCAGGATTTTAGCGAACGTAGTTGTCATGGATGGAAGACTGTCAGTTCGATAATTAAGTACTGACAGCTGTGAACAAAAGTGAATATGTGAAAATAAATGGCAGTGATACAGTGAGTCATGCAATAAAAGTGATATAATAACTGATACAGTGCCAATCATACAATAATAGTGATATATATATATAACAAGTGTTACAGTGACAGTAATGTAATAAAAGTGATAGTGATATAATACAACAGAGCAGTGATACAGTGAAATTTTGATAAAATAACTGATAGTGACTTTACCACAATAAATCAGTGATACAGTGACAGTGATGCAGTGATTGATTCAACAGAACACTGATAAGGTAATTGTGATACGCTAGAACAGTAATACAGTAACAGTGATACAGTGACGCTACGAAAGAATACAACAGTGATACAAAGATGGCATGAACTTATACAACAGTGATACAGTGACTTATGTAATAATACAACAGTGATGCAGTGACGCTATGAAATAATACAACAGGTATTCAGTAGCGCTACGAGATAATACAACAGTGATACAATGGCGCTACAAAATAATACAACGGTGATACAGTGACGCTACAAAATAATACAAAAGTGATTCATATCGGAATAATTGTATCTTTTTGCCTCTTATTGTCAACATCACCTCACTGAGTACGATCCTAACTCCACTGAGTACGATAAATTACTCTACTAACATAGTTTAACCCTTTGAGTACGATACAATAACCCCTTATGTAATTACTTGATCCCTCGAGTACATGTTGCCTTAACCCTCTGAATACGATAACCAATTCCCTGAGTACGATAACATAATCCACTGAGTACTGGATATGATGAGAAGACGAGAATGAAAGTGAAGGATGAGGAGGGAGGAGAGTGAGAAAATGAGGGGTGAAGAATGGGGAAGGTTAGAAAGTGAGGGATTAGGGAGAATGAGGGATAAGGGGGTGAAGGACTATGAGGGGGTGAGGGACTATGAGGGGGGAGGGACTATGAGGGAGGAGGGGGTATACCAGTGTTGTGGGAGCCTGGCCAACTGCTGGTAGTGGGATGTTACTGTCGCCCCTCCACTCCAACTCAGTCTCATTGCCTTTAACGAGAGGATAAACAAAACGCTTTATTATTTTGACCCCAGGAAGCGTCATTAACTGCTTCCCTCTGCATTCGTGGGCTATTTCTGAAGCTGCCCAGTGTTTGTCCAGTGGAGTAGTAATGTAATAGAATATACTGAATGAGACCTTAGAACAATAGCCTTTTCTTGTGTCCTAATAATAGTTCTTTTATTCTATTTTTTTTCTTTAATAAGGGGGAGGGGAGGGGGGAGAGGAAGGGGAGAGGAAGGGGAGAGGAAGGGAAGGGAAGGGAGGAGGGTTTAGAATGAATACTCTTTTGTTTCTTTAGATTAAATTGACCGACTGTGTTTAATTTCGTTGGTGGGACTTAAATAAACGGGTTTTACTCTTAACTTACTGAATATATCTATATATATATTTTTTTTTTGCATTGTACACTCTAATATATCATCGTTTACTGACTATGAACTGTATTTATTTTATTTTACTGATCATTAATTATACGTTTTCTCTCTCTACTAGAAATGCAATTTTATCTTTATTTACTGAACAGCGGAGATATGTTTGACACTTGTTGCTTTCATTACAGTCAACTACCTTATCCAAAATATGTTATGCTATTTTTCCCTTATCTGTTCAATTTAGTGGTGTGTGTGTGTGTGTGCGTGTGTGTGTGTGTGTGTGTGTGTGTGTGTGTGTGCGTGTGTGTTGTACCTGCAAGGCAAAATAATGACGGAATAATGGTCGTATTGATTTTCAACTGCCATAGTGTGACAGATCTTTGAGTACGAAGATTATAATCCCTCGAGGACAATGATCCCTCCTCTTGAGTACCATGATATAGAACTCTGGAGTTGAGTCATCGTACTCAAGGGATCATGAGAGAGAGAGAGAGAGAGAGAGAGAGAGAGAGAGAGAGATTTGCCATTTTTCGACTGGTTGTATCTGAATAAAAAGAAGAAAAAATTATATAAGTTCATGTTTTCTTCACCACGATTATACCGATGCGAAAACACAACACAGAAACAATGACACCAAACATGTGGTACTGTGGGAAGATTTCACTAACTGATAAACCTCTTCACTGTTTCCACACACCACACGATGATGCGCGTTTGAGAGAGAGAGAGAGAGAGAGAGAGAGAGAGACTTACGACCCATTTCCACTCTCTACCTTCGACTGTAAGACAATGCCTATGGTTTAATGGAGGACAAGGCGTCTCCCGGTGTTTATGAAGAGCCGCGGGTAATACATCAGGTGTGATAGAGGGTGGCGGGGGACAACCTGCCACACCATGATTTAAAACTCAGGAGTCTCTCGGTACCGCCCCTCACCTCCTCGATAGTGACCACCAGGTGTCGCCCTCAATGGTCTAGAATTAATAGCTAAACACATTTAGACCCTTTGCTTATAATCCGGTATTGAGATTTTTTTTGGGTGTGTTATGGGATATTAAATACACGGTGTTCGTTGACCACCGAAGGGTCAAGACGTACCTGGCGCTCCTCTCGGAGCAGCCAGGTCAACTGTTAAGTTGGCCCATACCAACTCCCTCCCCTGAACCCTCCTCCCCACCGGAATATCAACAAGTTCTCGCCAGAATTTACTATTTCATTTAGGAAAGGAATGGAACCAGTGTTAAACAGAGGTGAACAGTGCTTAAGTCAGTGAGAACAACTCAACAGTAACAGTCGTACCCAAGTTAACCTTCACACAGTGAGGTCCCAGGTACCCAGTGATAACGGCCCGTGAGACCCAACAACCAGCGATGTGTTAATCCGTCTACGATAGGAAGGCCTGGGACCACACCTCACTAATATAACACCATCTGTGAGGGAATTACTACACCACGTGAGGCCCCGCATAACACCATCTGTGAGGGAATTACTACACCACGTGAGGCCCCTCATAACACCATCTGTCAGGGAATTACTACACCACGTGAGGCCCCGCATAACACCATCTGTGAGGGAATTACTACACCACGTGAGGCCCCTCATAACACCATCTGTGAGGGACTTACTACACCACGGGAGGCTCCTCATAACACCATCTGTGAGGGAACTACTACACGTGAGGTCCCTCCTAACACCATCTGGGAGGGAGTTACTACACTACGTGTTTGCTGTTCAACAAATACAATAATCTGTATGTTCACTGTATGTTCCTTTACCTTTCTCTAATGAAGGCTTTTGTTAAACCACTAATGTATGTAATAAGTCATTTATGTCCAATGTATATTTTCAGCCTTCGGGCTGCAGAACTTTTTCAATAAACCGTCAATTATTATTATTATTATTATTATTATTATTATTATTATTATTATGGTAAATACCAGCAGCTTCTTGGGAGGTGGGAGGGGGGGGGGGTGGATAAGCCATATGATTTAAAGGTCTCATATATAATCCTGGTCGGTGTCATATTTTATTGTTCTTTAGGCGTATATAAAATGTGTTATGGTGATTCAGACACACTGCTCCAGGTAACGCCCCCTCCGTCCCACCATTACTGAGGACCTCCTGTACTAACGTGTAGGGGTCATCGTTTGATTTACAGCCGACGATTATAACGCCACAATAAGAAAATTTGATGCAATTTTCTTTTCCTAATAAATTTCTGCGCCTGAAAACTCACTTGGCACTGAAGTATGGGAGGCCTCCATACATCATACGACATAAACGTCTCGTACATAACATTGGAAAGAATGATTAAGTAATGACGTAAATTTGTTGAGGAAATGTGCTGTATTAACCGAGACACATTATCTCAGTATGGTTTCCCTGTTTTTCGACGATGGCCCCAAGATGTGTATAGGATCCATCGATGGACTTCACTTCAAGGAGTTAGGTATAATTCATCGTACTAAAGAAGTATTAGAGTATTATTTATCGATCTAAAAGTGTTTAAGATGTATGTTATGGTCATGAGAGGTTCCAGGTATGGGGGAAGTAATAGTGGATAAATACCATGCAGGACGCCATGACCGGATGTAGGGACAAAGCTAATGATACAACAAGAGTGATGGATGGAGTCGTTTGATCCAGTGTGATGGCAGAAACAGTCGACTTGTTTGTGACAATGTTCGTCAACTCTTTCCTGGGGGATAATTGTGGGTGGATGTATCTGTGAAGTTACACGTGTTGGTTAAATAGTTCCTGGTCTTTTGGGGCTATCCCTGCCTTGGCCTTGCCGCTGTCATATTCACTGACTTCTCGATAATCAAACACCTTTTCTCCCCACCTTCCTCCTTTTCTTTCCTCTTCTAATTTTAAATGTCAACACTCCACACTCTTGCACTCTCAGGCACAACCGAATCAACAGAAGACACAGCCAACATAACAACTCTTCCAGCCATAGAAAGTTTCTGTACAGGACCTGATTATCCTCTTCTATATTGTCCACGTGTCCAACATGTCTACTTTTATTATCAGTAAAATGACCTTCTTCCACAGCATGTACAATCCAGTTGCGGACAAAACTCCTTGCACACTTGGCAGTATCTGGTATTTCAGTACTGGACTTGAGGATTATTAGGTGAAAGGGATTGGAATTTTAAGTATTTTCTCAGATTTGTCCTTGCATTAAGGCTATATTTTTTCATTTTGTGATTCTGACATAATAAGTGATGAAAAGCAGCGTTATTAAATATAAACTAATCATATATGTGACCCAGAATTAGATGCCAGATATTGCCAAGTGGTCAGGGAATTTTGTTCATTGAGTTCAGCGCACTTCCACACCAATTCATACTAACAGTCTCCATTGTACATCCTTGTCTAGTATGTGTTCACTTCTTCTAGTTACTAATACTAGTCCAAACACTTACACTTTAGAGTTACACATCTTATACAGTACATCTGGCAATATTCCTAACACCTGTTACTGAAGATGACACGTGTGGTAATATTCATAAAATCTGTTCCTTATGGCAACACGTGCAGTAATGGTCTAAATGCATGTTGCTTCGGGTGACACGGAGTAATATTTCCACTATCTGTTCATTAACGTGACAAGAAGCAATATTCCCAACACCTGTTGCTCAGAGTGATGCGTCTAAGAATGTTTACAAACATCTTGGAAGGACACATAATATATCCGAGTAATTACCAGGAAAGACTTGTAATATGGGAGACTACTATCCTGCTACAGCTATTGGTGAGGTAGATTACTATCCATCGACAAGTACCAGGGAGGGAAGCTACTATCCAGATAAAATAACCAGTAAGACTCTACTATTCACCTAAACGTATCAGTGAGAGAACCGCCAATTCCAGGAAGAGTGCCACTGCTGGCAAAAGACGGGCGGACGTTCTTCAGACACTTAAAAAATGTAACAAGGGAACGCCAGGCATTTTTAGTTATTCGCTACGGCGCTGTTTTTATGGTAAGAGCCTCATTCACATGCAGCTTTTCAGTCTAGTACTCGTTAAACATTTTATAGTCACTTTGATCTCGTTTTCAGAGGTCGGTGAGATAAAAAGGGGCAATCTACTTTATCGTCACCTTTCTCTTAAGATGTAGATTAAAAAGGGGAGTTCCCTGCAGGAGGTGGGCCCCGGAGACCCCATCTTCTTTACGCCAATATTTTTCGACCCAGAACCGCAGGTAAAAAGGAAAGGCATGATCGCGTTTATGCGCTTAGAGGATTCACTTTAACCTTGACGCTTTAAAAAATAAAATTGCCATCTCTCGCTGAATTAAGAGAATAACGTATGAAATAACTATATATGGTAATATTGCTCACTAAAATGAAGACTGAGAATGTGAAGAATTACGTAAATGAGACTCGTTTTATATTTAGCCTATTTATAAATGTGTGATCAGTCGCAAAACCTAATAATAATAATAATAATAATAATAATAATAATAATAATAATAATAATAATAATAATAATAATAATAATAATTGGATCGTATAGAGAAAAAAATAAGCAATTGAAAAACAAAAACACTAATACAAGCAGGAAAAGTCACTGGTACATAAAGATCTAATGAATATATTTTCATGAATTAATTGCCAAAGTTCACGAATACTTTCAGACAAAATTATCAACTGATTTTATCCCTCCCGGTAAACTACGACAAACAGACAGACAGACAAAAGTTTATTTACTCAAGAAATTTTCATTGCAAATTTTCAATCATATAAACGAAAATATAAATTAAAATATACACTGAGAACGTTTAGGTATGTGGCGATGGTGTGTGTGTGTGTGTGTGTGTGTGTGTGTGTGGCGATGGTGTGTGTGTTTACTGTAAAGGGTGTGGGAGTGTTGACACTTGCCGACCAGCAGGTGTATTGGTGTAGCAGGGGTGTGTAGCCGTGACGGGTCTAGGGAGGTGCAGGGGGGTTAAGGAGAGAGAGAGACAGAGAGAGAAAGAGAGAGAGAAGGAAAGACGAAGGGAGGAAAGGGAGGGGAGGAGGAAAAGAGGAGGAAAGGAGGAAGAAGGGAAGGAAGGGAGGAAGAATGGGAGGAAGGCAAGAAAGACAGGAAGGAAGGAGGAAAGAGGGGAGGGTTGTAAGAGTAGAGTAAATATAAAGAGGTAGAGAGAGAGAGGATGTAAAGAGCAAAGGAAAGCATAAAGGACAGAGGAATGGATGAAAGGAAGGTGGGAGGGGGGTGAAGGAGGTAGTGAGGGGTGAAGGAGGGAAGGGATGAAGGAGGGAGGTGATAAAGGAGGGAGGAATGGAAGGAGGGACGGGGGTGAAGGAACTACAGGAATTTATGGAAGGAGTAGATGAAGGGAAAGGAGGCATCAACAGGAAGGTGGAACGGAGGCAGCACTGGAGAAGTAGAGTGGAGATAATTAAGTTACCCTGAGGGACCAATAAAAGGTAGTGTGAGAGATATGAAATGGGAAAAAAAAGTGATGACCGAGTGACCATGAGAATAAACTTAACCTGGGATGATGTATAATAAAATGTGTGACGTAGGTTTTGTGGTAGAAGGACCGGGTGATAATAAGGACGGAGTAAAGAACGAGCGAGAAAAATTACTCTGAAAATATACTCGTGTCTGTACACTAAAGAAAATTGTACTTAGATCATTCAAAATACTGTTCACGCTATAACACTGAACTTTAGTGAACATCCTTGGTATGAACGGCAGATATACACGTGATGTCCCTAACTGTGTGCACCAGCAAGTATGTCTGTTAAGAAAAAAAATCACGTTTTGACCATTTACTCTCATATGTGATGGCGTAAATATTCAAGAACCAATTTCGTATCAGGTATCAACTATATACTAAATTTGGTTATAAATTAATCCTGGAATAAATCCCAAAGTTCAGGTAACATGAAGAAGGAAAAATTAAAACAAAAGGGTTGACAAAACTCAGACAGCTAAGAACACGACCTGGGCAAGATCGCTAACCTTATCCTTCAAGTGACGGTGTTACGTTAGCCATGGTTCTGTAGTGAAAGCAGCACACTATGAGGTTGAGAACAGTCACATCTCCCCCTCCGACCCTACATGGCAGTCTATCTAACCACCTTGACTTATCATATGAAAGTCCACCTGTTTCCTACCCCCGACACCAACCTACACGACATCCAAAATTAAATTCCACCTGACCACTCACATGACAGTCCCTTGGCAGACCACCAAACGGTCCAACTTAACTCTGACACCCATCTGACATTCTCTCTGCCCCCTTCCCTCCTCTTCCCTCCCCCAACTCACCTCCACACCAGAGTCGGGATGGGATGAAAGATCCACTTCTCCCCTAGATAACGTTAAGGTGTTTAATCATCAGGTAAAATATGGTGGGTTGCTAATCTTCAAGTGATTCATTTAACCTTTTAGACTTATTTGCATACCAACATGATAAACTGGAAATAATCTCATCTCTTGTCTAAACTTAATACTGAAATCCTATTATGTCACGTCAAACATCAAGTCATCCATACAACCCTAATAGGTAAAGGTCTCCAGGTGAAACACTAATTAACTAAAGAAACCTTAATGGAGTAACCGGACATGTGGGGTTACCGTCATCCCAGCATCTGATTTCAGTAGAAAAAAAAACAAAAACACACACAACAGACACAAGACTCGAGACACGGTCCTTCCCATGACTCACTCGACAGCAGGTGCGGGCAAAAAGGTGGAACATTGCTAGACTCTGGACTTAATGATAGAGATTTAATCGTCAAGATGAGAATAATAAGAAAAGAGAGTGTATTTACCATTGTTTTTTTTTTTCTGCATTCGCCTTGTGTTGTGATATTGCAAGGTGTGGTGACGCTGTGTGTGTGCTGATGATGATAATGAAGCTTTTGTTAGGCAGAGTTTTTGTTCTGTAATCTGGAGGTGAAAAACTGGAGGTATTGTTAGGATTCATAAGGTTGGAATAGTGTGTGTGTGTGTGTGTGTGTGTGACATAACCGTCACTATGTCTGCAACCAATAATTTACCTTGGTGTTTGTTCAGTCTTGGATTAATACATACTTATTATTCCCTACATCCAAACTTGAGTATACTTGAATAATTAGCATATGAAAACTACAAATTTCCTTCTACTATAAGATATATCCACCTTTTATTTAGCTAATATAACCTTCACATAATACAAATTTGTCATCAATTTCAACACAAGCCTCACTTAATTTATCTCATACCACTTTATCAACCAACTTCTATTGTGATCTGGTGACTCACTTAACTCAAACTAGTGTCTTTACTTAATAGTTATATACAATCTGTTCCTTCATTTTTATGTCTTCCTCCTCGTCGTTCCTTCTATCACAAAACAAATTCCTTGTTGAACGTGTCCTGTTAAACGAGACACTGAACGAGACTCTTGGTCCATTGCTCAGCTTTATCTCTGGCTCTGTGACCTTTGCCTTTCATCCTCAAACAACACCATTTCACAGATAGCGCATATCAGCGACTGTCCCTCCAGCAACCCTGGGACAAGAAGACCACCTGTTACTGGGCTCTAGTGCCGTTAAACACACCAAACAATATACATTGCAATAAATAAACAGAAAGGGAGATCATAAAAGCCATCATTATTGTAAGACTCATGTAACTCGGTTGCTGATACTGAATGGCTGGCATTATCTCAAGAAAAAAAAATCCCGTTTCAGCATTGCCTTATTACCGTTGTATGTTGCCCAAGGGAAGACACAGAATGTGGTAGCCTTACACACTAACTATTTACACAAAGCCGAGAGAACTAACAAACAGCGAGGGGCAAGTCCTTGAGGTCCCCTCCCAGCGTGACCAGGAAGTGACCCTTAACAAACCGAGCGATATTTCCATGACCTACGAGAGGCTGTCTGGAGGCACAACGGCACAGATTATTCAGTCTGGAAGAACACTGTAAACGCCAAGTCACTATTTCATTGAGTTGAGGAAAAAGTCTACTGGCCATCAGCTGTACCGTCACTTGTTGTGTGTCAGCAGCAGGTGAACTGAACGCAGAGTGTCAGGGAAGTAAGTGTCGACGGTAACTGCAAAGTGTGATTCTTCATTCATTATCTTATTTCCTCTCCTCGCCCCAGTACATCAGATGGCACAATATCTTCACATCAATGGTTAATTACTACCATGATGCCCTGATGTCGCCGCGTTATTACGGGATCTTTAACTAACAAACAAAGCCAAACATAGCAAGCTCAGCCAAGGAACTCTTATGATTCATATGTGTGGACTGACCAAGATCTCAAACATATGCTAATGGTACACTAAAAACAAATGAATGAATGAAAGACAGTATCCCAGAGGAGGCTAATCTCCCTCGTACTCCTTTTATCTCTAACCTTGTGATAAGAAGGCCGGTGATCTTCATATCCGAACCTGATCTTTACATCCCAATGACCAATTTTCAATGCCAGACATGAAAAATCAAGCCCTCGTGGTACGTCTTTTGTGCGTGTGTGCGTGCGTGCGTAATTATCTCTGTCGCTATTTCTGTTATCTCCGTATTCATCCCTGAAGTCATTTATATATAGATACATCCGTAATAATATATGAGGTCACATCTGTAGTCATACATACAGTCATCTCTATCACCTTTGTAACCATACGACCTTGTTAATGTAACAATATCGGAAACTTATTATTGTTCTTGTGGTTAAAGGTATTTTAGGTTAGGTTAGGTATTCCAGAAGTCGTTAATGGTTCGATATCGTAAGGTATCGTCTGCCATACAAAGTGTTGACTCCGTAACAGACCGTAATAATCAACGCCAGAATTTTGCCCCTTATTACGTTTCGATTTCATCACGTGTTTTAGACAAGACACCTCTCTCTTTGATTTCTTTCGTGTGGAGATGTTAATAATCTTTTTCTATTCATCAATTTACGTTTCTCTTCTGGTATGTTTTTCTCCCTACATATATCATTGTTCCTTCCACCTCAATCTTGTATCTATAACCTAATCCACCAGTGCGCTCAACCATACACCGAGCCTTGTGTGCAGTGGTGCTGTCTTTCCGGGATTTCCATGTGTATTCGCCTCTCTGCTCCCCCCCTTACGTATCAAGCCATGAGCTCACTCGTGCGTTCCGCTTTCCGTACAACCATACACTCACGGGTGCGTTCACCTTTGCGTTTAGTTTAGGGAGGTTTCTATCGCGTGTTTTACGAATGTGTGTGTGTGTGTGTGTGTGTGTGTGTGTGTGTGTGTATTTTAATGGTATGATTTGCTGTGTTCCTTATTCGGTTTTAACTTGCAAGTCATTCTGAGCATACCACCGTGCGTGCGTTCAATGGTGTGTTGACCCGAGGAAGTTGCTGCAACACACGAGCAACCTGAATCTGCGCTGGTGCTCTCATCTCGGCTAACGGGCCCACGCCTAATCAGCTATCTACCTGAACCCACCTGCTGCACCAATCCCGGGCTACGTTATCCCCCGCCTTACACTCCCAGGTGGGGCTCGGCCAGCTGGTTACTGTGCTGAGTAATAACCTCATGATGAAGAAGCCAAGTCTCTCTCAGGCTTCTACCAGATGGTGCACTGCATAACTGGACCGGCTGCCACCCCTCGCAGCGGTAGGTGCCGTAGGGCGGAGTGCGCACTCCCATTCTATTTCTTATTTCCACCTGGTGAAAGGACGCTTTATTTTCATACTTCATCACCTTTAATTACATTATAAGTCGACCGATAGTCAACAACACTCTTATTTAAACCCAGGAAAATATATGAAAGTAAACAACTGAATATTTTCAATCCACGAAAAATTCGATAAATCAACACATGAACAGCAAATCTTGGAGGAGGAAGGAATAGAATTGCAAAGGATATTTGTTTTATATATGGTCTCTCTCTTTCTCTTGCGGCAACTCAAATGAGAGACGAAACACTCAGTCGAGGTGACAAGCAACCAAGAGTGCAGACTAGCGAGGTAAAGTTGTTGACAGATGAGAAAAGCTTGATCAACACACGTCATCTTTTTCATCTTTCTGTTCATCACCCCCGGAATTCACTAACTCCCTACCACCACCTCCTCCCCTGACCAGCAGAGCAACACCTCAGGGTAGAAGAACCTTATTGTACATGCAGGGTGGGCAGCTGTCACTCTAGTCTGTTTGACTTTGTCCACAGTTAAGTTCGTGTTGAAATGCAATTGACTTAATAGAAAAACGAGTGTGCGCTCAGGGCTAAAACCTACAGGCCCACACACGAACTATCATGCAGTCCTGTGCCTTATGTAGATTCAGAAACGAAAAGAAAGAAGCGGAGGGAGAGAAGGAGAGAGACAGCTCGCGATATTTCAAGGCGATTATACTTTCATTGTCTTTCAATGATCGAATCTACAGTATGGCGAGCAGGAGGAAGTGACCCTTGAACCTTCCTTTGTTAGGACACGACCCGGGACAGACAGCGGTAGGGGGTGGTTGGTGAGGATAACGAATCAGACTCCAAGATGTAGCAATAAATAAACCTAATTCAACTGAATAATATAAAATTATATAACTATATAACAAATAGGGGAAATTAGTCCCTACCACAAAAGAGAGCGATGCTGCAAGTAGAAAGTGGATGACCATTCTCCTAGCCAGTTAATGAGGTGGCAGGTGTTGTCACTGCAAGGGGAGGTGTCAGGTGCTGTCACTGCAAGGGGGGGTGCCAGGTGCTGCCACTGCAAGGGGGGTGTGAGGCCCTGTCATTGCAAGGGGAGGTCAGGTGCTGTTATTGTAGTGGGTGGGAAGGTGTCAGGTGATCTTTATTGCCCAGGATAGTCACGTCTCGCCACTAGTAACGGAGGAATATTTAACATACATTATCACTGAGAAATATAACCAAAACAGTGTGTAATATCCTAACCCTTGTACCTCAGCTCTACCATATAACTTGTACTGGCACCTAACTCTCCTTACATGACTCAGACGGCAATCTTGTACGGAAGGAAACTACTGTTGTGTACGGTAACAACCTGCTCTGTCAGTCAGACGCTAAAAATTGGCATTAACGTTGGAGGCAAAAGGTACGTGTGCATAATTTGTGAAGCAAGAGGAGGAAAGGTCATACAGTCGTTTAGTTTCGTGTTTTTTTATGTATAGTAATGTATGTGTCGGTGTACGTGTATGTATCTAAGTGTATCCATATATTTTTGTGTTTGTAAACGTTGTATGTATGTATGTATGTATGTATGTATGTATGTATGTATGTATGTATGTATGTATGTATGTATGTATGTATGTATGAATGTATGTATGTATGTGTTTCACCAGGTTAGTTCCATATAACATTATAATCATTATTCTGAATATAAAATAATTTCTAACCCAGTAGTTAATATCTACTGCCACGGTGCTAACTCAGGTAACAATTAGACTACAAAAGTCAGAAGACAACTCAGAAAGTTGACAGTTTCCTCGGTGCCGCTTGGCAAGGTGATCCTCATCCCCGACACCCTATAAAACCCAGTTCTCCCTTTTTCTAATACTGCCTCTGAGCGTGTGTTCACATTTCCATGATCAGTCTTATCTGACATCCTTCACGCTGACTGTTCCATCCCTATAAGGAATGGGGGGAGGATGGAGGACACGGCAGGATACAGGTGGTAAGTAGCGAGGGATAGATGCGGCAGGGTACAAGAGGGAGGGAGGGAGGGACACGGGCGGGTACAGGAGTGAGGGACATGGGCGGGTACAGGAGTGAGGGACATGGGCGGGTACAGGAGTGAGGGACATGGGCGGGTACAGGAGTGAGGGACGCGGGCAGGTACAGGAGTGAGGGAGTGAGGGACGCGGGCGGGTACAGGATTGAGGGACATGGGCGGGTACAGGAGTGAGGGACGCGGGCAGGTACAGGAGTGAGGTAAAGGTGGATGAGTGGCAGTGACCTGGTGTCTACATCCTGTGCTGGGGACTTTCCCAAGGTACGGTGGCGGTAGACTATCACTCCCTACTGTTGATAATGTTTACCTCAGCCTTGACAACACCAGGTGAGGATCAATATCGTCACGGTGGCTCATGTCTTCCACTCAGTTCATGTTGATTTCGTCTTCAATAATTGTATATAGAGAACATTCCCTGGGGTGTTTGGGGGAGGTGAGGGCTTTCAGTGCCCCCTCCCTCCAACATCCACCCAGGGAAGAAGGACCAGATTCTCCCGCCGCCCATAGATCATATCGCTCGTCGGGCAAAAACGAGCAATTTACAATTACCGTGTTCTTTCCTGGCGAACCAGCAATATACACCTCAATCTAGGAAACCATTAGGCCCATTACCTGGTGCTAATGATCGCCAGGTACCACCCTCGGGGCAGCCTCTGGTAAACAAGCGGAAATTGGCGGCAACCTTCGGCCGAAGGTATGGCTTCACTAACTGATTCTCTCCCCATGAAAGGAAAAGAAAAAAAAAACATTTCTCCTCGACTCTAATTTGATCAAATTTTCTCCCAGCGGATGAATGGTTATGTATTGTATTATAATGTGTGTTTGAGGCGTTTATAAATGTTTAAACACGTTGTATGTCATCAACTTTATTACGTTGTATGTCATTGAGTTTATTACATAACTGGACTTGTTATAAGGACCTCAGCAATTTGAGGGTCTTTTAGCGAGGTTTTCCTTAAATGTATGAAAGCTGCGGCGCCATATTTTATTTTGCTGACGATCTCTTCTCCAATCTTCGTTTTTAGCTACACACACACACGTACGTACGTACGTACACGTGTGTGTGTGTGTGTGTGTGTGTGTGTGTGTGTGTCCTTTGATGAACTGGCGCTTTAGACCCATGACAAACACAACTGAGAAATGGTGAATTATTGTGGTCTATTATTCTCCATTATACCACAAAAACAGGAATTCTTCCCAAAATTTCGTGAAGATTCCCAATTTCTATTATACTAAACGAGAAAACCTTGACTCTGCGCTGTAGTGATTGTTATTTATAATTAAGTAATCGTTTTACGTTATCAATACATAATACATACAAAATATAGATTATATCAACATCCATACATAAATGCATGCAAACATTTCCAGACACACTATCAAGCCTTATAATGTTGAATTTGATAAAGTGAAAACGATACCAAAACACGTGGGCATTCAATACACATGCCAACACACATGACTGCGCACACACTCGAGAACAGATACACACATGACTACACGCACACAAAAGAGTAGGTACACACACGGCTTCACGCACACATGAAAACAGGTACACACGACCTTAATCGCACTCACGCACAGACGAAAGCACACACTCATCCTACTCAATACTCTAAGCGTACTTTGGAAAATACCAAACCAGATCTTGCTAACATCCATTATGGTGAATGAAGATAACACTAAACATTACGTCGCTTTGTTTATAGTTTACACCAAATGTATAAAGAGATTGGCGACCGATATCACGTTGTCATCATAACCAAGACTCATTATATAAAGGTATATGATTACCTGACCACACTATTACCCTCCAGGAAGTGTACTAGCTGGGGGTGTTGCCCATCATTACTTCCTCTCATCCAAACCTTCCTCTCAAGCCGTCCTCATTGGAGCAAATATCAGAATGATTTATCAGGTTAGGATGATAACAGTTAAGGAGTACTGCAAGATATTCTACTGCGACTAATAATATTTTTAACATGGATTATAGATATGCACAAATTTACCACGTAATTTAACGATGGTGTTACTATGGTTTTTGTCTCCACTGCTGTTCCAAAAACTTATTAAGCTTGGAGAGGTGATCAAGGTCGTAAACATATTCCAAACATCACGACTGTAACGCTGTGTTTGTCTAGTCAATAAACAAATCAAAAGATTCACCCATACTGACCACAAGTTATTAAAAATCCAAATAACTTCAACACTTGAATGTTCTAATTCTGTTAACTATATAACATCTAGAATATGGCTCAAGTATTGTTCAACATCTATCATGTTAATATATCCGGTTTACAAATGACTCACTAGCCATACAGGTGAATAATTGGGTCGTAGGTCAAGCTCTTTTTTTATGGTACTGTACTCTAAGCTCAGAAAAAATCTAATAAAATAATAAAAATCGAAGATAAATGTATATGTAGAATTATTTTAGGGAATGGTACAGACTGGGCATGGTACTGGGTGATATACTAGCATTACAAATCTGTGGGTCCGACCCTACATGGTGTACGCTGAGGATGTTCACTGTACATCCATTCTTCTTGTTATGGTTCATTCAACTTCATTGTGGCACAGATGTTCCCTCCTATCGGTTCTTCATCAGTGTTGGCTTCTACTGATGGCCTCGTGGTGAAAATGGCTCCTAAGATTCTGAAGATCACGACCCGGGAAGTTTAACCATATATATTGATCATGAGACGAGTGTTTCTGCCATTCATCACAGATATAGCAATTATGGTAGTGATTCCTGCCAGCCTGACAGGATACGGAGGTGCTGAAAAGTTAAACAGATACAGTAGTTGTTGTGTCTGGGTGATGCAGTGAGTGTGTAGGGCGTCTGGTCCTTGCGAGGTTCGTGACCGGCTGGTGTCTGGAGGGAACACGGGGGATCCACGACTGAACTCTGCACGTGATGACTCGCAGCCGGCCAAGATTTACACGAGGCGTCGCGAGGGCCGCTGTTGTTGCTATCTGTCGCCGCTTCTGTTCTCCCTGGGAGTCGATGATGTCCGGTGACGTTGGGGCCCTTTGAAATCCTTAATCTTGTTGTAGGGATGTAAGGATGATTTCTATTTGTATTTGAAGCGTTTTTCTTAATGTTTACCGAGAGTTACGTGTTCTCACATCTCTTCTATAATTATGTTGGTGTGTTGTGTCTCGTAAAAAAAATCTCTTTATCTTATCTCTTAATATACGAGATAGTCATCTACTTAACATTACTCCTAACTGAGCCTGATGTTCAAGACAGTAAGTGTAAAATTACG
The DNA here is from genome assembly GCF_018991925.1 of Homarus americanus. Lineage (NCBI taxonomy): Eukaryota > Metazoa > Arthropoda > Malacostraca > Decapoda > Nephropidae > Homarus > Homarus americanus. The sequence goes on from NW_024730668.1 coordinate 2,636,499, forward strand.
GTTTACGAGAAAGATTTTCACATTAGCTAGTCTTACGTTACTTCATAAACGTTATATGATTTCAAATTCAATTTACACCGAGGAGTCTTGGATAAGAGTAAACAAATTGTTATGGTGTGTAACGCCCTTAATGGAGGCGCCGTTACTGATGATCTTGTTGAAGTAATGGTCGTTAATTTTCTGCAAGTGTTTTTCTTGTGAGTGCTGTTGTTGTTTACAAGATTAAGATGCGCTCGTTACTAAATGAATCGCGTCTAACACAAAGGCTCAGCGTTGGCCAGAGATCTAACATAAATGCCATATTGAACTATACTAGGGGCCGGGAGGGGAGGGAGAGACGCATTCACTTTCAAGGTTATTCATTTGCTGAGGTTGTCGTGTAGGTGGGGTCCCTTACTGCACTAACTTCCTCCTGTTGACCTTATACCACCCGACAGTGCAAAAATGTGTGAATGAGCTACAGAATGTGGTGAATAGTGATGAGGGAGGTATAGAACGTGATGAAAAGTGGTGAATGAGCTACTGAATGTGGTGAATAGTGATGAGGGAGGTATAGAACGTGATGAAGTGGTGAATGAGCTACTGAATGTGGTGAATAGTGATGAGGGAGGTATAGAACGTGATGAAAAGTGGTGAATGAGCTACTGAATGTGGTGAATAGTGATGAGAGGTAATGAAAAGTGGTGAATGAGCTATAGAACGTGGTGAAAAGTGATGAATAAGCTATAGAATGTGGTGCAAAGTGGTAAGAAAGACAAAAATAAGTGATTGAAAAAATTCTTGTTTGGGTACCAGCTGTCTAATTAACAAGTTACAAATTTAGCTACAGGAAAACACCACCACAGGTAAATTAAGTCTACACCACTAACAACGTCAATCACACTACCTTAAAAAAAACACGACTACGCTTTAAAGGAACCATCAGTAAACTCAAGTACCAATTTGTTACTCCAACGAGAATAACAGTAATCAATATCTACTACAACATCTGGCTTAAAACACACACACACACACACACACACACACACACATACCTATACAAAGGAGCTTCACTGAACAAGTACTTCGAACAAAAACAACTCTGGTCATTCTCACAGATTTCTAGTATAGTCGTCAATGTTCAGTTCCTTGTCTCTGTACACCAAAGAGCTACGCAATCCGACACGAGGAGAGTTATCTATGCAAACCGTATGAAGCACTTTTACGATGGTGCTACCGTTCAGGCGGCTCATTTTCACGCATGCGCAATCTAGGTCTACTGTGTTCGTGTGCAAGGATAGTATCACCTGACCCTGCCTGCACCTTTGACGTACGCAAGTCATTCAATCTAACCATTATGCGACAGCTCCACGTGTCTATCCTACCAACCATGTATCCTACCAACCATCCCTACACCCGTCCATCTATGTGTTTACTCGTCCATGCCTTCGTCCACTGCTGTGCCCAATCATCCTCGCCACGGTCAGTCTATCCCTGTATCCGTCGTTTATCACACTCTGAGCATCTCTACGTTCTCCTCTACTCGTTCCGTCCGTCCCCCTACGTTCGTGTCTCCAAGTCTTTATGTGTCCGACCATTCGCGCTGTTCATCTATTTATACACATTTATAAAAAAAAATCTACAGACCAAAACAAAACGACAAAAATGTTTCACGATAATTGCTACGCAGGTCAGGTAGTACTAATTAAGGGAGGGGGGGGGAGTAACGAAAGGGAGGAGGGGGGAAGGAGACGGGAGGAAATGGAAGTAACGAAAGGGAGGAAGGAAGGAAAAGGGAGGTGATGGAAGTTAGGAAAGAAAGGTGAGGGAAGTAAGGAAAGGGAGGTAAAGGAAGAGGGGAGGGGGAATCACCTGGCCTTGACGAAAGAAACTCACAGATCAACGTCACAAGTCACGCTTAGTTGCTATGGCTGGTTGCTAGACGCTCCCTGCTTCTCTTCCTCTCTCTCATCAAATCTTCTCTTACTTTTTTAATCGTCTCGCTATTTTCTGTCTTCGCTGTCTCGTCTGTTTATATATTTCTCTTCTCTAGTATCTTTCACTCTTCTTTCTTCTTTGCCTTTTCTTAGCCAAATTTTTGTATTCTTTGAACGAAAATATTATATACCTTTCTAATTTGGGAGCCCATGATTCAAGGTCACAGATCTATAAAGGTGATTCCTATATAAAAGTCACATATGGTGATTGCAATATCAGTTATATATATATATATATATATATATATATATATATATATATATATATATATATATATATATATATATATATATATATATATATATATATATATATATATATATATATATATATATATCTATATATATGTATATATATATCCTGCTGATTCCAATATTAGGGTCACTTATATCCTGGTGATGCTTGCAGGGTGAATTAGTATGGTTGTTGGGCAGTCGGGTTGGGCAGGAAGTAACCATCAGCCATTCTACCTGCCTTATCACCTGAACTTCGTATTATAGATGTACTGTGACCTCCAGATACTGTTACCTTAAGTTCTTGTTGAGGTTCTTTTTCTGCCGTTACCTTCTTCCTCTTATTCCTCCTCTTGTACTTGTCATTTCTCTGTCATGTCTACGTGTGTGTTTGTTCATCTTGCCGTTCGTGTAGCTCAATAACACTGGATACTTAAAAATATACTTAGTGTTCACGTATCCATACTAAAATTGTACAGGTGTGTCGTCTATGAAAGATAATTAATAAAAAATGGTTACTTTTCTCGTAAGTTTAGATCAAAGGATAAGTGGATCGTCGTCTTACGGCTGGCAATGTGTTGTCGGGCTGCACGCGTTTGGCCATTCGTGAGAGACCGAAACTATCGTACAGGTTCTGAGGGTCATGGACACAGAACACGGCGAAGGTCTCCCCTTTGGAGGGATTTTTTTATTTGTGTTGTGTTGTAGAACCTGTTATTCCATATATTTTCGTTGCTGCTGCTGTTATAGTGGTTATTCTCTCACCCGCTGTTTACGTTACTGTCGCTGTTACTGCTGCAAGAATTCTTCGTTTAAAGGAATATTAATCATTATTCACCTATGTTGGTCTATGTTACCTTTTTCCTAATCAAGCAACATTTTCTTTACGTCTTAACTTAAGCTGACCTTCAAATCGTGTTAAATGCTGCTGTTTTTCATTTCTAAATAAATATTAAAAAATCACCGTATTTATTTTTGGTGCACCTTCTTTTCCATCGTTCGTTCTAGTTTCCACTAATGACGTTCTATCTTCTCTCTTTTAGCCGTTGAATATATTATTGCTGTTTAGGTCTGTTAACTGCAGCTTTTATATTGTTTATATTGGTTACTGTTGTTATATTGTTGCTACTCTTTGTAATATTGCTATTGTTGCTGGTAGTTTCCTTCAAGCATATACCGTTAAAAGTACTGTTATTTCTTATTGCTATCGCTGCTCCTTCCTTCCCTGTTGCCTCGACTATAAAAGCTCCTCTGGTTGCAGCTGCTTGAGTTGTTGCACACGCTCTGGGTGCGTGACAGCCGTGACCTTGAAACATACTCCCTGGCTCACCATGCAAGATTACCTTGCGAGACCTACAGGTAACATTCATCCTTCTGTCTTACGCAACATTCAGCCCTTTTCTCCCATGCACCATGTATTCTCCCGTCTTTATTCTTTTTTTTCTGTCTAGCACAAATTCAAGCCCTCTTACTGTCTTATGCAACATTCACCAGTCTTGACCTTGCAACATTCACATATTTCTTATATATAACATTCATCTGTTTATCTCAACATTGGATAAGTAGTTCACTCGTAACATTCTCATTGGTCGCATCACCAACCACCTGTTTATTCTTTGCAACATTCCCACATTGTATCGTATATAACATTCACCAGTTTCCTCTATGCAATATTCACTGGTTTACTTTATGCAACACTCATTCTCAAGTCTCCTGCAGTATTAACAAGTGCATGTTTTGCAACATCGTAGAGCTTTCTCATGCAGAACCTTCCTGTATATCTGAGTGCAAGATACCGGCGTCTTTTTTACTGTACATTCACTACCTTGTTTTATACAACATTCAGCTCATGAGTCAACGTTCGACAAGTCCTAAAACATAACATACATTACCTTAAGAAAATAGATCGCAATTTCTACAAGGTTATTAGGGTCCTCCAAGCACACTTTATACAGATAAGAATATTATAATTATTCTTTAACGAAACAAGAAATGTGCAAGTAAAACTAGTCAATACAAAGCATCTGTAACTCCCTGGCTCCTTCATCAAGAGTTTCTGTCACGCAATCAGAGGCTAGAGGAAACCGCTTCTCCTGATCTCACCGCAGATAAAAGAAAGTTTGGTTCAACCCTTTCGATAAATTTCCCAAACTTTGACATTATTCTTTTTTTCTTAATATATCACTCAAAATTCTTCGTACTAATCACACGCATAAATTATACTACTTTGGTGTTACTGGGAAGGTTAAGTGACTTTCAGATATACTTATAAGGCACCAACTCTTACACTGTCACGATGTAGTGATCTCTCTACCTGTAAAGAAATATGTACCTGTATCTATTTGTGTAAATGCAGTATCTGAATATGGGATGCAAGTATGTTTCCCCGATTCCCTAGCAAAGCCACATTCCATAGTGGATGATCAATACTACTGCCGCCCACACGCATCATGTGAGCCGCGGACTGGAATTTCTATTAGAAAATTCCTTCCTAGAAAATCATCCAGGTATTAGGTCTTTCCTCTAGTATTAAAACAAAACTCTTGAGTGTCGGATAAGAAACCGTTTTCAGAAGGTTTGTTGGACATGACCGGTCATTACCAAACTAAACGCAGTTGAAACTAACCCAAACCAATCTAACCTAACTACTGTAAATGCAGCCCAGCCTAACCTAACCTAACCTAACCTGTTGAAATTTTGCCCCCAGGGATTTTGTTGGTGTACGCAGGGTAAGAAGGAAAAAAAATCATAAAAAAAATTTTCAAAGAGGTTATGGCGTGAGGATACGTTTCTCTGCTGTGGTCATCGTGGCGTGGAGTCCTAATTGCCGAGGACACTAATGGATCGGGAGAAGCCTCATTACTGAATAACTGGTGACTTGAGCCTCCACTACCCTACCTACTCCAGCCAACCTCCTCCCTAACCCAGGTGAATGAACTTGGGATTCGAACCTTGGAAGTACAAATTGAACACGAGTGTGGCTTGAACTTGATATTCTAACTTGGAGTCGAACTTGAAACTGAACTTGAAGGTATTGCTTTACCCTGGGACTTTAAAACTTAAACTCACATTTTCAACACGAAACTGGTGAACTTTAGACGGTACGTTAGTTTGTTCTCTAATTTGTCTATTTTTTGTGATTCAATTATTTTTTCAATCGTTGATATCTATTTACATCACTATTTCAACCTGAAGTTGTATTTTGATTTAGAGAGATTAAACACCAGAACTGAACTGAAGCCTTGGTCCGAAACATTCATTTGTAATTGACAGTAAACTGATACCAGGACGTAATATAAGCTGGGGTTCAAATCCTAAGACAATATTAAATACAGAAAAGCTACCAAAACAATGATACTTCAACTCAAAAAGAAAATTTCGGCCTATGAGTAAAGTTCGAATATGTTTATTTTAAATAAAAAACAGAGTAGAATCCAAAAGGACTGGAATTACACTAGTCGCCGGAGGAACATTGTTATTCAGATGCTCACCTCCGGCCAACAAATGGATCTCTCTCTAAAAATGGAAGTTACATGTAGAACTTCTGGTTAAATTCAAACCTGTAGTTATTATCTAATTCCATGACTGAGAGATGAGCCTTCAGTTCTGAGTGGAAATCTTAATATGTACTGCGAGGTATGTGAGGAAGAATGAGTAGAGAGAGAGAGAGAGAGAGAGAGAGAGAGAGAGAGAGCGAGCACCCCACAAACCACCCTGCTTGTCTCACCCTGCTCACTTCGGCTACTCTAGCCCCGCAACAAGGGTTGAATTTTTAAACATATTCCAATTATTTTCGAATAAAAAAGTAGTCTCATATTTACACAGGCAACAATTTTAAGCTCCACACCCAAACACACTTCCCACGCGACCACCACACAAAATTAGCATAAACAACAGCCCTGAGCCTCGGCCGCTTGCAGCAAGGGTACCAACATTGCATCATCCACCGATCGTTGACCCGCCCGTTGTACTTGCGTCTCGTATTTCTAAGAACAAAAACCAGTTTCTCTCCCCCGGCTGAAGTGATCCTACGTTGCGATTATAACATCCGGCAATCAAGCATTCATTAAACCAGACCCCGGGTAGTGCTTAGGGACGCTGGGTGAAGCTGGTGGAGGGTGTGGCAATCGGGGGAATCGTTAGTATAAAAGGGCGAGGAGTGTCGGGGTTGGCAAGGGAGCTCGTCTGACCTTGACTAGCAGGCAACACGGCGCTCTGGGACCTGCTGGGAGCAGGTTGAATTCGAGTATGAGCGCCTGGGTGTGTCTTCACATAGTCCCAGGCCAGTGATTCCACCTCCCCTGTCTTAAACAGGATGGTTACAGCACCTTCAAGACTACAGTCCCTCTAATTAACTTAAATTAACCAAGGACAATATGGCAGGGTATTTTGCTGGCGGGATTTTCTCCAATGAGACTTTATCCCTGAAGACCTACAACATTATGCCACCTTTATCAACTGTCAAATTTTGGTTATTTGTGGATATGAACAAACTATATCATCTGTACATTATGTCATACAGATTGTTGAATACCTCATTACTATACCTCAACAAGTGTTTGTATAATAGTACACGTATTTAGTTCGAAACACACGAGAATGGTCTACAACAGAATACGTGCAGGTGTACTCCAGTCAGTCAAGGTGCAATACCCATGTTTGAGGGTTGACGACCATGGCCCTCCACCCCACTGTTTGGGGGTTGACGACCATGGCCCTCTACTCCACTGTTTGGGGGTTGACGACCATGGCCCTCCACTCCACTGTTCGAGGGTTGACGACCATGGCCCTCCACTCCACTGTTTGGGGGTTGACGACCATGGCCCTCCACTCCACTGTTTGGGGGTTGACGACCATGGCCCTCCACTCCACTGTTTGGGGGTTGACGACCATGGCCTTCCACTCCAAACGCTTTTCCGGGCTGTGCGTGTATTTCATGGTCGACTTGCATTACTGCTGAGCCTTGAATGGAATAACAAAAAAGGGATGATGAGGCATTCTGGTCATAGGATATAATGCCCGTAAGCTGCTGTATGGTTTAACAAGATGAGTTGCCACGCTAACGCCTCTTTTGGTCCTAGAAGGCACAAGTGAGCTATGTGGGGACAGATTAATAAACAACAAAATACCTCAACGAATGGTATCGCTCCCTATAGCTCACCAAATGTCGTTAGTCCAGGCCTTAACGAATTACGATATCCCACATTCTTAACGAACGATTACTTCCTATAGTGTAAGTATTAACGAATGAAATTATACCCAACTTTTATCCGACTGGTACAAAAAAAAAATTGCGTTTATCCTACGACTTGTCCAGCAGGATTACTAAGATGCTGGTGTGTGATTTGTAAAGATGGGGAGAAGAGAATTAGTCAGGTGTAGGGGGAAGCTTAAGTTTGTTCAAGTTAGGTTACGATAACTTAATGATATTCAGCCGGTGTAGAACTATATATACGCCTAACTTAAGATTATAATATGGAATTGTAGGAGAGATAAAATGGAAGTTCTGGCTAAAGCTGGGTTATTCTGGGTTAATTATATTCGACAAGATGAAGTTATATTTACCTAGTTACATAGTTACAATACTCAAAGTTAGAGTATATGAAGAATAATACATTAAGTTTCTTTAACGTTTATCCAAATTAAACTTAAAACAATTTACTGTTTTTACTCAGGATGTTTACAACTTTTCACCAGTGGGTTTGTCAATGAGAGGTCTTACAATTAAATTATTCTGACCTAAAACAAGCGAGTGAATTCTGCTCAGGAGTCTATACTATTATTGTTTTATGAAGGGATCTATCGGGGATTTAATGCTATATTGTAATCTTTGGTAAACGTGTGTATGTTTGTGTATAAAAGAGATATTCATAGTTTGTCTGTGTCCAAATATAAAATGTTACTGCCTTAGGTTAAACGTGTACAGATATTCAGGTGTGTTGGGGGGGGGGGTGATAACTCTCCAACTCACCTGAACTTATTAAAAACGTTTGAGTGTCGGTTTAAAAGTTCCAATTTTGTATGGCACTGATTTTTAAGTTCATAGACACACTGTAAACGTCATCTTTACACACACACACACACACACACACACACACAGAGTTCCCAAAACAGTATGATGCCAACTGTGATCCTCTGATAATGAACCCTTAAGGTAAGTAGATGTTATCTCAGAAGGCAAAAAATTCATGGCATTGTAATAATATTTAATCAACGATAATGATGAGAACAGGTATTGTTATGGATGAGAACACGTAATGTTATGGAAGTTCTTATTACAACCTGGCGATGTTGTATATGAGATATGATTTACATAATGATAGGACAGGTACTGGATTCTAAGAAGTCTCGGTATTACTTTACATAAACAGTATTCAGTAATGCTGCAACTGTTTGTAATATAATTTGAATAAGAATATCATTTTTAAGAGGACTAATTCCATCTTTCATGTTATCTCCATATTAGGAGACTGATGCTGCACTGCTGTTATTTGTTACAACAGCAACCACCACCACCACCACCACTAACAACAACAACCACCATCCTCATCTCAGCCTATCTTTTTAGTTCATCTATTCCCGTTCTTCTTCTCCGGGTGTTTCTTTATGTCCACTTCCCCTCTCTTTTCGTATTCTTTTATACATCTTTCTTCCTTTAACTCATCCTTCTCTTCTCTAGCTTTATCAGTTTCTTCTTTCGTAATTTATTATATTCTCCAATTTAATTCTAAGGTAAACTATCCACCTGAGAGAACTTATTACCTGTTCATTACCCCCCACCACCACACACAGGTAAGATAATCACTGGTACCAGATGTAGCCGTGACAGGTAGCAACATTACTCAACACTACTAATTCCTTATACTTCGTTCAATCCGTTTCACTACACACGTTATAAACCCCTATTAACCCATGTGTCTACGCCTCTTACGGTATTTATCACTAGAAACTAACCTAGATAATGCCAAACTACAGATAAGACTAATGTACTTGTTCACAGTCAAATACACATAAAAAAAAGAACGGTATTGATCGGAAGATAATAAAACTAATTAGGAACCTTCAGACCGACAGACAGGCTCAGGATATCCACCCACAGATCAAATGACACAGTTCAACTAGTTTGTAGCGAGTAATTGGATGTGGCGGTGCTCAAGGCTTCGCTCTCAATGCACTACCACACCGAGACCTGGTTTAAGGGTCGTTGGTTTAAAGTTCATGTCTCCTTAAGGGGTCATGTCTCATTAATGGTCATATCTCATTAAGGGTCATGTCTCATTAAGGGTCATGTCTCATTAATGGTCATATCTCATTAAGGGTCATGTCTCATTAAGGGTCATGTCTCATTTAGGGTCATGTCTCATTAAGGGTCCTGTCTCTTAAGGGTCATGTCTCATTAAGGGTCATGTCTCATTAAGGGTCATGTCTCCTTAAGGGTCGTATCTCATTAAGGGTCATGTCTCATTAGGGGTCATGTGTCATTAAGGGTCATGTGTCATTAAGGGTCATGTGTCATTAAGGGTCATGTGTCATATTTAACGAGCTGTCTGGTAAACAGTGTGGGAACTTCCTCTGATAGTTCTTCTTATGTACACTTCCACTTCTGTACTTCTCTCTTATGTGTGTGTGTGTGTGTGTGTAATAATAATAATAATAATAATAATTAACGGTTTATTGAAAAAGTTCTGCAGCCCGAAGGCTGAAAATATACATTGGGCATAAATGACTTATTACATACATTGGTGGTTTAACAAAAGCCTTCATTAGAGAAAGGTGAAGGAACATACAGTGAACATACAGATTAATGCAGGTGTTGAACAGCAAACACGTAGTGTAGTAACTCCCTCCCAGATGGTGTTAGGAGGAACCTCACGTGGTGTAGTAGTTCCCTCACAGATGGTGTTATGAGGGGCCTCACGTGGTGTAGTAATTCCCTCACAGATGGTGTTATGAGGGGCCTCACGTGGTGTAGTAACTCCTCCCAGATGGTGTTGGGAGGGACCTCACGTGGTGTAGTAGTTCCCTCACAGATGGTGTTTAGGAGAGGGACTCACGTGGTGTAGTGGATTCCCTGCAGATGAGATTGTGATGAGGGCCTCACGTGGTGTAGTAATTCCCTCACAGATGGTGTTATGAGGGGCCTCACGTGTGTAGTAATTCCCTCACAGATGGTGTTATGAGGCCTCACGTGGTGTAGTAATTCCCTCTGGAGATGGTGTTATGAGGGGAACTCCACGTGGTGAAAGTAATTCCCTCACAGATGGTGTTATGAGGGGCCTCACGTGGTGTCAATTCCCTCACAGATGGTGTTATGAGGGGCCTCACGTGGTGTAGTAATTCCCTCACAGATGGTGTTATGAGGGGCCTCACGTGGTGTAGTAATTCCCTCAAAGATGGTGTTATATGAGTGAGGTGTGGTTCCAGGCCTTCCTATTGTAGACGGATTAACACATCGCTGGTAGTTGGGTCGGGCCGTTATCACTGGGTACCTGGGACCTCACTGTGTGAAAGGTCAACTTGGGTACCACTGTTACTGTTGAGTTGTTCTCACTGACTTAAGCACTGTTCACCACTGTTCACCTCTGTTTAACACTGGTTCCATTTCTTTCCTAAATGAAATAGTAACTTCTGGTGTGAACTTGTTGATATTCCGGTGGGGAGGGGGGTTCAGGGGAGGGAGTTGGTATGGGCCAACATAACAGTTGACCTGGCTGCTCGGAGAGGAGCGCCAGGTACGTCTTGACCCTTCGGTGGTCAAGGATGTAGTGTGTGTGTGTGTGTGTGTGTGTGTGTGTGTGTGTGTGTGTGTGCGTGTGTGTCTCGTTCTACTGACAATAACAAAAGAGTACGGACTTGCAACGTAACATCATTATTGGTAAATTAGCAGATGTTACCAGCTTAAACAAACACCTAACAATTTAATTTAACTGACTATGTGACTGTAAAGTTGACATGAATAATAACTGGGATGAATAAATGAATAAGTATAACAATCGGCATCAATGAACCTCACTTGTCTGATAAATCTACACACACACCGGAAGCAGCCGAGTGGAGGTAGCTTGTTGTGGTGACGTCAGTAATTGCACCAACAATGAAATTGACAGTTATGCCGATAATAACACACCAATTACGACCATAAAAACCTTAAATTTCATAGCCATTTACCAACAGGATAATAACAGGAAGTTGACAGTGACGAGTAGAAAAAAAAGGTCGCTTCAAGCACACTATTAACATATCCCTGTCAGTGGTGTTTACAACTCTTAACTAAATCAGGGAATGGGAACTCGTTCAACTGTCTGTGGCCAACATACCTCATCCATCACCTCAATTGCAACATGTGTTCGCATCGGCTTCTGTTGCAATTACCAAAGCCTTCTCCTGCCAATTTTGTCGATCGTTCATCACAATTAAGGTTTCGCTAAGACGATCCTTCTGGTGGGTGAAGCCTTGGGTGACTCAACAAAGAGGCACCCACACTGCTGTCAGCGGAGGTCGGTGGAGGAGGTCACAGAGGCAGATGAAGATATGTCATGAGGTGCAGGAGGTCAACCTTGGTCATTCTCTTAGTGGCTATGACAACTTGCAACACCAAAGTACAAAAAAATAATACCTAAATATATGCTTTTAAGTTTTTGAATGTTATGTTGGAGAATTTTAAAGATTTGGTAAATTATTTAGAATATCAATACACAAGGATAAAATTAACTCAAGTACTTCGATTCTTTTGTAGATACATTCCAAGTCATCATCTTCATCAACACACTCGAACAGTCATCCCCTCCACTGCGCGGCTACACCAGGAACCAACTTATTATCAAAACAGCTCACCTGTGATTGTCAAGAAAATTATGTATCCTAGCCGAGGGAGAGCGCCAAAATATGACCCCCACAATAAAGATGGAAAGAGGTGGCGTGGTAGGCGGGGCCTCCGGGCTGGTCGAGCCTCTTAAATCGTCGCCAGTTGGTGGTTAAGATTTCATCCCTGCCAGTAATTGTGTGCGAAATACACCGATGCTTTTTGGGAGGTCTTTCGTCAACCGCGATGATACGATATATACATGTCTATTTATTTAAAAGGAATTATATTTTACCTTAGTTGTCTATCATAAAGGTGTATATGAATTAAGTAGAAATGAGAAAGAAAAGCCCATTACAGAAGAATCAACAGATGTTTAGATAAACTTTCAAACATGAGGAACCTTACCACCAGTTAAACTTTTCCACACCACAGTTCATTCAGTACCGGCAAAGGAAATCGTCTGATCTCTTACAACCGACTGGTCCTAAACTATCGTCTGTGTACCATTAATAATTTCTACCATCAAGTTAAAACACTAGAATTATTGCGATAAAAGTGACAATAGAGTTAAGAAAAAAAAACTAATAACGACATATATACATAAATACCGACACAGATATAACACCTACGTACGTATAATGGATCCGCATGTATAAGAAGTTACGTATTATTCCTCTAAAAACTCTAATATTATCGTTTCTATTCATTTTATTAAGAAATACACAATTTACTACCAATGTTTCGCAATATCCGAGGGTCAACGACATCGGAGGCGTGTGTGTGTGTGTGTATGGGGTACCTGCTCACCCCCCCCCCTGCCTGCTGTGTATTAGTGCAGTCACTCAAGCAAGAAGTTTTATGGCCGAGGCGTGAGTGTCCTTGACTCTTCTTCTTCTTCCCCTTCCTCCTCCTCGTCTTCCTCGTCCTCCTCCTCTTCTTCTTCCTCCTCCTCCTCCTCTTCTTCTTTCTCCTCCTCCTCCTCCTCGCACACCTCCATTATTCTGTATCTTCCAATGAGGGTTGAGGCGTGCTGCTCCCCCTTCCTCTTTATTCACGCTGACTCCATCTTACCCCTCCCCCCCCACACACACTCCCAAGATCATTTCAACTCCTATAATCCTCCTCAATAGATCCCAAACCCTCCCTCACCACATCCTACAATATATATTTTTTTCATATCACATAATGCCACATGACTAGCCACTCACCCCACTCACCCCACTCACCCACTCACTCTACCACTCACCCACCCACTCACTCACTCACACAGTCCCATAATTCCATCTTTTTAGAGTGCAGAGTGCGAAGATGTTACGTAAGTGTAAATAATTGGTCACTTCTTGCAGTAAGAATGGTGGGACGGGGAGACTCGACCAACACAAAAGACCTCCTGATGACCAGAATACACTGCCAGAGGTCTTAAGAAGAATAACAGTAGAATGATAGGGAAGTGAAAAATACAGTGAGCCATTGAGAGTTGAGGAGAGAATGTGTGTGTGTGTGTGTGTGTGTGTGTGTGTGTGTGTGTGTATGTGTATGTGTGTGCGTGTGCGTGTGTGAGTGTGTGTGTTGCTGAAGCATGACGATGTCGATGGTAAAGTGTAAACAGGTTAGTGGTGCCCATGGATGCTAGTTGAGTATGCTGTTGACGTCTGACTATGCTAATCGAGTATACTAATGAGGCCTGAGTATGCTAGCTGAGTATGTTAGTGAGGTTAAGTTAAGTTAATAGAGTATAATATTTAACCATAAGTCTCTCTTACAATAAGTTTGACAGGTGACTGCTACCACCTCCTGAAGCTTATCTTGTGTAGTCAGTTTCGTGTCATGTGTGTCATGTTGTGTAGGCAGTGTCATGTTGTGTAGGCAGTGTCATGTTGTGCAGGCAGTGTCATGTTATTGTATAGGCAGTGTCACGTTGTGTAGGCAGTGTCATGTTGTGAAGGTAGTGTCATGTTCTTGCGTAGGCAGTGTCATGTTGTGAAGGCAGTGTCACGTTTCATATCGGCAGTGTCATGTTCTCGCGTAGGCAATGCCATATTGTTGTGTAGGCAGAGTCATGTTGTGAAGGCAGTGTCATTTTGTCGTGTAGGCAGTGTCATTTTGTCGTGTAGGCAGTGTCATGTAGTGTAGGCAGTGTCATGTCGTGTAAGCAGTGCCATGTTGTTGTGTAAGTAATGTATTGTGTAAACAGTGTCGTGCTGTCATATAGGCAGTGTCGTCTCATGTTGTGTCGTGATGTCGTGTAGGCAGTGTCGTGTCGGGTTGTTTAGGTAGTTGCGTGTTATGTTGCCGTGTAGGTAGGGTCGTGTTGTGGTGTACTTTAAGTAGTATGAAGACAAAGCTATGAATGAGTCACCTTTATCGTCATTCTCCATCGCCCAGTTCTCAACCTTATCACCACTGCGTACTTTCCTCTCCTCCTCCTCCTCCTCCCCAGCCGGCGGGGTTGGTCGTCTTGCAGCCGCAGGAGGGCAAACGGGAAGCAAAAACCCGTATGGCAAGATGAGACACCCACGGGCTCTACGCTAATCATAAAGTGGCTCAGAGATTATAAAGGCAACCACGAAGACGAAAGCAGCAGCCGCAGCAGAGCAGGAAGGCAGCCGCTTGTGACCCTGCTTGACTGACTGAACTGATGCTGTCGGGTTCATGGGAGGTCGGGAAAATATGTATGTGAAGATAAAGAAGTGGGTCAAGGTATGTGTGTGTGTGTGTCTGCGTGTGTGTGTGTGTGTGTGTGTGTCTGTGTATTAATCAGAAATACTATACAATAAGAGAGAGTAGACGGTGGTATCGTGTGACCTGCGTTACGTCACCTTGTTTACCTGGTCTTCCCCACCTTTCCAATGTCACTGACCCCCAGCTTCCATTACCGCCCACCCTCTGCCTGCAGGAGCGTGGGGGTGAGGGGGGGGGGAGTCGAGGAGGACGGAGAATGGGGGAGAAAGGGAGGAAGGAATGGGGGAGGGTGTGTGACGAGTAGGGTTAGGATGGAGTGGAGGAGGAATGGGTCGTGGGAGGGACAAGACAACCTGACGACCTGGTATTTCAAGAAAAAAATGTTACAGAAAGAGTTAAGAGGTTTACTCACTCACGCAGCAGAGATTAAAATCAAGAAGGGCACTGACATGAAGCGGCGGGGCTACCCTCGCAAGCAGGTTGATCTCCCTCTCCCCCCTCCCCCTCCCCTCCGTCCTTAATCTGTCCTTCAATTTTCCTCCTCTTCCCTATCATCCTCACCTTCCACCTCCCAGCCGCTCGTCCAGGATGTTCCAGGACTTCCCCAACTGTTCGGAATCTCCCGGAACCTTCAGGACTTTCGAGGATCTGCTAAGATTGCGACCAAAACAGTTCCACACAGGCAGGCATCCCGGTACGAGCGAAGAAATAGGCTATTGTCTATGCTATGCCTTTACTGTAGATGACAGAGATAACTCTTTCCATATTAAGTGAGGTTGCGTGTTATTAGGTCGTTAAGAGAAGAAAATGAAAACAGTATGGGGCTTTATTGGAAGAAAATGAAAATATAGTGCGTGATATTTCAAGATAATGATCTCAAAATGTATCGTAATGTAAAGGAATAGTAACCAAATGGGTGAGTTTTCAACAGACATTCAACGTGCGCTTAAGTAGATCATATTCTTACGTACACTAAATGATTAATTGAAGATCAATTCACAATAAAACAAATAATAACTTAGCCTGGTGGCGGTAAAAGAGCAACTTCTTCATTCGGGCGTGTTGATACATGGTGCTGTACGTCCAGGAGGAAGGAAGTGACCATTTGTGATAGTGACACATACCATCTTTGTATACGGTGAAGGTGACACTGTGGTATAGCGTAATAGTGAAGCAACTGAGACCGACATTATAAGAGCCTGATATAACGATATAACCTATTATCATACTTTATACAGTACTGTACTCTAATAGTGGCACTATAATCCACGTTCACTCTCTACTTAGAATCTCACGCATATTCCGCACTGTATGATGAAAAAGCCGTGTGTGTGTGTGTCCTGTTGCTAGTGATACGTTGACGAGTGTTGTTTAAGTCTTTCAACCTCTGTGATTTTCGTTACTGTGTCGACGAGAAATTAACAAATATCCAAATATATATAGTATGCCTTTCTCGCACACTCAACTCTATTAGATTTGCTATCTATTTTCCTCGTACCTAATAAAATTCCCTTTAAATCTATTTTAAGTACACCCATTCTCCATATCAGAATTGTTTTTTCAATTTCTTTTGACGAAGATATAAGGAAGATGCCCTTCAAACAGACTTTGCTAAGTCGTCCCACAAGCAAGCAATCCTCCAGCCCTCTCCTGGCCTGCCCCCCCCCCCCCCCCACAGATCTGCCTCTCCAGCAGGTTGTGAACTGTGTGGTGCGGCCGAGTGTCATTGCCTTATCGCTCAAGAGAGGCCGAGGACGTCCTCTATTTGCTACATGTTTGGCCTTGGTAACTGGAACGGCCGAGCACAAACACGTGGCAGAGGCAAGATACAATAAGCAAGATTGTTTCCTCATCCAAGAGCAACGTGTTTTGATTAATTGACATGTAAATGCTCACAACTAGGTAATATACTGAGGAGCAAATGATCTGATTGCTCCTTGTGTCAT
Organism: Homarus americanus; assembly: GCF_018991925.1. Classification (NCBI taxonomy): domain Eukaryota; kingdom Metazoa; phylum Arthropoda; class Malacostraca; order Decapoda; family Nephropidae; genus Homarus; species Homarus americanus. The sequence goes on from NW_024730668.1 coordinate 2,653,142, forward strand.
TAGAATTGGCGACCATACTTCTCAGTTTGCCTGGATAACTGATCAACAGCACCTGAGTGTTGTTGCCAATGAGGTGTGAGGTTGCCATATTTAGGTGATTTAGTGACTGGCTGTGCCATGTTTGTCATCTTATCATGCCTTCGTCGTCTTGGGGCGCTAAGAGGAACTTTTTCTATCCTTTATAAGAATATAATCATTTTGTATAACGAGTCACTCTAATCAAAGACATCCTTCATCGATCAACTGTTGAGTTCTCTCTCTAGATATTCTCCATATATAAAACTTGGTGCGGGAACCTTAGCCCCTAATATTAGAGATGAATGTTGAAGACGTCTGACGATAAGTATCCTGGAGCTGCTTCGTAAGAGCCTCATTATAGCAAAGTCGGGGAGTGGGATGATCTAGCGACTCCTTGCTTCTCGACTGAATGTGGCGTCACTGCAGAACGCCCTCGACGATCAATTCCTAAATGTGTTGAAGAGCGATGGTACAAAACACCACCCTGGAGAACACCAACTTAATCTGGACATCAGGTGGCAGTATTTTGTTTTGTTATCTTACAACATACTCCCTCACTCCGTACATCCATGTTACAGTGACCAGAATTGTAATAAAGATTATGGTCGTGCTTGAAGTATAAAGGAGCAGAGAAGTGTGTTTTATGGGACTGAAGCGAGGCAGTGCAGGCATTTCGCTGTCGTGTTGGCTTAGTTCTGGTCGAAGGGTTCACGGTGGATGGGATCGTAGGGTTCAAGGCTCAGGTCTATTGCCTTTACCCTTTGACAATGAGAGACTTAAAACACCTACGAATGCTGCCCACGCGTGTGAGTTCTTGGTCAGTATGAGACATCGCCAGACTTCTGGAGTCCCACGTAGCGCAGTCACAGAAGGCTGCCGCGAGCTGAACCCGAGATGCAAGAAAAAACTCGGTTGTTTATTGCTTGAGGAAACCTCGGCTTGTGTTTTGCTTCCCGCTGAGCCCACAAGCCGATCCATCATTCATTATTCTCGGCAACAAAACTCAACCAAGACGATGCTGCAGGTGATAGTATGGCAACGTACCCCAAAAGCCGGTTATGTCTTGTCCTCTTTGACCTTCTTCCACGCCTCCCTCCCTTCTCCCATCACTCCTCTCTCCATCCCCTCCCACCTATTCCACTCCCATTATAAACCCTTTTCCCCTCCCCTCTACTTAGCTATTACCATCCCACTCTATCACTTTATCCCTCTCCCTTTCCTGTTCCCTTAAATTATTCCTCTCCCTCCCCCCCCCTCCATATTCATTTCCTGACTCTTCCTCTCTTTGCTACCTGTCGTCACCTACCTCCTCCTCCCTCCCTCCCTCCTCCTACAGTGTCTCAGTACAATCCTCCTCTACAGCCAGAACATTACAACTCGAAACATAACCAACTACAAAGATCAGTTACTCCCCATAAGGTGTTCATCAGTATATGACTTATCGGTACTTCTCCTTTGTGGCTCCGGGGAAATAGATGGTAAAGGGATGACTTGGCTCTTCACTGGCGGTGGTCTGGTCTTCCGTACACTGTCGTATTATGTGTTGTTATAATTAGAGGACGAGAAAAGGTCACATTTAAGCAATTATCTAGCCGTTCATGTACACGATTGGGGGATTGCTCGGCATGATAACCTCGAGAGAGAGATAGAGAGAGAGAGAGAGAGAGAGAGAGAGAGAGAGAGAGGTGTTGGTCGAGATGGCAACTGTGGAGTGGGTTTGTGCCGTTCACTCAGTCACACTACACATCCCAGCGTCCATACAACCTTACAGTACATACATGGGTGTTATCACGGCCATAATATATTATTTACGCATTCTACGCACACACACACACCATATGTTCCCTTAAAAGTTTTTGGTCCTCTACTTCTCCCATAAACTTTCGAACTACGCTCCTCCTCTTGTGGTTCTCACGGTTATTCCTTCCCAAGCTTCCCCATTCTCCTCCCCCTTTCCTTCTATACACACATGTGCTCCCGTATACACACACAATTTATAATATATATATATATATATATATATATATATATATATATATATATATATATATATATATATCCACGGCCACTTGCATATGTGTACCATATCGCAACCACCCTATGGAACAGCGAACCTACCTCTCTCTATCTCCTTCCCATTACCTCTCACTCACCATTTACCTTCCTCTCTCACACTCTCCACTTTCCTATTCCATCTCCCTCTCACTCTTCATTTCCCTCTCACATCTTCTCTTTCAATCTTCACCTCCTTACCCATCCCCCCCTCTAACTCTCCACCTCCCTCTCCCACCTCCTCTCTTCCTCACTCTACTCCTCCCTCTCCCCCTCACTCTCTACCTCCCTCTCCCATGCCCTCTAACAACCCCACAACTCCCCCCCTCCATACGTGCACCACAACACTCGTTCAGCCACATCACTAGTGTGTTGTGGTAATCCGAGACTCTAAATAAGGTTGCAAGTTGATGTTTATCTGGTGTGAGTCTCGGACTAGCCAGGAAGAGGATCGAGTTGTCGTAATGGGGAGCAGCGAGGCCGTGTGAAATGTGTTGAGGGGGAAGAGGGGGGACAGCCGGCAAGAAGTGGTGGGAGGGGGATTGTAGGGGGTGGAATGGGAATAGTTTATGGGAGGGGGTAGTAAGGATTATGGGAATAAGTGTGTGTGTGTGTGTGTGTGTGTGTGTGTGTGTGTGTGTGTGTGTGTGTGTGTGTGTGTGTGTGCGCGCGCGCGCGCATTAACCACTCCCATTACATGTAGGCTTCAAGCATAAACACATGTTTGTATGGAGTAAATGACATAATAAACAGAGCTTGAAAATTGTGATTGTTAGAGAGTTTGGTGTTGTAAGTAAAGACGAGAAAGCTTTAAATGACTGTGGGAAAATCTGTCAGAGCGCGAGAACCTGACAAGACGAGACATAGACGAGTCCATATAACGAGGGAGAAGAAGAGCGAAATGACGATAAACAGACTAACGCGAAGGATTTAATAAAAAAAATAATGATGATAATAATAGCAGTAAAAATAATACAAATTCAAAGGATACAACATGGAAAGTATTAGTGTGATATCAGTAGTGATTAAGACAGCAACACTGGTCATAAATAATAAAAATATCACAATAATTCTCCATATCAAAAGTAAATAATAATATAAACATAAATACAAAATACCTTATACCACGACCAAAGAATTGCATAGTCAAGAGACAAATCGGACGAAGGAGAACCTGACACCTTCACACAACTTGGACATACAGACTAAGATGAGAGAGAGCCTTAGGTAGGTGTGGGTGTGTGTGTGTGTGTGTAATCTTATTTTCTTGTAATTTACGAGTATGTAAAATGAGGGAAGGATTGTCCGGGCCATTAGTCGTGTCCAGAAGTTCACGAGGCATTATAAATGATGTGGCGTGAGCGACCTAGGGTGTGCTCTCTCTCTCTCTCTCTCTCTCTCTCTCTCTCTCTCTCTCGTTAGTATGAAGGTACGCCTGCTTGTCGTGGCTGACCTCATTGTGTACACAACTTAAGATCTGACGGCAGATATTTTATATTATGTGTGTCGTGTCCATACACTTCCAGCCTGCCCCTCTACCCTTCTCCTGGTCCCCACTCGCTCACCTGCCTCTCACCCATTCTTTCCAGCATGTAAACTTTGTGATAAACCTTTAAAGCATACACTTGAACACTATATTATTGAATGTGACACTGTCAAAGACCTCAGGCCATCTGACTTATTGTATCTTGAACTATGTAATTACTTCATTGAATCAGGTGTGCTTGAGGACATTCTTGCTGTTTATCCCAAATTTGCTAGCCCACACTGATTAGTCTTCAATTAGAATATGACTCCAATGTATGTGATCCACTGACCTATATATACTGCTAATGAATATGATGTATTTCCTTCTTTGTGTACGAACCTCTGTCCTGCATGGCAGTGAACAGTGACATTACCCACATGAATCTGACCTCTATACATTTATAGCTGTTAATGAATATGATGTATTTCTTTGTGTATGAACCTCTGTCCTGCGTGGCAGTGAGAAGTGATACCACCCTCAGTGTCAAGACCTGACTGAATTACTCAGAATAGGCAAACTGCACTACAAGCTTTGTCAATACATTTGTTAAACTAAAAAACTTTCTTGCCTCCTCCTCCTCCTCCTCTCGCCGCATTTCTACTACCCTTGTACCTCCCTCCTTCTGCCCTTCTCCAGTATTCTTCCTGCCCCTGCTGTCCCCTAGAGAGAGAAAGAGAGATTAAAGACAAATGCAACAGAGGCAAGACATAGGTTCTCATAAAAGGTTTATAAATTTTTTCTCCTCCTCAAGAACGTATTCTAACTGACCCAGGAGGATTTTATTTGAGCATAACTTTCCTGTCTGTTAAGGTCAATAAACACACACAGACGCAGCACAATACACGGCATACTCCAAAAGTCAATTATGGTCTGTTATGGAGGCAGAGGCGTGTTGAAAGACATGACTGGTTGTTCTCAAGCCATTACCATTTAACATGCACCACCACAACCACCACTACAACCACACTACTACCACAACCACCTACAACAGGTAACCACAATCTCCTTCACGAAGTCAGCTGGTCAACATGAAACGTACTGCAACAGTGTGGTCACCTCGCCTTAAAATGCCAGCACAAAAAGACTCATATTTTTCCTCCTGTAGTTCAATACTTGTTTATTCAAACCATCAGTAACCATCTATAGATACTAAAATGCTTTACGTAAACATATGAGATATTAAAACTTACCGAGATTTTTATGTGTGTGTCTACGAGTTAAACTACATACATACATGACCTGCAGGAAATACAATAAACAAAGTCATTAGCCAAACAAATAAAAAGAAAAAACTCCCCACTTCCCCCTCAATACGCTCCCCGTACCTTCATCAAGGCCGCTTCATAGCACAGTGCGGAAATACCACAACTATTAGTACAAAGTGTCCCCTGTAATTACCACAACACTCATCAACTCAAAACGTAATTGGAACCGTGACAGAATACATGTAAACCCTCAAAAGTTAAAAGCTTCATCACAACAATAATTTCAGTTCTCTAAAATGCCTAACCATTCACCACACAGGCAATTATCTCCTTGTTGCAGTTGGTTGTTTAAAGTCAATTTATGACGTTGACTCACGATAAAAGTGTTTCCAGCCGCCGAGTGTGCTGGATACGTGTCTGAGTCAACAAGCAGAGTGCCTCGGTTAATTAGCTCTTGCAACACAGGTCGAGTTGCTCAGGTGTGGACAATAATCATGTGGTGTGGCTCATCAGAAGTTTACATCACACACACACACACACACACACACACACACACACACAGGCTGAAGCAACAGGCAGGTGATGATATCGTCGGCCCGTCACTAGGGAGGTTTTCTTCCTTACTGGTGACAGACACTCGGGATAAGAAACTAATAGGGTACGACAAGTGCAAGCCGTCATGTGTGTGAGTGTGTGTTGTGTAAGCTTCCGATGAGCTGTGCTTCTTTATTAACACACACACAAGAAATTATTATGGGCATATATGAAATAAACCAATATATATATATATATATATATATATATATATATATATATATATATATATATATATATATATATATATATATATATATATATATATATATATATATATATATATATATGTGTGTGTGTGTGTGTGTGTGTGTGTGTGTGTGTGTTTACCTTACAGCAGGTCAGTGTGACGTCTTAAATATTTGAGGCCGCACGTGGCTCTACAGGAAGAGTTATTTCCCTTTGTGTTGAACACTGAGGTAATCAGTGAGCACAAGAGTAATCCCGTCGCTCCTCGGTCTATTATAATATACCCAGTGCCAACATGTCCCTGGGAAAGGTAAGTATGGACGTTTAAGGAGACCTGGCTACAACAGAGCAAGACAACAAATATACCTTAGTATTAACTGATATATAGCTTTACTCGTTTCTGTAATGGACAGTGTAGCCCTTAGGTATTCTATTCTGGCTAATACCGGACGATTGTATTCAGATGAGAGATAAGCCCTGCCCCCTAATGGGTTAAAACCTATCTCGATAAAAAAATAATGAAGAAACAAATTGCATCATAGAATATACTGAAATTGAAAAAAATAAAACAGATCAAGTGAGAGAAATGATGTACAGTATATATATGCTGTGTTATCAACGTAAGAGATACAAGTGAGACCCTGCAATTATGTGTAAATGAGGCATAAAGTCAGATCAGCAACCTGGGACTTGGTCACAATTTTTGTGATGCCATATGGCAGCAGGGTCTACCATTAGACAACACATTATGCTTCCAAAATATTCCCAGGCGGTAGTACCTCCCTGTTTGATTGCTGCCTGCTTCCTACGATCTACAATTAAATATTTTGCCGACGATTTTAAGAAACACATCTACTGTAAATTGGCACAGCGCACCTTCAGGCAGCCAATGATGGAGTTAGGACAAGGGTTTGAAACACACGATTTTTGTTTTGGTAATGGGTGG